>NC_081556.1:145606565-145939065 GCF_963082655.1 Stomoxys calcitrans | reverse complement strand
CCCCAAAACACCCCCTGATCGGGCATATTTACCGACCATGTCAATGTGGAGCTTAAATAAAAGGAATTGGGGGGTAGAGCAAGAATTGTTACCCACTTTCGGGACCAACTTTCTGGGGGTCTACCCCTTTCCCAAAAATACCCCACAAACAGCAACTTTTTGCTAACCATCGCAATATGGGGCTCAAATAAAGGTGTTTGGGAGTAGAATACGAATTTAATATCCAAATGTAGGACCATGGATTTTAGGCAGCACCCCAAAGGGTAAACATTTTTGTATGTGGCTCAAATGAAAGGTATTTGAGATTTGAAAACGAATTTGGTAACCAATCTTGGGGCCATGTTTTTGGGGGACGCCTCATCCAGTAAACCCCCCCTAACACCAATTACAATATGGGGTTCAAAAAAAATGGTATATGAGAGAAGTGCACCCCCGAAAACACCCCAAATCAGACATCATGAGAATATCGGTCTGAAATAAAGTATTTTAAGAAGGGAGTACACATTACATCCAAATTTAAATTCGTAAACTAATAAAAATTAAATGGGATTTAGATAAAGGCACTTATATTGTTAAACTGTTTCTCAAGCCCTATACTATTTTTTAACAAAAAATCTAATTTAAGAAAAATATGCTCAAATAAGTTTTCGAATTTCTACATTTTTTTACCACTTTGCCCTCGTTTACTTTTTTCTTAACTTGCCTGCGCTTCGATTATTAATACGTAACGTAACAAAGAAATAAGACGGACAACTTTGATTGCATCAACAACAACAACATCCAAATTTACAACAACACACCAAGAACCAGCCATATGTTGTTATTGTTATTGTTGTTCATGATAAAGTTTAGCAAAAAAAAATTGTTTAAGTTTGTCCAAAGTAGCCGATGACATGTTGCTGTTGTTTTAAAATAAATGGTGGCACCATAGGTATTTCAAGGGGCCACACAAGAGCGAGGGGCAGAAGAGCCAGAACTGCAGATTTACAACAAACAAACAACGTCACGATGGCGTCACCACACAGTAGCCACAGGAATAATGCAATTATTATATCGTACGTTGCAAGCCGCTGTTGCATTAAAAAAACAACACCAAAGTGATGGCGATCCGCAGCCATCAAAGTTTGTTGAGGTTTTTGGCGCAAGCTTCCAGGTAAAATGATGTCGATATGTTGGCAAAGGATGTTGCCGATTTGATCATATTTATGGCAGTGGCAGTTGATGTTATTATTGTGTGGCGGTGGCGGTGGTGGTGGTGGAGGCGACTGCTGTACTGCATGGATATTGGCCCGCAGGCTTGCTTTTATGAGGAACATGAAGAAATCTACCACAGCAAAGAGATAAGACCTATGAGAGGATGCTTGAGAGGCCACTGATAACAATGTAAAGGCTTTTTGTTGGCTGAGTGCCATTTCGTGATGACACCAAGGTAAGGAGTGAAGAGAGAGTTTTATATTTATAGAACACTAGCTGGACATGGCCCGCTCCGCAGTGCCTTCTTTTACTTTATATGAAATAAAATTTATTTTTATACTCTCCATCATAGGATGGGGGTATACTAATTTCGTCATTCTGTTTGTAACACCTCGAAAGAGGCATCTGAGACCCGATAAAGTATATATATTCTTGATCGTCTTGCCATTTTAAGTCGAACTAGCCATGTCAGTCTGTCTGTCCGTCCGTCTGTCTGTCTGTCGAAAGCACGCTAACTCTCGAAGCAGTAAAGCTAGGTGCATAAATACTTTTTATTAGTATAGGCCGGTTGGGATTGTAAATGGGCCAAATCGGTCCATGTTTTGATACAGCTGCCATATAAACCAATCTGGGGTCTTGACTTCTTCAGCTTTTAGAGGGCGCAATTCTCGTCCGATTTGACTGTAATTTTGCACGTGGTGTTTTTGTATCACTTCCAACAACTATGCTAAGTATGATTCAAATCGGTTCATAACCTGGTAAAGCTGCCATATAAACCGATCTTGGATCTTGACTTCTTGAGCCAGGGCGGAATTCTCATCCGATTAGGCTGACATTTTTCTCGCAGGGTTCAGGAGGGGACCCTCAGAAACGTGGTCCCGAAAGCGAGCCCAATATTGCCACGACCTGCCAATAAGCATATCCGAATTAGGGATGTTATCGAGGGTTAGGTAGTAACCCACACACTTAGCGATGAAAAAAATATTAGTATGGTGTGCTACTCCCCAATACCTTTCAAATTGTCATTGTCGTAAAATATGTCCGAGTTAGGGGTGTTTTGGGGATTGGGGTGGTCCCTCAAACACCCAGCCCTGAAAATATGTCAGCATCGTGCTCTACTCTCAAATATCATTTATTTGAACCCCATGCCCTTACCCTCAAAGTTGGTTATCAAATTCGTTTCATAGGCAGTAGGTTCCGAATGTTGATATCAGATTCGTGCTCTACTCCCAAATACCTACCATTTGAGCCCTGTTTTTCCATAGTCGGTAAACATGACCGGTTTGGGGGGTGTTTTGGGGAATGGGGCGGCCACTCAGTGACTTGACTATAAGATTCGTTTTCTACTCTAAAATTCCTCTTTTTTGAGCCCTCAATGGTCAGCAAATACTTCATATATGGGTGGTGTTAAGTGAGTCGGGTTGGCCCCATAGCCACTTTTTTCCCGAATATTGATATCAGACTCGTGCTTCACTCCCAAAGACCTTTCATTTGAGCCCCATATTCATATGGTAGTAAATTTGTCCTCTTTGAGGAATGTTCTTGGGAAGGGTCGGCTCCCCAAACACTGGGTCCAACATTTAGGTATCAGATTCGTATTCTACACTCAAATACCTTTCAGTTGAGTCCCATATTGCCATGATCAGTAAATTAGTCTTGTTTGGGGGGTGTTTTGGGGAAAGGTGTGGACTCCTGAATCTTGGTCCAAAATTTATATATCAGATTCGTATTCTACTCTCAAATACCTTTCATTTGAGTCCCATATTGCCATGGTCGGTAAATATGTCCGATTTAGGGGTATTGTGGAGAGTGGTCTATATATATTTGGTAGGTTTTGGGGGTGGGGCATCCCCCCTAGATATCCACTCCGAAATTTGGAACCAAATTTTTGTTTTTAGGTTAGAGAATACAGAAAATTTCACTTAAATCTGGTGTTTCTGCAAATTATGGTAAGGGGGAGGGTCCGCCCCCCCCTTCAGATATCAAAAAATGTAGTACTCTATTTTCACCACGGGATCAATATGCACCGTTTGTGTAAAACGATGCCTTGATTTTTCTTCTTAGCATCATTTTCATTTTAATTCGATAATGGGGTCCTCTTAAAATATGAAGAATTAATTTTTTACCAAAACTTTTTCAATTTTAATCCCTTTTTATACCATACACCACCACTGTGGTAAAATGCAAATGTTGCCCATGAACATTCCACTAAACTTCTCACATATCAATGAGTGCCGTCCGATTTAAGTTTAAGTTCAATGATAAGGGGCCTCCTTTTTAAAGCCGAGTCCGAACGGCGTGCCACAGAGCGACACCTCTTTGGAGAGAAGTCTTACATGGCAAAGTACCTCAAAAATGTTGCCAGCATTAGGAGGGGAAAACCATAGCTGAAAATTTTTTCTGATGGTCTTGCCAGGATTCGAACCCAGGCGTTCAGCGTCATGGGCGGACATGCTAACCTCTGCGAAGAGAGGTAGACCCATTGATAGGTACACCGAAGGGCTCAGAATCACTTTCTGATTCGATTTAGCTATGTCCGCCTCTCCATGTTAATTTGTGTACAAAGTACAGGTCACAGTTTTCACCTGATCGTCTCAAAATTTGGTGCAAACATGTTTTTCGACTTATAGACAAAGTCTATTGAAATTAGAATAAATCGGTTCAGATTTGGATATAGCCCCATATATATGTTCGTCCGATTTGCAGTAATATTGCAATAAAATGGTCTTTTGTTAGCCGATTTTCATGGATTTCATGGAAATCGGTTCAGATTTAGATATAGCTCCTATATATATATATCGCCCGATTTTCATTCCTTTTCATGCCACTGCAAGCGCATTTATTGAACAATCTTACCAAATTTTTGCACAACTCCTTCCTCAACAACTACCACAATATTTGATGAGTTTGGTCAAAATCGGTTCAGATTTAGATATAGCTCCCATATATATGTTCGTCCGATTTGCAGTAATATTGCAATAAAATGGTCTTTTGTTAACCGATTTTCTCGAAATTCGGCAGGAGGGATTTTCTCTTGACTCTCAATATTACTGGTGAATTTCATGGAAATCGGTTCAGATTTAGATATAGCTGCCATATATGTATGTCGCCCGATTTTCATTCCTAGAGCCACTGCAAGCGTATTTATTGAACAATCTTACCAAATTTTTGCACAACTCCTTCCTCAACAACTACCACAATATTTGATGAGTTTGGTCAAAATCGGTTCAGATTTAGATATAGCTCCCATATATATGTTCGTCCGATTTTGAGAAATATTGCAATAAAGTGCTCATTTGTTAACTGATTCTCTCGTAATTTGGCAGAAGGAATTTTCTTATGACTCTCGACATTGCTGGTGAATTTCATGGAAATGAGTTCAGATTTAGATATAGCTCTCATATATATATATCGCCCGATTTTCATTCCTAGAGCCACTGCAAGCGCATTTATTGACCAATCTTACCAAAAATATTGTACAACGTTTAACTCGACAACTACCACAATATCTGAGAAATTTGCTCCAAATCGGTTCAGATTTAGATATAGCTCCCATATATATGTTCGTCCGATTTGCAGTAATATTGCAATAAAATGGTCTTTTGTTAACCGATTTTCTCGAAATTCGGCAGGAGGGATTTTTTCTTGACTCTCAATGTTACTAGTTAATTTCATGGAAATCGGTTCAGATTTACATATAGCTCTCATATATATATATATCGCACGATTTTCACTCCAAGAACCACTGCAAGAGCATTTATTGACCAATCTTGCCAAAATTTTACACAGGGCATTCCTCGACGACTACCACAATATCTGATAAGTTTATTCGAAATCGGTTCTGTTTTGGATGTAAATCAGGATCAGGGGTAATTTAAATTAATAGCTCCCACATTATACTGTCGGCACCGCCCGACTTTTGCCTTCTTTACTGGTTTCCTTTTAAGTTAAGCGTAAATTAACATCAACAAATCTTCTGAGAAATTTTTAGAAATATTTTTCTGTTCATTTTATTGATAATTTCATTTTATAGAATCAGGCGAGGCGAGTGTATCAATCATGAATGAATCAATGATTGATACACTCGCCTCGCATTCAAATGACTTCTTGGGAATTCCAGATGTGCAGAATGCTACAAAACTTTTTTTATGATTTATCCCCAACACTTTCTTGCTTTATGATCTCTTTTTTTTTTTTTGTTTTTATTTACATGATGACAACATTTTCGTCACAAAGTTCGAATGAAAAGTAAAGTCAGACCATAATTGAGGCCGTTTTGGATGGCTTGCGGTCTGTTTTATGGCCCATCTTAAATGGTGTCTCATAAAAACAGTATTTGCCTTGTTTTTATCAGATGTCATGGATGCAGAGGGAGAGAGAGGGGAGGAGGCAGAGAGAAATGTGTGAAATGGAAATGAGAAAGACAGACTTCGTTTTTAAACAGAAACTATTAAATGCAACCTAAATTAATTAAATGAATATGTAGCTACAATTAGAACTCGGCCGGAGTAAGACAAAAAAAAATAAAAACAAATAAAAATGTTTATTTACTTCAAACTGCCAATTGCAAAGACTTGTGTCGTAAAACTTACTCAAGTCCATGCTGCCATTTAATTGTTTAGAAATAAACTAAGCAGAAAAAGAAAAACACAAAAATACTCAACGACTTTAATAAACTCTTGTCATTTGCTCAGACATGTCAAGTTTTAAAGTTTGTTTCTTTTTCATTTTCATTTCCCAACTTTAATCAATGGCATTACACAAGAGCCTACTCTAGTGACGGAGACTCTGGTGGTTTAGAAGAAAAAAAAAACGGATTTGCCCCCCCCTAGAAATCGAAATCTTTGATTCGTTGTCTGTTGAACAACTCTATTTGGCAGTTAGTTAAAATATTGTTTAGAAAATAATAAACTTAAAAGAATTCCTTAATTGACAGGTTTGAGAATTCTCGAGTAGATTTTGGGTCTTAGCCTTATGGCGGCGCCGGTATTGGTGATGGTGATGGTGGTGGACGACAAATTTGGGAAATCTGCAATTAAAACTTACATTTTGGGCTAATATCAATGATAGCTTGGAATGTGAACGAAGGCCGTACTCAAAATCCAATGAAGAACTTTGGGGAAAACATTGTAAAAAGTAACGGTTGACTTGATTTTGAAAAAAAAAACATGGGTGGGTGTAAATATTCTGTTGGTGGTGGGTGGTCTAGATTCCATGAAGGAGTTGATTCGGTACAACTTGAGTGGATAATTACAGACAAGTGGTCATTTGAAAAAATGCCGTTAATATAATTGGGTTACAAGAGTAGGCGATTAAATAGCCTTTTAAAGAAATGTAACCATAAAAAATAGAACTAAAATTTTAAAACATTTATCCATATCCAAATATGTTTCGATTGGACCAAATACTACTAAGTACAAGTCATTGTTCAATTGTATGTCAATTGGCCTAACACAACTCACTGTCCCAAATTTCGGCGACATCGGACAATAAATGCGCCTTTTATGGCCCCAAAACCTTAATTCGAGAGATCGGTCACTATTGCAGCTATATCCAAATCTAGACCGATCTGGGCCAAATTGAAGAAGGATGTCGTGGGGCCAAACACAACTCACTGTCCCAATTTTCAACGACATCGGACATTAAAAGCGCCTTTCATGGGCCCAAAACCTTAAATTGACAGATCGGCCCATATGGCAGCTATATCCAAATCTGCACCGATCTGGGCAAAATTGAAGAAGGATGTCGTGGGGCCTTACACAAGCCATTGTCCCAAATTTTGGCGACATCAGACAATAAATGCGCCTTTTATGGGCCCAAAGCCTTAAATCGAGAGATCGGTCTATATGACAGCTATATCCAAATCTGGACCCATCTGGGCCAGTTTTGAATAACTTAATCTTAAGATGCCAAAATTCCAAATTTATTAAGGTAACAGTTCTTTTCGTAAAAGATTTTTTTACTTGATATTTAAGAATTTTTTCTTAAATTTTAGTTTAACATATCCTTAACTTTACGTCCTATTATTAAAGAAAACATTTTTAATTGAAGTCAAAATATCGTTGAAGTTTGCAAAATTATCTTTGGGACAAGGAAAACGTTGTACTTAAGTTAAAGACAGAGAAATGTCTTACAAATAGGTGTGCGTTTTAATCTTAGTTAGTTTTTTTTAAGTTAGGATCAATCAACTATCGAAATTTGAACTGGAAGGTTGTGTCTGAGCAAATGTTGACGAACTTAATTTTAAGATGCTAAATTTCGCAATTTGTTAAGGTAACAGTTCTTTTCGTAAAAGATTTTTGTACTTGATATTTAAGAATTTTTTCTTAAATGTTAGTTTAACTTAACTTTGCGTCTTATTATTAAAGAAAAAATCTTTAATTGAAGTCAAAATATCGTTGAAGTTTGGAAAATTAACTTTGGGACAAGGAAAACGTTGTGCCTTAGTTAAAGACACAGAAATGTCTCACAAATAGGAGTGGGCTTTAATGTTAGTTAGTTTTTTTTTTAATGAGGAACGTTCAGCGATAAAAATTTAATCCGAGCCAATTTTGACGAAATTAATTTAAAGATGCCAAATTTCCCAGATTATTGATGAAACAGCAACAGATTTTTTTTTACTTGATATTAAAGAATTTTTTTTTTCTTAAATTTAATTTTGGGACAAGGAAAACATTGTTTTAGATTGGCTCTCAATCATTAGTAAAATCTTTCGATCTATTAGGAAAAATGTATTATATGTTAGTTAATTATAAGACTCAATGTTAAGTATAAATTGAACTACCATGTAGCATAAAAAAAACTTTAATATCAAATAGAGAACCCTTCACCAAGGGAAATGTGTACTTAAAAAGGTGGAAAATTGGGCATCAATTGCTTATTTTCTACATCTTTGGTTTAAATCTCAAAAGTAGAGAATTTTTCACCAAATAGAGAAACCTTCACCAAAGGAAATGTTTCCTTAAAAGGTGGAAAATTTGGCATCATTTGCTTATTTTCTATATCTTTGTTTCAAATCCTAAAAGTTGGGATAAAATAAGGACAAATCGCTGGAATAGCTAGTGAAAAATATTTTCCCAACTTTAAAGATTTAGCCAGAGATGAGGAGATTAATTTAAAGATGCCAAGTTTTCCAACATTTTAAGTAAACATTACTTTTGGTGAAAGATTTACTGCTTGGTGTTGAAGAATTTTTTCCTAAATAGAAGTTCATTAGATCCCTTTTGAAATGATTGTTAATAATTTTGATCCCTTTTAATGTTCATATTTTAAAAGAAAGAATTCTAAGTTTAAAAAATATTAATTAAAGAGTCATCTATGAAGTGAAATGAGAAATTTAAGTTAGTTAAAAGGGAAGATTGGTTTCCATAGATAATATTGGGTTGCCCAAAAAGTAATTGCGGATTTTTCATATAGTCGGCGTTGACAAATTTTTTCACAGCTTGTGACTCTGTAATTGCATTCTTTCTTCTGTCAGCTATCAGCTGTTACTTTTAGCTTGCTTTAGAAAAAAAAGTGTAAAAAAAGTATATTTGATTAAAGTTAATTCTAAGTTTTATTAAAAATGCATTGACTTTCTTTGAAAAAATCCGCAATTAGTTTTTGGGCAACCCAATATAAACATAAGTTTAATGATGATATCTTAAGTTTGAAGATTCGCTTCTTTGGCTTGCATGCATTACCATATTCCTTCGATTAAGAAAAAATGTTTAATTTTTTATATTTTTTTCCATATACATCTCTGTACTTTATGCACTTTTTATCATGTATTTTGTAATGTATATGACATTCTTTTCTTCGCGTGTATTATTCCTTCATTGAAATTCAGCGGACAAACTTTATATCCTTTTTTATTATTGCTCCCCCGTTTCGCAGGCAGTGCTAACTTTCGCCAAAACGCATTTATTTTTATTATTACAAGGGAATTGATGTCTGTGCCTTGTAGCGGCGCAATCTCACAATCTTGGCATCCACAGTCACCAAACTCCCAAAGTTTGACATCAAACACGCCCTACGCATCACATCAGTACCGCAAGCAGCAGAAACTGAAAAAGCAGCAGCAGCACAAGACCACTTCGGGGAATTTTGAAACAATAGTTTCCATTGAAAAGGTAAACAAACTTTACCACAAAAATATTTTGCACGTACCAAAGGAAGAGAGGGAACAATAAAAAAACAAAACTTAATATAACATGCTGCATAAGCACTGTATACGAGGATCGAGGAAAGCAGGTGGGTTAAAGATGTAAGTCTTTAAAATATTTGTAATAAATAGAACTTCAGTATAAAAAAAAATATACCAGAAGTCAATGTTTGGTCCTTCGAACAGATAATGAAAATCAAAGTCTTCGCAAAAAAAGACTCAGATCACAAAGGTGTATGAGTCGTAGGAGATGGATCAACGACTTGGGTTAAGGATTTTTTGTCTTAAATGCTAGTTCAATATAATCTTTTAATAGATACTGTTAGGAAATCGAATTTGTGACTAGAACAACGTTGAAGAAGATGGAAAACATATATTAACGACTAAAGTTGAAGAATGATCTATGGATATCCAAAGAAGACTCATGTTATTTGCTTTAAAAGAATTCAATATTTCAATTTGAAGAATTCAAATTAGAATGTGACTCTCTTAGTATTCAAATCTAGTAGGCTTAAACCTTCCCCTACCTGAAGAGCAAAAACATTTTTTCCCGCATTTTCTTACATTCTTAGTTAGTCCTTCATTAGCCTCCCTCGTTCCGCAACTTAAAGATTTGAAATGCTTACACTTCTGCTCTTATTTTGTTATTATTCTTCATTCATTCTTTCCTTCAATTTTATATACAAGCAAATAATGGAGATGTATTCGCAACCTTTCACCATTAAGTTTCTTTCAAAATGCAACTTTGTTGATTATATTGCATCAAATGTTAAGCAGCATTCGAGACACAAAACACACGCTGAAGTAGCGACAGGCCGACAGACAAAGAAATTATTACGTTTGCAAGAAAAAGAAGAAATACAAAAAAAAAACCCCTTAAAAAGGATTTAACCAAATGAAGAACTCATTTCATATCTCTGTCAGTTGGCATCGTCTTTATTTCCGACAAGCGTTCTTCTTTTCTTTCTTTTCGGGCTGAAATGCATAATAAATAAAGTTTTATATATGTCAGGGATAAATCGTAAAAGCAGATTCTTGTTGCATGAGTGAATTGTATTATCATACGGTTTTCTGAAGAATGGGTGTCATTATAATGAGAAAAGTTTTGAGAAAAGCACGAAATAATTGCATAAAATCATTTCTAAAATAAAACAGTTGCGATTTAGGATTGGCAATATAAAATTGAGGTAGTTTTTTGAGCTCAAGGTGAAGTGAAAGGTGAAAGGTAGATTGAAGATGATTGTAGGGTTTATGAAAATGTGGTTAATGAATATAAAGTTTAAGAACTAAATAGAATGGCGGACATCGTTAAAATGATCAGTAAAGATCATATATAACTAAATTTCCCTTGAACACTTCGTTAAGGAACAGAGGATACTTCTCTCATATCAATGAGTGCAGTCCGATTAAATTTTAAGCTTAATGATAAGGGGCCTCTTTTTTTATGGAGAATCCATTTTAAACTTGGCAGGATACCTAACAAATGTTGCCAACATTATTAAGGGAATAACCACTGCTGAACATTTTCTAATGTTCACGCCGGGATTTGAACCCAGGCATTCGGCGTCATAGGCGGACATTTCATTTTACATTCGGACATTTAATTCTACATCCAAGTGAGAAACATGTTGAGTTCTTCTTATACCATAGACATACCTAATAATGTTATTGAATACTATTGGGTTGCCCAAAAAGTAATAGCGGATTTTTCATATAGTCGGCGTTGACAAATTTTTTCACAGCTTGTGACTCTGTAATTGCATTCTTTCTTCTGTCAGTTATCAGCTGTTACTCTTAGCTTGCTTTAGAAAAAAAGTGTAAAAAAGTATATTTGATTAAAGTTCATTCTAAGTATTATTAAAAATGCATTTAATTTCTTTTAAAAAAACCGCAATTACTTTTTGGGCAACGATACATTTAATTCTCGTTGGCTTAGTGGATTGCAGTTTGATTTGCTGTCACCCATTTGATTTTGCTATATAGACGCAGGACGGGTCCTCGTTGAATTTTGCAACACCTAAAATTATTAACAGGAATAATTGAACGTCATCAGCATACATAAGGATTTGGCTATGTACCATCTGGATAGGAAGATCGTTTGCGTAGACCGAAAAAAGGAGCGGACCAATTATTGAACCTTGTGGAACTCCCTTGGGCACTAGAATTGACTTCGATATTGAATCCCCTACATACAATGACTTAATTAGGGAAAATGATAAGAAATGATTGAACCAATTTGATAGCAGTATCGCTGGAATTGAAAAATCTTCTCAGCTGCATATAAAAGTTATGATGATCAATGATCTAGTAGGACGAGAAAACTAACATTGCCATCATCTTTTTCACTTCTAATTGATTCCGAAACTTCAATTAATGCACTAACGCCACTATGATGGACATGAAACCCGGATTGTCCATCTGACAAAAAAGATTCATGATGGAGATATTCCGACATTTGTTTATGCAAAATCTTCTCGAACACTTTCGAGAGGTAACATAATATAAAAATCGAATGGAAATCACTATTTAGGGATTGGAATTATCATTGATCTTTTCCAAATAGTCGGATATGCACTGGAGATTAGAATTGAATTAAAGAGATGAGTACAATAAGGTAGAAGATAAGGAACTAATATTCTAATGAATTTTGGATCAATGTTATTAAGACCAATGGCATTTAAATTGGCCGATCTATGTAAAACTTCGTCGTGCGATACACATCTAAAGTCAAAACTGCAATCAACATTTATGCTTTCCAGAAGTCTATTAGTCTCTTGGTTAAAAGTCGAGTCTATATCTAAGGTCGGAATATTAACAAAAGTTTCATTCAATTCATTTATATCATCATGGTAATTAGAAATTGCCTTGGATTTTCCAATTCCGATATCGTTTATAACCATCCACTTGCCTTTCGTGTCTAGCGCCGAATAATATTTGGATGAATAATATCGTAATTTTGCATCACTAATGAGAGTATTAACTTTATTTCTTGGAGCGCGGAATTCCTCACGTTCAGGCGTTTTAAAAAGTTTCTACCTGGAGTAGGCCAAGTCCCTGTTACGAATAAAATTCCTAATGGTGGATTTAAACCAAGGCTTAGTATCCGATTTCTTCTTCTTAGTGAAAATAGGGACTGTTGCATCATAGATACGTCCAATGTTATCTTGAAGAAAGCTTAATTTCTTATCGACAGATATAAAATCATACATCTCATTCCAAGAGAATTTCTGAATCCTTTTATCTAAGGCAGAATAGTCAAAAATTTTGAAGTCGCGGTACGAAAACTTCTCCGCTGTCTTTGACACAGTGAAATTGTAAACCAGATAAATCGCATCATGTCTTGAGAAACAAGGGGCAGATATTTGGTCAAAGAGCGAAATATTAGAAGTATTGGGTTGCCCAAAAAGTAATTGCGGACTTTTCATATAGTCGGCGTTGACAAATTTTTTCACAGCTTGTGACTCTGTAATTGCATTCTTTCTTCTGTCAGTTATCAGCTGTATCTTTTAGCTTGCTTTAGAAAAAAAGTGTAAAAAAAGTGTATTTGATTAAAGTTTGTTCTAAGTTTTATTGAAAATGCATTTACTTTCTTTTAAAAAATCCGCAATTACTTTTTGGGCAACCCAATATTATTCACCAAGAACATATCCAAAAGGGTATTAACAGTTGGCGAAAAATAAATGGAGTTTCTAGAATTGGTAGGGGAGAGACCCAGTGCCAACAAATTGTCCGCCAAATGCTAACCTCTGCGCCACGGTGGCCTCCATACATACATATGTACTTTATTGGGTCTACGACAAATATTACGATGTGTTACAAACGGAATAAGGAAATTAGTATTTCTCTATCCTATGGTGGAGGATATAAAAACAATACCGTTTTGTATGGATAATATATAAAACGATAAGTTCCATTTGGTGTTAGTTATATTACCAAAAGGGCATTACTTTTAATACTAAATCGTTATTGACTGTTGTACCAAAGCGAAATTGTTTTAATACCATACTCGTTATCACCTTCGCATTGCCGCGATTAAAGCACTATAAACGTGGCGCCGTCGGTTTGTAATAGTCTCCTTTGTCTGATATTGAATTAAAGTCAAATGGCATTAAAACGATATAGCATTAAAGCCAAATGGTATTCTATCAATGTTTCTATTAGTCTCCTTTGCCTGATATTGATTTTAAGCCAAATGGTATTAACATTATATTGCATTAAAGCCAAATGGTATTCTAACAATGTTTCTATTAGTCTCCTTTGTCTGGTATTGAATTAAAGCCAAATGGTATTAAAACGATATTGCATTAAAGCCAAATGGTATTCTATCAATGTAGAACTTTCTTTACTTTAAAATTATATTTATTTTAAAATTTCACTTCTTTGGTTTGCAATCATTGTGCTCTTTAGTATATAGCAACATACATTTAAAAAACATATCTTTATTGTGTAGATTACCTTCTTAGCCTCGCAATCATTATCAAAATCCTTAGATCAAAGAAAAAATCTTAAACTACCACTTAAATGAATTGAAAATTGGCATAGATTCGTATTTTCTTGAACGGCCGAATCGAATCAGATTTGGATATAGCTTTTACATAAAGGTTTTTAGCAATTTATCGTCTTGATTAAAAGAAGACAAGTAAAAATGTTCGGGACGAATCTTGGGTACCCAACACCATGGATTCCGTTAAAAATGTGACATTATAAATTCAGTTCGTATTTGAATTATTTTACCAAAACCAACTCGGGAATTAGTTGCGGCTGCTGTGATCTCAAGTATTCATATTGGGGAATCGGTATTAACGTGGCCTATATAAGTATATATACCGATTCGGATCATACTTGGCATGGATTTTAGAAGTTATAGCAGAAATCATTGTGTCAAATTTCAGCCAATTAGATGGAAACTGAGGCTTCTAGGGCTCAAGAAGTCAAACCCAAGAATCGGTTAATATGGGGGTATATCAGTTTATAGACCGAATCATACTCGGCTCTGATGTTAGAAATCAGAACAGAAGTCCCTGTATCAAATTTCAGTCAAATCGGATGGCCTGAAACAGATCATATTTGAATACAACTGCAATATGGAACGAACTCGCAAAAGTCATATCAGACCGGTTTATATGGCAGATATCGTAGATTTTAAAGCGGTACTGTTTAAACATGAGAACGATAATGGAAATATGAAATATTTCTGCCAAAGCGGAAAAAATTTGCTCATGCTCCTTAATGGAAAGTTCATGGGAAAATTTGCAACAAAATTTTTCAATTTCACATTCTGTCCCTATTATGAGCCCACATAGCGCCCATTTTGAGTTTATATAGTACCCATTTTGAGCCTACATAGTGCGCGTCTACACAGTGCCCATCCGTATAGTGTCCATTCGCATAGTCCCCAAGCGGTACGTTCCTGAATGTGACACTTCCTATGAAGTTGAACGAAATCGTTTTGAGGGGAATGCGTGGTGCGTCAAATTGTCACACATTCGCTTCCTTTTGTACAGGCAGATTTCGGACTTTTCTGAATTAACATTCAGATGCCTAGATCTAGCCACGTCGTATCTTATTTTTAAGACCCTTAAGGTTTTCTAGATTTCTGATCTGATTGATTCGGATTCCTACACCTTTGAAGTGCTATAACGTCGTCGGCGTAGCAGACGGGTTGAAACCGCTTCTCAGTCACAATCCGTAATAGGTTATCTGTTGAGTTCAGTGAACACTGTACATCCATAGGAGTGGATGTAAAATGCCGCTTATGGCATGACCTGTGACACATTCTCCCTTATCTTTAAGTTTTGCATGTGAAATTTTGATTCTTAATGAATATTCGATTAAATTATTTGAGGGAGTAACGACTTAAGGCCCTCTAGGACGCAAAGTTAAGGAGATACAACCATTTTAAGTTTTGCAATTGAAATTTTCGACGAATTTCCCGAATTTTTTGAAGGAGTCACTCCCCTGTAGGACGCATAGTTTAAGAGATACAACCATTTTAAGTTTCGTAATTGAAATTTTGTCTTCTAATGGATTTTTAAAGAATTTCCCGAATTTTTTGAAGGAGTCATGCATTAATGCCCTTTTTTCTATAGTACGAATAGTTTAGGAGATACAACCATTTTAAGTTTTACATGTGAAATTTTAATTTCTAATGGATTTTCGATGATATTCCAAATTTTTTGATGGTGTTACGATTTAAGGCCGTTTTCCCTCCAGGACGCACAGTTTGGGAAATAAAGCCATTTTGAGTTTCAATGAATTTTCTATGCAATTTAAGTTTTTAAGTTTTGCAAATGAAATTTCGATATCTAATGGATTTTCGATAAATTTCGCACATTTTTTGTTGGAGTCCCGAATAAAGGCCCATTTCTCTCTAAGACGTATAGTTTAGGAAATACAGCCATTTTAAGTTTTACATGTGAAATTTTGATTTCTAATGGATTTTCGATGAAATTCTGAATTTTTTGATGAAGTCACGAATAAAGGTCCATTTCCCCTCTAGGACGCATAGTTAAGGAGATACAACCATTTTAAGTTTTGCAATTGAAATTTCGTCTTCTAATGGAATTTTGAAGAATTTCCGGAATTTTTTTAAGGAATCATGCATTAAGGCCCTTTTTCCTGTAGAACGAATATTTTAGGAGATACAACCATTTTAAGTTTAGCAATTGAAATTTCGTCTTCTATTGGATTTTTGAAGAATTTCCCGAATTTTTTGATGGAGTCACGATTTAAGGCCGTTTTCCCTCTAGGACGCATAGTTTAGAAGATACAGCCATTTTAAATTTTGCATGTGAAATTTCGATTTCTAATGGGTTTTCAATGAAATTTCGAATATTTTGTTGATGTCACGAACTAAGGCCCATTTCCCTCTAGGACGAATAGTTTAGGAGATACAGCCATTTTAAGTTTTGCAATTGAAATTTCGTCTTCTAATGGATTTTTGAAGAATTTCCCGAATTTTTTGAAGGAGTCATGTATTAAGGCCCTTTTTCCTCTAGGACGAATAGTTTAGGAGATACATCCATTTTAAGTTTTACATGTGAAATTTTGATTTCTATGATATTCCAAATTTTTTGATGGAGTCACGAATTAAGTCCCATTTCCCTATAGCACGCATAGTTCGGGAGATACAGCCATTTTAAGTTTTACATATGAAATTTTGATTTCTAATGGATTTTCGATGATATTCCAAATTTTTTATGTAGCCACGCATTAAGGCCCCTTTCCTCTACGACGCATACTTTAGGAGATACATGCATTTTAAGTTTTGCCT
The DNA here is from genome assembly GCF_963082655.1 of Stomoxys calcitrans. NCBI lineage: Eukaryota > Metazoa > Arthropoda > Insecta > Diptera > Muscidae > Stomoxys > Stomoxys calcitrans. Next base: position 145,922,455 of record NC_081556.1, on the reverse strand, counting down.
GTGAAATTTCGATTTATAATGGATTGTCGATGAAATTCCGAATTTTTTATGTAGCCACGAATTAAGGCTCATTTCCCGCTAGGACGCATAGTTTAAGAGATACAGCCATATTAAGTTTTGCAATTAAAATTTCGATTTCTAATGGATTTTCGATGAAGTTCTGAATTTTTTGATGGACTCACGAAATAAGGATGCTCAAATACTCACCCTTTCTCTTTAGTAGGAGAGATACAAGAGAATAATTATTGGCCCGGTACATGAATAATCGTTTGCGGCTATCGAAGCACTTTTGCAATTCAAGAGTTTTTCGAAGGTATATTGATATACAATATTTTAACCCATTTTAAACTCAATGACGATGTTAGTTTACCCCATATTATGGCGCAAAGGAAAAAACAATTTTGTTTTAAATTAAAATTAACCATTAACCGAAATTATCCTACTACTTTTTATCACTTCTACCCACATAAAGTTTAATGAGTAACAATCGTATAATGACCGAACGAACCAGTGTTAAAACCAGATCAAGTAAAGAATTCTCCCTTTGAGTACCATTACGAATGAGTGCTAATTATATGCACATTTAAAAATTTTACAACAGACAGATGTCTAAAGTGGCTGTAATCTAACTGGATTGCCAAACTCATAAGACATGATAATTACGAGTTGCATCATTACAGCGTTGAGTGCCAAATAAAAAAAGAAAGAAATTTCATATAAAATTCAGAGCTTAATTATACAACTCAATAAAAACAATCTTATTTTAGGTTAACGGTAAATGCAACAGTGAAGCATTTCAATTCGTTTGTTAAAAATAAGGAATATCTACAACAGGGTTCTGAAAGGGCTTTGCTTGATAAAAGCCCTAAAAGCCATCTAACCGGACATTTTAACCGGTTGGGACAATATGGGTATCAAATGAAATGTATTTGGAATACGAATCGGATAAAAAACTTATCCTCAAGTTTCCGGAGAGCCGCCCACTCCACAAAAACCCCTCAAATGGACATCATCACAATCAACGGACTTGGAAAGTAAAAAAACGAACCTGATATTGATATAAGCAACCAAGTATGTGGGCGTTGGCCCACACCAAAAGAAAATCTCATAAAAGAAAACTTTCACTGATGGCGACAATATGGGACTCATACGAAACATCTATGAAATTTCCAACCTATGCTTGTTTAGACTCAAGTGAAAAAAGGTCATTAATTTTTAAAAGTCCGAAAGGGATAGCAATCACCTCCGCCATATCTTGAAGGTTATTGCCGTCTCGGATTTAAGTCTTATGGTAACCCAAAAACCAAGAATTTTGTCAACAAAGGGGGGAGGGAGGCCCTATCCTAAACCCCACCTAAACGGGCACGTTAACCGGTTTCGACAATATCGGTATCAAATGAAAGGTATTTGGAAGCAGAATACGAATCTGATATACAAATTTGCTCCAAGCGTCTGGCGAACCACCCTCTCCTCAAAAAACAACCCACCAAATGAACATGGAGGCCGCTCGCAACAAAATTAAAATCAAATGAATGATTTTGGAAAGTTAAATACGAACTTTATATTGATTTTAGGCACAAAGTAGCTGGGGACCGGCACACACTTACAAAAAAACAGTAAGGAAGGGCAAAACTCGGGCGGTGCCGACTGTATAATACCCCACACCTACCCTGTAAGTAGAATGTAGGACCTATATCCAATTCTGAACCAGTTTTAATGAATTTCGGTGGATGTTTTCAGATGGGTTATTAAACAATCCTTATCAAATTTCGAGCAAATATGTTCAAACTGTAATAAATATGATTGACAAATTACAACATTATTGCAAATTACACAAAATCTGACGAGCATATATATGAGAGTTATAACTCAATCTGAACCGATTTCGAGCAAACTTCTCAGATATGGTGGTAGTCGGCGAGGAAGGCGTTGGACAAAATTGGCAATTTTGGTAAATAAATGCGTTTGCAGTGCCTCTTGGATTGAAAATCGGTCGATATACATATATGACAGCTATTTCTATGAAATTCATCAGTAATATCGAGAGTCATAATAAAATCCTTCCTGCCAAATTTTGTGAGAATCGGTTAACTAATAAGCACTTTATTGGAATATTTTTCAAAATCGGACGAATATATATATATATGTGAGCTATATCTTAATCTCAACCGATTTGGAAAAAATTTCTCAGATATTGTGGTAGTTGTCGACAAAAGCGTTGTACAAAGTCTTAGCAAGATTAGTAAATAAAAGAGCTGGCATCAAGACAAAATTTTCTATGAAATTTTTCCTAAAGACAAAATTTCTATGAAATTTTCCCTAAAGACAAAATTTCTATGAAATTTTCCCTAAAGACAAAATTTCTATGAAATTTTCCCTAAAGACAAAATCTCTTTAAAATTTTCCCTAAGACAAAATTTCTATGAAATTTTCCCTAAAGACAAACTTCCTATGAAATTTTCCCTAAAGACAAACTTCCTATGAAATTTTCCCTAAAGACAAAATTTCTATGAACTTTTGCTTAAAGACATAATTTCTATGAAATTTTCTCTAAATACAAAATTTCTATGAAATTTTCCCTAAAGACAAAATTTCTTTGAAATTTTCCCTAAAGACAAAATTTCTTTGAAATTTTCCCTAAAGACAAAACTTCTATAAAATTTTCCCTAAGCCAATGTTTCTATGAAATTTTCCCTTAAGACAAAATTTTTATGAAATTTTCCCCAAAGATAAAATTTCTAAGAAATTTTCCCTACAATTTTATGAAATTTTACCCAAACTCAAATTTTTGTATGAAATTTTGCCTAAAGACAAAATTTCTATGAAATTTTGAATAAAGACAAAATTTGTATGAAATTTTCCCTAAAGACAAAATTTGTATGAAATTTTCCCTAAAGACAAAATTTCTATGAAATTTTACCTAAAGACAAAATTTCTATGAAATTTTACCTAAAGACAAAATTTCTATGAAATTTTACCTAAAGACAAAATTTCTATGAAATTTTACCTAAAGACAAAATTTCTATGAAATTTTACCTAAAGACAAAATTTCTATGAAATTTTACCTAAAGACAAAATTTCTATGAAATTTTACCTAAAGACAAAATTCCTATGAAATTTTACCTAATGACAAAATTTCTATGAAATTTTCCCTAAAGATAAAATTTGTATAAAATTTTCCCTAAAGACAAAATTTCTATGGAATTTTCCCTAAAGACAAAATTTCTATGAAATTTTCCCTAAAGACAAAATTTCTATGAAATTTTCCCTAAAGACAAAATTTTCATGAAATTGTCCCTAAACACAAAATTTCCATGAAATTTTCCCTAAAGACAAAATTTCTATGAAATTTTCCCTAAAGACAAAGTTTCTATCAAATTTTACCTAAAGACAAAATCTCTTTTAAATTTTCCCTAAGACAAAATTTCTATGAAATTTTCCCTAAAGACAAAATTTCTATGAAATTTTCCCTAAAGACAAAATTTCTATGAAATTTTGCCTAAATACAAAATTTCTATGAAATTTCCCTAAAGACAAAATTTCTATGAACTTTTGCCTAAAGACAAAATTTCTATGAAATTTTCCCTAAAGACAAAATTTCTATGAACTTTTGCCTAAAGACAAAATTTTTATGAAATTTTGCCTTAAGACAAAATTCTATGAACTTTTGCCTAAACACAAAATTTCTATAAAATTTTCCCTATAGACAAAATTTCTATGAAATTGTGCCTAAACACAAAATTTCTATGAAATTTTGGCTAAAGACAAAATTTCTATGAACTTTTGTCTTAAGACAAAATTTCTATGAAATTTTCTCTAAAGACAATATTTCTATGAAATTTTGCCTAAAGACAAAATTTCTATGAAATATTCCCTGACGACAAAATTTCTATGAAATTTTGCCTAAATACAAAATTTCTTTGAAATTTTCCTTAAAAGTCAAAAATTTTCTATGAAATTTTCCCTAAAGACAAAATTTTTATGAAATTTTGCCTAAAGACAAAATTCTATGAACTTTTCCTAAAGACAAAATTTCTATGAAATTTTCCCTAAAGACAAAATTTCTATGAAATTTTCCCTAAAGACAAAATTTCTATAAAATTTCGCTTAAGACAAAATTTTTATGAAATTTTCCCTAAAGAAAAAATTTGTATGAAATTTTCCCTAAAGACAAAATTTCTATGAAATTTTCCCTAAAGACAAAATTTCTATGAAATTTTCCCTAAAGACAAAATTTTTATGAAATCTTCTCTAAAGACAAATTTCTACGAAATTTTCCCTAAAAACAAATTTCTATGAAATTTTCCCTAAGGACAAAAATTTCTATTTAGTTTCTCCGAATGAAAATATGAACATTTTCTCCAAAGACAAAAATTTCTATGAAATTTTACCTATAGACAAATTTTCTATGAAATTATACCTAAAGACAAAATTTCTATGAACTTTTGCCTAAAGACAAAATTTTTATGAAATTTTGCCTAAAGACAAAATTCTATGAACTTTTCCTAAAGACAAAATTTCTATGAAATTTTCCCTAAAGACAAAATTTCTATGAAATTCTGCCTTAAGACAAAATTTTTATAAAATTTTCCCTAATGACAAAATTTCTTTGAAATTTTCCCTACAATTTTTATGAAATTTTACCTTAACTCAAATTTTTTTATGAAAATTTCCCTAAAAACAAAATTTCTATGAAATTTTTCCTAGTGAAAAATTTTTATTAAACATTATTTAAACACATTTGCCATTCATGTGCGCAGTCACTCTCTGTGGCATTGCGAAACGAAATAAAATTACCAGGATTGTGTTAATTCAATAATTAAAAACTCCACATTTTCATTTAATGCAATTGTGCAGAGGAAACCGCAATCAAGTGAATTTTCCGCCATAAACAAAAAAAACAAACAAACGATGCATTTATGCTGCCAAAAACGTAATTAGAGCATGAAATCGTAACACCTCAATAGTTTATGCTGTTGCAGTGCGAAATCAGAAGTATGGGCGATACTTACGGGCCAAGGTTTTAGTTTCAGCTTATTTTTATAAGAGGATTGATGATTGTTTATAATTGAATTTGTGTAAACGCAATAAAAAAAACCAAAAATAATTGTAGAATCCTTATAGAGATTTAAAACAGTCCATGGGGATATTTTACCTGTAAATAGAAAAAAAAGAAAAAGTTAGTTTTGGTGTTGAAAAAATGTTTTACTTTTGTTGTATATTAACAATAAATCAGAACTTTGTTGGGTTTTTAGTTTCTAAATACCACACGAAACCAAACAAAACTAAAATTGAAAATTTAGGTCATTTCTGTCTCAAAACCAAGATAAAAATGTAACCAACCAATCAATACTTTGATTTCGATGAAAGCCCAGAGAGGGGGCCTTAAAATACCACCAACTATTTAAGCATTTAGTATTCGTTTTTGATTTGAAGAAAATTGTCCCCCCCTAATCGATGTGTGTGGTGTTGCTGGTGTCAGAAGCATTTAGCATTTACCAATTCGTTATGAAAGCTCATAAGATAGACAATATTTCCCCCTCTAAAACAATGGAGAAAACGCTGTAGCATGATGTTGAAAACGCCATAGGGGAGTTAATATTTTTTTTTTTGTTTTGTCATTTGAACATGGTAATATTTGCCGCCATAACTTTATGTAAAAGTCCCGGTTTTTTCTATTTCGTTTTTTTTATCATTTGAGAAATATGTCACCAATTAGGGATACACATGAATCCAAAAACAAGCTTTGATTGAGTTACCGAACTTGGGTCATTGGAGATACAGAATATGCTCGCATGCCATAACTGTCAAAAATGTCATATGAATACAATGTTATATTTAGAATTTTATGGGTATTTGAATTTTTGTTTTGTTAGATATTTGGAAATATTTTGATTATTATAAACAAAGTTCATTGTTCTGTGATCCAAACTCAGATTTCAAATTAAAAATATCGGATATTAATTTGTAAGTTTAAATGAAATGTTTTCGTTAGGGAAAATTTCATCAAAATTTTGTCTTTGGAAAAAATTCTTATAAATTTTAGTTAGGGGAAAATTTTATAAACATTTGTGTTTAGGGAAAATAGAAATTTTGCCTCTAGGGGAAATTTAATAGAAATTTTGGTTTTGGGGAAAAAATTATAGCAAATTTATAGCCAATTTATGTTTAGGGAAAACTCATCAAACTTTGGAAAATATAACTCTAGGAAAGTTCATAGAAAAAAGAAATTGAGCAAAAATTTATAGAATTTATGCAAAATTTCATAGAAATTAAGCAAAATTTCATAGAAATTAAGCAAAATTTCATAGAAATTAAGCAAAATTTCATAGAAATTAACCAAAAATTTCATAATATTAAGCAAAATTTCATAGAAAATGTGCAAAATTGATGGAAATTACGCAAAATTTCATGGAAATTATGCAAAATTTCATAGCAATTATTTATGGAAAACTTTATAGAAAAAATGGAAAATTTCATATATATTATGAAAAATTTCATAAAAATTTTCTTGGAAATTTTGTCTCTAGGGAAAATTTCATAAAAATTTTGTCTTTAGGGAAAATTTCACAGAAATTTTGTCTTTAGGCTTAAGTTCATAGAAATTGTGTTTTTAGGCTCAAGTTCATAAAAATTTCATATTTAGGGAAAATTTCATAGAAATTTTGTCTCTAGGGTAAATTTCATAGAAATTTTGTCTTTAGGGTAAATTTCATAGAAATTTTGTCTTTAGGGAAAATTTCATAGAAATTTTGTCTTTAGGGAAAATTTCATAGAAATTTTGTCTTTAGGGAAAATTTCATAGAAATTTTGTCTTTAGGGAAAATTTCATAGAAATTTTGTCTTTAGGGAAAATTTCATAGAAATTTTGTCTTTAGGGAAAATTTCATAGAAATTTTGTCTTTAGGCAAAATTTCATAGAAATTTTGTCTTTAGGCAAAATTTCAAAGAAATTTTGTCTTTAGGGAAAATTTTATAGAAATTTTGTCTTTAGGGAAAATTTCATAGAAATTTTGTCTTTAGGGAAAATTTCATAGAAATTTTGTCTTTAGGGAAAATTTCATAGAAATTTTGTCTTTAGGGAAAATTTCATAGAAATTTTGTCTTTAGGAAAATTTCATAGAAATTTTGTCTTTAGGGAAAATTTCATAGAAATTTTGTCTTTAGGGGAAAATTTCATAGAAATTTTGTCTTTAGGGAAAATTTCATAGAAATTTTGTCTTTAGGCAAAATTTCATAGAAATTTTGTCTTTAGGCAAAATTTCAAAGAAATTTTGTCTTTAGGGAAAATTTCATAGAAATTTTGTCTTTAGGGAAAATTTCATAGAAATTTTGTCTTTAGGGAAAATTTCATAGAAATTTTGTCTTTAGGGAAAATTTCATAGAAATTGTGTTTTTAGGCTCAAGTTCATAAAAATTTCGTATTTAGGGAAAGTTTAATAGAAATTTTGTCTTAGGGAAAATTTCATAGAAATTTTGTCTTTAGGGAAAATTTCATAGAAATTTTGTCTTTAGGAAAAATTTCATAGCAATTTTGTACTTAGGAAAAATTTCATAGAAATTTTGTCTTACGAAAAATTTCATAGAAATTTTGTCTTTAGGGAAAATTTCATAGAAATTTTGTCTTTAGGGAAAATTTCATAGAAATTTTGTCTTTAGGGAAAATTTCATAGAAATTTTGTCTTTAGGGAAAATTTCATAGAAATTTTGTCTTTAGGCAAAATTTCATAGAAATTTTGTCTTTAGGCAAAATTTCATAGAAATTTTGTCTTTAGGCAAAATTTCATAGAAATTTTGTCTTTAGGCAAAATTTCATAGAAATTTTGTCTTTAGGCAAAATTTCATAGAAATTTTGTCTTTAGGGAAAATTTCATAGAAATTTTGTCTTAAGGGAAAATTTCATAGAAATTTTGTTTTTAGGTAATATTTCATAGAAATTTTGTCTTTTGGCGAAATTTCATAGAAATTTTGTCTTTAGGCGAAATTTTGTTTAAATTTGAAGAAATTTTTATAAAAATTTAAACTTTGGGGAAAATTGTATAGATATTAGTGACAATTTCTTAAAAATTAGGAGAATTTCATAATTATTATGAAAATTTTATAGAAATTAAGATAAATTTCATAGAAGTTAGGGAAATTTTAATAGAAGTTAAGGAAATGTTAATAAAAATTAGGGAATTTAAATTAAATTTGAACCGTGGAGAAAATTTTATAGATCTTAGGGACAATTTCATAAAAATTATATAAATTTTAGGAAAATTTTCAACATTTTAGGAAAATTTTCTAAAATTTTAGGAAAATTTTGTAAATTGTAGGAAAATTTTGTAAATTTTAGGAAAATTTTTAAGGAATTAGGGAAAATATCATAGATGTAAGATATTTTAGTGGAAGTAAGCGAACATTTCCTACAAATTAGGAAAATATTTCTAGAAATTAGGGAAAGTTTCATAAAGATTAGTTAAAAATTCATAGAAATTAGGGAAATTTTTTCCTCGGGGTAAATTTTAAGAAATTTAAGGAAACTCAAAAACATTGCTTAAAGGATAATTTCCTTTAATTTTTTATATGTGAAAGAAAGTTTTATACATTTTTAGCTTTTAGTGAAAATATCATAAATATTTTGTTTTTAGGGACATTTTCATACAAATTTTGTTCTTTGAATGACGTATTTATTGCAATTTTTTCTGTACAGGAAAATGCACGCCAAATTGTTTCAAATTTCATTGACATTTTTATCGTAAGGAGAAATTTCATAGACATTTTGTCTTTAGGCGAAATTTCATAGAAATTCTGTCTTTAAGCGAAATTTCATAGAAATTTTGTTTTTAGGAGAAATGTCATAGAAATTTTGTCTTAAATTTGAAGAAATTTTTATCAAAATTTAAACTTTGGGGAAAATTGTATAGATGTTCTATACAATTTTCCCCAAAGTTTAAATTTTCGCCTAAAGACAAAATGTCTATGAAATTTCTCCTTACGATAAAAATGTCAATGAAATTTGAAATGAAATGACAATTTCTTAGAAATTATGAAAATATCATAAATATTATGAAAATTTTATAGAAATTAGGAAAAATTTAATAGAAATTAGGATAAATTTCATAGAAATTAGGATACATTCCATAGAAGTTAGGGGAATTTTAATAGAAGTTTAGGAAATTTTAATAAAAATTAGGGAAATTTTAATTGAATTTGAACCGTGGAGAAAATTTTATAATTATTAGGGACAATTTCATAAAAATTATGGAAAATTATATAAATTTTGGAAAATTTTTCTAAATCTTAGGAAATTTTTCTACATTTTAGGAAAATTTTCTAAATTTTAGGAACATTTTGTAAATTTTAAGAAATTTTTCTTAATTTTAGTAAAATTTATAAGGAATTAAAGAAAATATTATAGAAGTAAGGGATATTTTAGTGGAACTAAGCGGTTATTTCCTACAAATTAGGAAAGTATTCGTAGAAAATAGGGAAAGTTTCAAACAGATTGAGTTCAGAAATTTCTTAAGGGAAAACTTCATAGTCATTTTGTCTTCGGGGTAAATTTCAAGAAATTTAAGGAGACTTTCAAAAATATTGCTTCGATAATAACTTATTATAATTTTTTTTAAGTTTTTAGGGAAGTTTTATAATTTTTAGTGAAAATATTATAAATATTTTTTTTAGTGAAAATTTTATAAATATTTTTTTTAGTGGAAATTTCATACAAATTATGTTCTTTGGATAAACTTTTCATTGAAATTTTGTCTGTACAGGACAATGTATGACAAAACTGTCTCAAATTTCGTACTGCAGACAGCATATAGAGCCATAAGTCTCTCTGACTTATAGAAGGAGCGCAGGAAATCAAGGCGCCTGGAAGGCTATTCTACTTTCAGTTAATGAGACAAATGTGCTGTCATAGCCAATTAAACTAACAAACATTTTAAACTTAAAACTTCTAGTAAATGGAACTACAAACCAATGGAGCTTAATCGATTTGTAAAAAAAAACATGATACGCCTGGGAAATTTTGCAACAATGGGTAATCTTTTAAAATTCGTTAAAATTTTAAAACTTTTTTGTTTTTTATCTCTAGTTTTTAATATTTAATTTCCAATTTAAGCCTTTGTCACTACAACATTGGTCACAACAGTTCCCACAAAAACAATCCCCTCTCAAAATTGACATTTTGACACATGATGTCAAAAACCAAAAGTTATAAGAAATTTATGAATATAATAAATTCTTTCACTTACTTAAAAATGTTAAAAAAAAAAACTATAAAACGGGAAGTTTCAGGTTTCCTTGTCATTTCCTCTAAACAAATTTTTAATGTCCATAAGTTTGAAAACCACTTCTCACTAGTTTCACCAACAAAAGGTGTTACAAATGACAGCTCGTCTAACTCTAGGTTAGTTTACTTACAACAGCATTATTTTTAATTTTTTAAAATGCAGGTAGCTAGCTGCCCGCTGTAACAAATTTATTCAAGCCCAACCAATAAATTCTTGAAGATATTAAGACTCCTTTTCACTTAGCTTCCCGTCTACCTGTACATGGTAACATTTGATCCCTGGTGGTGGTAGGTAACCAGTTGGCCGGTCACCTGCCCACGTTTGTAAGTCGACATAAGCGGCTTACTTAACACAGACCTCCCTCCCTCACATTGAAGAAATGCCAACACTACCTTTGACAATTTTTAACAAAACGACATAAGCATGGTTGGACACATAAGCATCCGCTGGGCCAAATATCAATTGCAGTTGAAACTGGAGTTTCAATAGGAATGTCATAGGAGACCTGGGGAAAGGTGAATAGAAAAGTTCGATAGTTGAAATGCATTTTTTTAATAAATTAACCCAGGACTTACGTTACACAGATGCAAGGCAAGTCAGATACAAGACAAGGGCGTGGGAAAAAACGGTCACAATTCAAGAAAAGGGAAGAAATTACCATTATAGGTGCATAATTAGAACCTAGAATGACAAAATTTTGATAAAATTTCCAATAAAAGCAAATTTTGGCAAAAATTCCTTTAAGTAACAAAATTTCCTTTAAATAGAAAATTTTGGTAAAATTTATTATAAATAGCAAATTTTCGTAAAAATTCCCATAGATTGCAAATTTCCACAAAATTTCCTATAAATAGCAAATTTTGGCAAAATCGATATATATAAAAATTAATTTGTGTTTGTTTGTTTGTTTGTGGGTTTGTAAATTTCTTTGTTCCGTATAGACTCAAAAACGGCTAAACCGATTAGCTTGAAATTTTCACAGATTGTTTACGTTGGTCTGGAAGAAAACATTGCCTATATAATTTTTGATATCGGGAGGGGGGACGGACCCTCCCCCTTACCCCAAAAATAAAAGTGGACCGATCGGGACAATGTGGGATTCAAATGAAGGGTCTTTAAGAGTAGAGGACGAATTTCATAATAGAAGTTGGATCCAAGTACCCCGGGGGCCGCCCCAGCCCCAAAACCCCCTAAAATAGCTTTATTTGACGATCATGACAATATGGGTCTCAAATGAAAGGTATTCAGGAGTAGATTACGAATATGGCCAGGAAGTAGGAAAAGGCTTTATAATTTATTGATAATGGAAGGGGGCGGACCTTTAACCCAAAAACACCACCTAAAGTAAAAAGTGGACCGATAAGGCCAATATGGATATCAAATGAAAAGTATGCCGGACTAGATAATAAATCTGGCATAGAAATTTATGTCGAAGTATAGGGGGTCACCCTACCCCCACAAAAACGCTACAAATGGACACATTCGCCAATCACGGATATATGGGTCTCGGTTTGTTTGTTTCTTATAGACTGAAAAACGGTAGAACCAATTTTCTCGAAATGTTCGTATATTGTGTAGGTTAGTTTGGAAGGAAACATGGGCTATATAATTTGTCGGTATTGGAAGGGAGACGGACCCTCCCCCTTATGACAAAAACACTACCAAAAATCAAAAGTGGACCGATCGGGACAATATAGGTATCAAATGAGAGGCATTGGAGAGTAGAATACGAATATGGTATTCAAATTTGAATCTAAGTACCCATCGGGCCGCCCCAACCCTAAAACTCACCCAAACAGACATATTGGACGTTCATTTCAATATGGGGCTCAAATGAAAGGTATTCGGGAGTAGAATTTGAATCGGGCACACAAAATCAAATCGAAGTAAAGGGGATCGCGGCACCCCTCAAAAACGCCAGAATTCCCATCATGACTATATGATGCTTGGCTGAACCGATTTTCTTAAAATTTTCATAGATTGTAAACGTTTGTCTGGAGGGAAACATCGGCTATATAATTTTTAGTAATCGGGTGAAGGCGGACCCTCCCCTTTACCTCAAAAACGCCACCCATATCCTAAAGTGGTCCGATGGGCACAATAAGGGTATCAAATGAAAGGTATTGGAGACCAGAAAACGAATATGGTATTAGAATTTGGGTCCAAATACCCAGCGGGCCCTTCAACCCCAAAACTCCTCTAAACAGATATATACGAAACTAATGTCAATATGGGACACAAATGAAAAGTATTCGACAGTAGATTACAAATATGGCATAAAATATAAGGTCCAAGTAATGGGAGGTCGCCCATCCCCAAAAACCCACAAATGAGCCGACCATGGCTATATGGGACTCAAATGAAAGGTATTAGGGAGTAAATTATGAACATGACATTAAAATATGCGTTCATGTCTAGGTGGCGCTTTTCCTCCTAAAGATACCTCAAATGGGTTATTTGACCCATTATGACAATATGGGACTCAAATGAAAGATTTTTGAGAGTGGAAAACGAATTTAGTATCCAATTTTGGAGCCAAGTGTTTGGGGGTACGCTCTAAAGCACCCCCTAAACTGAACTTCATTCCCGTTGGGAATAAAGAATGAATTTGATATAAATTTTCAGTGCAGTGCCGGTGGTCGCCCTAGCCCCAAAAAACCCTCCAAACGGTTCATATTTACCGGCCATGGCAATATGGGGCTCAAATTAAAGGGATTTTGAAGTGCAGCACTAATTTGATATCCATATTTGAGTCGAAATGTATGAGGTGTCATCCCTCAACTAAAGAGAACATTACCCTAACGAACCACCAGGAACCAAGAAAGGGGCAAATTCTCACACATCAATGAGTGCTTTCCGATTCAAGTTTAAACTCAGTGATAGGGAAGCCTTTTTTATAGCCGATCCCGAACGGCATTTGGCAATGCGACACCTCTTTGGGGAACATTTTCTTAGATGACCATGCATTGGCATTGTACCTCGCAAATGTCGCCAACATTAAGAGGCAATAAACACAGCTTTGTCCGATGTTCTCGCCAGGAATCGAACGCGTTTAGCGTCATAGGCTACAATGGCACGAATTCGATATCCGCATTCAGGGCAAAGTGTCCCCACCCTAAAAAGATATTAGAGAGTTAAAGAAGACGCAGCGGAGCGGACCCGGTTCGGCTAGTTTCCTCTAAATGGCAAATTTTGGGGAAATTTCCTATAAACAGCAAATTTCGGGAAAAATTTCCTATAAAAAGCAAATTTTGGCAAAATTTCCTATAAAAAGCAAATTTTGGCAAAATTTCATATAAATAACAAATTTTGGCAAAATTTCCTATAAATAGCTAATTATGGGAAAAATTACCTATAAATAGCAAATTTTGGGAAAAATTCCCTATAAATAGCAAATTTTGGCAAAATTTCTTATAAATAGCAAATTTTGGGAAATATTCCTACAAATAGCAAATTTTGTGAAAGTTTCCTATAAATTGCAAATTTTGGGAAAATTTCCTATAAATACCAAATTTTGGCAAAAGTTCCTATAAAAAGCAAATTTTTGGAAAATTTGCTGAAAATACCAAAATTATGTCAAAGTTTCCTATAAATCACAAAGATTGCCAATATTTCCTATAAATAGCAAATTTTCCTATAAAAGCAAATTTTGGCAAAATTTCCTATAAATCGCAAATTTTGGCAAAATTTCCTATAAAAACCAAATTTTGGCAAAATTTCTTATAAAAAGCAAATTTTGGCAAAATTTCTTATAAAAAGCAAATTTTGGCAAAATTTCCTATAAAAAGCAAATTTTGGCAAAATTTCCTATAAAAAGCAAATTGTGGCAAAATTTCCTATAAAAAGCAAATTTTGGCAAAAATTCCTATAAAAAACAAATTTTGCAAAATTTCCTATAAAAAGCAAATTTTGTAAAATTTCCTATAAAAAGCAAATTTTGGCAAAATTTCCTATAAAAAGCAAATTTTGGCAAAATTTCCTATAAATAACGATTTTTGGAAAATTTCCTAAAATTGAATTTTGACAAAATTTCCTGTAAAAAGCAAATTTTTTGAAAATTTACTATAAATAGCTAATTTTGGCAAAATTTCCTATAAAAAGCAAATTTTGGCAAAATTTCCTATGAATGGCAAATTTTGGCAAAATTTCCTATAAAAAGCTAATTTTGGCAAAATTTCCTATAAAAAGCTAATTTTGGCAAAATTTCCTATAAACAGCAAATTTTGGTAATATTCCCCATAAATAGCAAATTTTTGTAAAATTCCATATAAATAGCAAATTTTGGCAAAATTTCCTATAAATAGAAATTTTGGCAAGATTTCCTATAAATAGAAAATTTTGTCAAAATTTCCTATAAATAGCAAATTTTGCCTAAATTTCCTATAAATAGCAAATTTTGGAAAAATTTCGAATAAATAGTTAATTTTGATAAAATTTCCCATAAATAGCAAATTTTGATAAAATTTCCCATAAATAGCAAATTTTGATAAAATTTACCACAAATAGCAAATTTTGATAAAATTTCCCATAAATAGCAAATTTTGAAAAAATTTCCAATAAACAGCAAATATCTACGAAATGTCATATTAACAGCAGCTTTTTCCAAAATTTCCCAAAAATAGTAAATTTTTACAAATTTTAAAAGTAAAAATTTTTCGCAAAAATTTTCCAATAATTTGTAATTTATTTATTTACACCCGCACAACAAGAATATAAAATTTTTATAATTAAAGTGCGGGTAATATCTCCAACAAAATTGTTTGTCAAAATAAAAATCTCCCCATATCTATTCTACGCCATTGCTGTTGTCTTCTAAGTACTTCCAAGGACACCTTATGGTACTTGCCGACCTTTCTCAAACTAGTCTCACTGCAACCGGATATCCAATCAGGTAGTCCATAAGCTAGACAACAGTCAGCAAGTGCATTAAGTTTTGCCCCCACAATGAAGAAAAGTTGAAAAGGAAAATTGCCAACATTTGTTGCAAATGGAAACTTAGGTACTGTGCGACAACAAAGTGGTAGGTAGCAAAAACATGGGATAGATTATTGAAAACTATGGTGAAAGTCAGCCACCCTCAATGCCAAACAAAAGTGGGTTGTGAAACAAAACATCTGTGCCCATTTGGCTATGATGCTGCGGAAAGCGGGAAAATCCATTTTCGAAAATCATAACCAATAAAGGGAAAGGTTTCCCATGACCTCATAGCTATAGGTGGAGGAACTGACCTAGCTATAACTGAAAATCAATAACCTTGCAGATGCAATGCCTTTGAGGGGGTGGTTTAACAGAGGGGTGTTTGCTATGATTTTCCAAAGAGATTGTTTTTCCTCTTTACCCCTCCCCATAGTATTCCCAGGGGTGGTTTAGAATTTTCATTATTACCCAAAGCCTATCTAATCAGAATTTTCGTTTTTATAGTTTTTTCTCCACTTAGCCCAAAATCACTTCCTACACAGTTTGGAATTTGTCCATGCCACAAATGTTGTCGCCAGTTTTTGTTTTTTGATTGTTGTTGTAATTTTGATTGAAATTTAAGTTGATTGCATTTTTCTTCCCTCTACCAAAAAGGCGTTTCATTGCATTCAATTTTTGCACAACACATGCACGCGCATTGCTTAGAAGCGGTGGTTGTGGCTATGGCTGCTGCTGCTGCTGCATGCATTCGATGTGATTGCTATCATTAATTGACTGCAACATCTCATAAATCATAGGCTTATTTTGAGAGAGGTGCAATACTTCTCAGACAGGTTATGGCGCATGCAATGATTATTTCTCCTTTAATTTTCATAACAAATAAAGACAACGCAGCGTGTTGAGGCAAGTGACGAAGCGAAATGGATTAACTATCATTTGAAGGAAACTAGAAAATTCTATGACAAGCAATTTTTGTACTGCTCAAAGGGATGGATAATGCCATTACCAGAGTGAGGGGTGGGGGTTTTTTGCTCACCCTCGCAAGAACTCAAAAATATTGTTCTGCAAGTGAAATGTTGGATATCTATATGTGATATGGCTACAATTCTGTTTTACCATGTAAGAAAGAAAACTTGTGGTAAAAAAATGTAATGTCATAATTCCCAAAAACGTTGATGAAAATCCCCTAAACACCTTTAAAGAGAACAGTTGTAATATCTTTCACGCTGGAAAGCGATTTAAGCAAAAAAAAAAAATACAAAATTCCAATTCCCAAAAATTTGATAAAAATCCCACAAATTCATAAAATGGGGAAATAATAAAAATTTTATAAATTATAAAATTTTCTTGAAAATGGATTATTGGATGAAAAACCCCTTAAAATGGGAAATGAACACTGAAAAAAAAATCCAATATTCAAATTCCCAAAATTATGACAAAAATCCCCAAAATTCCCAAAAAGGGGGAAATTTTTATAAAAATCTTCCAAAATTCTCTATATGGGGATATATTCAAAAAAAATTAATTTGTGGTAAAAACTGTCTAATTCCCTTAAAAAAGGGAAGAATATTTTAAAGATTTTTGCAAAATTCCAATTCAAAATTCTCAAATGTTGACAAAAATGCCCAAAAGTCCAAAATTGAAAAAAATGATTGAAATTGGCTTATTGGATGAAACCCCCATTAACCCCCTTAAAATGGGAAATGAACATTGAAAAAAACTTCAAAATTCAAATTCCCAAAATTGTGACAAAAATCCCCGAAATTCCCAAAAAGGGGGAAATTTTTATTAAAAATTTCCAAAATTCTTTATATAGGGAAATATTAAAAAAAATGGATTTTTGGTAAAAACTGTCTAATTCCCTTAAAAGAGGGAATAAATTTTTAAAGATTTTTGCAAAATTCCAATTCAAAATACCCAAAATTTTGACAAAAATCTCCAAAAGTCCAAAATTGGGAAAAAAGGAGAAAATTATTATACTATAAAGAAAAAAATTAAGTCAAAAAAAACTGTAAAAGAGAATTCCTAAATTTTAACAAAAAATTCCAAAATTCCCTAAATGGGGAAGTATGTCTGAAAAGGAAAATTTTTGATGAAAACCCCAAAACTCCCTATTGGGGTGGAAAGTGTAAACTTTTAATATTTTGAAGATTAAAAAGCTTTTTGTGCAAAAAGTATACTTCCAAATTCGAATTCCCAAAAATATTACGGAAATCCCACAAAATCCCCAAATGGGAAAATCATAAATATTGCAACTGATATGCAGGAAAAATCGAAGCGCAAATATTGCAAGGGAGAATTCCCATATCAAAAAAAAAATCCCACAAAATGGGGAAATTTGTTTGTAAAAATGGGATTTTTAATGAAAATCCCCTACAGTCCCAGCAAAGGGGAATGATTCAATATTTTCAAGTTTGAAAACTTGTTTGTTTAAAACAAAAATGAAAAATTCAAATTCCCAAAAAGTTTACAAAAATCCGCAAATTGGGAAACATGTAATAAAACAAATGTATGAAAACTCCCATACAGAACAGAAACAGAAAACTCCCAAAAAATAATACGAAAATCCCAAAAATTTCCAAAATGGGGAAAACAGAAATATTGTTACTTATATGTAGGAAAAATCGAGGCGAAAAAATTTAATGGGACAATTTCCTTGGTTAAAAAATCCAAAAAAATGGGGAAATGTGGCTAAAAATTCCGTTTTCCCAATTCCCAAAAATGTTTTTGAAAATCCCCTGAACTCTTTCTAAGGGGGAAGTTGCAATATTTCTAAAGTAGAAAACAGCTTTGCTCAGCAAAAATAATGAAAAATTACAATTCCCAAAATTTTGATGAAAATCCCCTTGATTCCCAAAATGGTGTAATGGGGTAATAAATCCCAAAATGGGGTAATAATAAAAATTTCCTATATTCAAAAATATGATAGAAAAATTGGGTTTTGGATAAATATCCTCTTAAAAAGGGGAAATATTCAACATTTTAAACTTAGAAAAACACTAATATTTGAATTCCCAAAATTATGACAAAAATCCCCAAAATTCCCAAAATTTTCTTTATGGGGAAATATGTTTAAAAAATGGATTTTTGAAAAATAACCCTCTTATATCCCTTAAAAAGCGAAGTTTTTTTTTGGAAATTTCAAACTTAATTACCCAAAATTTTGACAAAAATCCCCAAAACTCCGAAATCGGAAATCGAAAGTAAAAAATTTTTATGCTTTATAGAAAAAAATCAAGTCAAAAAAACTGTAAGAGAGAATTCCTAAATTTTAACAAAAATTTCTAAAACTCCCTAAATGGGGAAGATTGTCTAAAAAGGTAAATTTTTGATCAAAAAGCCCAAAAAATTCCATAAAAGTAGAAACTTCCAATGTTATGAAAATTAAAAAGCATTTAATGAAAAATACCCCCCAAATTCGAATACCAAAAAAATTTTATAAAAATCCCCAAAACTCCCAATATGGGGTAATCATAAATATTGTTACTGATATAATACGAAAAAGCGAGGCAAAAAATTATCTAAAAATTGCAGAAAATGGGAAAATGTGTTTGAAAAAATGGGATTTTTTAAAAAAATCCCCTCAAACTATACAATATTTTGAAGTTTGAGATTTTTTCAAATTCCCAAAAATTTTACAAAAATCCGCAAATTGCAAAGCATGTACAAAAATACATGTATGCTATGCAAAAAAAAATCTATTCCCAAAATCATGTACAATCTCCAAAATTTTTACAGAATTCCCAAAGTAAGGCCACCGTAGCGCAGAGATTAGTATGTCCCCCCATGATGCTGAAAGCCTGGATTCGAATCCTGGCGAGAACATCAAACAAAATTATCAGCAGTGGTTTTCCCCACCTAATGCTGGCGACATTTGTGAGGTACTGTACCATTTGCAGCCATGTAAAAACTTCTCCCCAAAGAGGTGTCGACTGCGGCACACCGTTCGAACTCGGCTATAAAAAGGAGTTCCCTTATCATTGAGCTATAAACTTGAATCGGACAGCACTCATTGATGTGTGAGAAGTTTGTCCCTGTTCCTTAGTGCTAAAAAATTGAGGCAAAAAGACTGCAAGGAATAATTCCCAAATTTCAAAAAAATTCTCTAAATAGGGAAATATTTTTGAAAAAAAGTGGATTGTTTTTATAAAAAAAAAAATATTTTGTTAATTAAAGAGGAACAATTTCAAAATTTTGAGGATTAAAATTCCCAAACAATTCCCAAAATTTTTACCAAAATCCCCAAAATCCCCAAATAATTGGAATATATAAAAAAAAAGATTCTGCGATAATAAATTAAGTAAAAATGCCAAAATTTCGTTTTCTTGGAAAAGTTTGTTTAAAACTGATTTGAATACTAGTAAATTTTTTTAACTATTTCTTTTTTCTTAACAAATTGATGGTCTAGAAAATTTTATTGAAAAATTTTTGATACAGTACCTGCTCATTTATACAATACTATATTAATTTATACAGTACTTTATACGGTGCATGTGTATTGTAAATATATATTTTGCCAGTTCTGACCTTGAAATAAAAATCTCGATACACTAGTATATGTGTGACTTTATACAGTACATCCATATTTTAAAGATGAATTTGGTCGATTTTGACTTTGAAAGGAAACTTAACACGATAGCGTACTTAGTCATTTATACAGTACTTTATACAGTAAATCAATTGGGAACTTTCCCAAATTTTAACATATTTTCAAAAAATTTGCTAAATAATAAAAATATATTTAAAAAAAGATGGGAATTTTGTAGAAAATTCCCTAAAACTCCCTTTGAAGGCGAGGGTTTCAATATTTTGTGTTAATGACATTTTTTATAATGTGCTAGAAAAAGCCAGCCAAAAGAAAACTGCAGACGAAAATTCCCAAATATTTACAAAATTCTCCAAATGGCGAAATATATTTGAAAAAAAGATATTTTCGATAGAAATGCCCTAAACCTTTTTAATTTGGAAGATAAAAAAGATTCTTGTGCATAAAACTCTAAAATTGCAATTCCAAAAATGTTGACAAAAATACCAAAAATTTCCAAAATGGCGAAATATATTTGACAAAAAAAAATGGAATTTTCGATGGAAATACCTTAAACCCTTTTTAAATTTGGAAGTTAAAAAAGGTTCTTGTGCATAAAACTCTAAAATCGTAATTCCCAAAATTTTGTCAAAAATCCCAAAAATTCCCAAAATGGGGAAATAACAAAAATATTTTAAGCTACATGGGAAAAATAAAGGCAAAAAAGACTGCAAGGGAGATTTCCCAAATTTTAACAAAAATTTCTCTAAATGGGGAAATATTTAAAAAAAGGTTTTTGTACGTAAAACTCTAAAATTTTAATTCCCAGAATTTTGACAAAAATTCCAAAAATTTCCAAAATGGCGAAATATATTTGAAAAAAAAGAGGTTTTCGATGGAAATGCCCTAAACCTTTTTAATTTGGAAGATCAAAAAGGTTCTTGTGCATAAAACTCTAAAATTTTAATTCCCAAAACTTTGACAAAATTCTCAAAAATTCCCAAAATGGGGAAATGTGCAAAATATGTGAAGCTAAAGGGTGATTTTTTTGAGGTTAGGATTTTCATGCATTATTATTTGACAGATCACGTGGGATTTCAGACATGGTGTCAAAGAGAAAGATGCTCAGTATGCTTTGACATTTCATCATGAATAGACTTACTAACGAGCAACGCTTGCAAATCATTGAATTTTATTACCAAAATCAGTGTTCGGTTCGAAATGTGTTCATTCACCGTAACGTTGCGTCCAACAGCATCTTTGAAAAAATACGGTCCAATGATTCCACCAGCGTACAAACCACACCAAACAGTGCATTTTTCGGGATGCATGGGCAGTTCTTGAACGGCTTCTGGTTGCTCTTCACTCCAAATGCGGCAATTTTGCTTATTTACGTAGCCATTCAACCAGAAATGAGCCTCATCGCTGAACAAAATTTGTCAAAATTTCGAACCGAACACTGATTTTGGTAATAAAATTCAATGATTTGCAAGCGTTGCTCGTTAGTAAGTCTATTCATGATGAAATGTCAAAGCATACTGAGCATCTTTCTCTTTGACACCATGTCTGAAATCCCACGTGATCTGTCAAATACTAATGCATGAAAATCCTAACCTCAAAAAAATCACCCTTTACATAGGAAAAATCAAGGCAAAAAGGACTGCAAGGGAGATTACCAAAATTAAAACAAATTTCCCTAAATGGGGAAATATTTTAAAAAGGTTCTTGTACATAAAACTCTAAAATTTTAATTCCCAAAATTTTGACAAAAATCCCAAAAATTTCCAAAATGGGGAAATAACAAAAATATTTTAAGCTACATAGGAAAAATCGAGACAAGAAGACTGCAATGGAGTTTTCCCAAATTTTAACAAAATTCTCTAAATGGGGAAATATTTTTGAAAAAAATTGGATTGTTTTAAAAAAAAAAAAAAATGTTGAGGTCATTTTTTCTAATTTTAAAGGATTGCATATAATCCTTTTTACCCAAGTAACGGCAAATCATGTTGCCTGATAAAAATGATTTATGTTATCTGCACTCTTTAGCTGGTAAATATTTATACATTTATTTAAATGAACATTTGTACCATAATCCCATGTACCACCCCAAATGTCAAAAAAAAAAAAAAATACGAGCGATGGAGAGAAGGATGTAAAACCAAGTTTTAATGGAAATCAGCGTGTTGATGGTTGTACAACACACAAATAAATTGGCATGACCAGCTTAAGAAAAAAAAAAAAAACAACAACCAGCAGTCAGTCAGTCATCATAATCGTCATCCTTACAAAATTTAGCAGACTTCGTCCAAAATTGAAAGTGATCTATGGCATTGCCACTAAGCTCTCCCCCCATCGACAAATAGAGAAATAAAATTATGAGCAGTAAAAACATTTTGTGTGTCATTTTGGGGATTTAATGGATTTTCTGGACAGCCAAGCAAAGCAAAGCTCAAAGTTCCACCAACAATACTGTGCATTCGTACATACATACGATGCACAGTAGGCGTCTAGGTGACACTTTAATTTAATTAGTTTGTCTGCTGACATTTTGTTTTTGGAGTTCTTTTTGTGCCACCTCTCACTCGCTCACTCACATTTCCATTCAACCATCCATCCATACATGCACTAAAATGGACTCCATTCAAGTGTAGAATGGCTCTGTGGGCTAGCCTATGTCGCATGACGGTGTATTGAATGACGCGTCATCGTTGTTATTATCCTATGAATAATCTATGACGACTCGCCTAGAGTTGTAAATTTTAAATTTGAATAATTGTTTGTTTTTACGATTTTTGTGTTTGGGTCCCTTTGCCTTGCTCTTGAGCGACTTAAAAACAAGAGGAAACAATCATTGAGCCATTTTGTAGAATTGAAAAAAAAAAAAAATCGTTACATTTCATTGCATTTCGAATTGATTTTCAGACACTACATGCAAATACATGGTTGACACGCTGATGGTGTTTTTAGTTGTTTTGTTCGAGTTTTCCAGAACGCACCCACTTCATTAAGAGAATAAAAGTTTGCCCAAAAAAATAACCAAGGCCCAACAAGCTACAGGGCCTACATGTTTTTCATAAAACATTCAATGTTCCATAATTTATTAGTCAATTAAAAAAACACTTAAACTTTTAGCTATAGCGGGGGGGGCAATATTTCTGTCAGCTCAGCTGAACTCATATAGTGCAAGAAATCATAAATCAGTTACTTCAGCATGTTATATATATAGGGGTCCACTATTGTGCTTCTATGTAATATTTTTATAGCTTTATTTCAATACTCGATCCTTAACAGAAAGTGGAAATTTTGGTTGAAAAGTTGGTTTTACCATCATCTTTGGTTAAAAGTTTTCATCCTCTACATAAAGTGAATGTTTCAGGAAAATTTGTTTAATCGTTTTGTAGAATATACCATAAGATTATCAATACGATTTCGATATTGGCAAAATTTTGTTTTCTTGGAAAAGTTTGTTTAAAACTGATTTGCATAGATTATAAGTACGACTTTTTTTATCTATTTCTTTTTTTTAACAAATTGATGACGGAAAAATTTGGATAAAATGTGATTAAAAAAAATTTTTAGATACAGTACCTGATTCTTTATACAGTACTACATTCGTTTATACAGTACTTTATACAGTGTATGTATATTGTTAATATAAATTTTGTCAATTCTGACCAATTCTGATCAATTCTGAAATTTGGTCGATTTTAACCCTGAAAGGAAAATGTTGACACGATAGCGTACTTGTTATTTCTTTTTTCTTAACAAATTGATGATCTAGAAAATGTTATGACCTTTTATACAGTACTATATTCATTTATACAGTACTTTATACAGTGTATGTATTTAGTAAATATAAATTTGGTCAATTCTTGAAATAAAGCTGTCGACACACTAGTATGTATGCGTTTATACAGTACTTCATACAGTACTATATTCATTTATACAGTACTTTATACAGTGTATGTATTAGCAAATATAAACATTGTCAATTCTTGAAATAAAGCTGTCGACACACTAGTATGTATGCGTTTATACAGTACTTTATACAGTACATGCGAATTTTAAAGATAAATGTGATCGATTTTGACCTTGAAAGGAAACTTGACACGATAGCGTACGTCATTTATACAGTATAGCTTCATACTTTATACAGTATAGCTTCACTTCAATACTCGATCCTTAATGGAAAGTGGAAATTTTTCCGAAAAAGTTGGTTTTACCATAATTTTTGGTTTAAAGTTTTCATCCGCTACATAAAGTGAATGTTTGAGGATATCATTGAACATTTTGCAGAACATACCGTAAGATTTCGATATTGCCAAAGTTTCTTTTCTTGGAAAAGTTTGTTTAAAACTGATTTGCATCGAACATTAGTCAGATTTTTTAACTATTTCTCTATCTTACCAAATTGATGATCTAAAAATATTTGGATAAAATGTGACTGAAAACTTTTTTGATACAGTACCTGACCCTTTATACAGTACTATATTCATATACACAGTACTTATTTGTTTATACAGTAGAAGAGGACTTTATAGATAAATTTAGTCGATTTTGACCTTGAAAGGAAGATTTGAGTTTTAAAATCCACATGTACTGTATAAACTAATAAATATACAAGCGTGTCAACATTTTCATTTCAATTTCAGCTTTCAAATGGTAGAACTTCTGCCATTAGCCTTTTAATGCGATTCGGTCTAAAATGTGTTGTACTGTATAAAGTACTGTACAAACGACTAAGTACGCTAACGTGTCAGCATTTTCTTTTCCAGATCAAAATCGACTAAATTTGACACGTTAGCATACTCGGTCATTTATACAGTACTTTATACAGTCAAACACATTTTAGACCAAATCACTTTAAATGCTATAAGTAGAGGAAATTCTAACATTTTAAAATGAGTTACTCGATTTTTTTTTGGGATCGGTCCCTAGACACTTGATTCGAAATTTGGATATTTTATGCTTAATGTATGCTCATTCTAAACACTGTTTAATATGACACCCATATTGTCCTAGTCGGTCAACATCAGAGAATCCGCTGCAAGAAAATCGGTTCAGCCGTATTTGATTCTACGGAACAAACAAACAAACCGAATTTCATATAGTCATGATGGTTCATATGCCCATTTGATGCCTTTCATTTCAGACCCATAATGATATGGACGTTCAATTTGTCTGCTTTTAGAAGTTTTGGGGATGGGCCTACTTTCTGGATTCTTGGACCCAATTTTTAATACCATATTCGTATTCTACTCTTCAATGCCTTTCATTTGAATCTCATATTGTCCTTATCGGTCCACTTTTGATTTTGGGGTAACGGGGGAGGTTCCGCCCCCCCTCCGATATCAACAAATTATAAAACCTATTCCTTTTTCTTGACCATATCCGTAATCTACTCCCGAATACCATTCATTTGAGTCCCATATTGTCATGATCGTCAATAAACCTATTTTAGGGTGTTTTGGGTTTGGGGTGGCCCCCCAGTTACTTGGACCTAACTTTTAATACGATATTCGTTTTCTACTTCTGAATACCTTTCAGTTGAGTCCCATATCGTCCCGATCGGTCCACTTTTATTTTTGGGTATTACTTTTGGGATAAGGGGGAGCGTCCGCCGCCCCTTTCGATATCAACAAATTATATAGCTTATGATTCCTTCTAGACCAACCTACACAATCTGTGAAAATTTCAAGCTAATCGGTTCAGCCATTTTTGAGTTTATACGGAACAAACAAACACAACTTAATTTTTATGTATACGATTCTGTCGTATGTTAACATGTATAATCATTTATACAGTACTTTTCACAGAGCTTTTGGTTTAAACAATTTGTTCTTAAATAAAATTTTTTCATAAATTTTCTTCTTCACATTGGGGGATCTGGTAAGTTTCGACAAACATGTTATTCCAAAAAAATTGATACAGTATCATTATCATTTATACAGTTCGATAGTACTTCATATAGTACATAAAATCTTTAACATTAAATTTAGACGGAAATGGTAATGCCATTCTGTATACATTCTTAATGCAGCTTTAATTTTTAAAACAACTCCTATGCAAACTAAATTTTTCTAATATTTTTTGATGATCTATAAGATTTCGGTAGAAAAAATAAAGTATATAGTACTCGATCGCTTATATAGTTCAATAAGTCATTTATACAGTACTTTGTATAGTACTCAAAATTGATAATTAAACTCGGTCGAATTAAATTTTCTCAGGAAAATGTTGACCAGATACTGCATTTATTCGTTTAAACAATACCACATAACTATTTATACAGTACACAAACAATTCTGAATAAAATATCTACCAAATTTAGCTGTATGCCAAATAATCGTTAAGACAGTACTTTATAGTAAAATTACATGCATTTCTCTCTTATTTGCTTAAACCTTGAACCCTTGTTATGAAAAATCATTGAAATGTTTATGTATAGCAGTCATGGCTAAACCCAACTCAAACAGAAGCTTCTGTTTGCAAAATCATTACCGATGGCCATCCTTTAAAGAAGGCTTGGTTTTCATATAAACGCAAATATATTTTATAAACTATTATTACACAAAAAGTAACCAACCGAATTTTCTCACAGATAAAATTTAAAGATACAGTTCCTGATTATTTGACGTTACAGTACTTTATACAGTGTAAACTATGTAAAGTAAAAAATTTGATACCGCCAAATTTGATTTTCTAATGTATTTTTTCTGTACAGAATTAAAGAACCATATTTAATATTTAATGCAGTACTTTATGAAAAATTTATACAGTACATAAACTTTATACAGTACATAAAAATTATACAATACAAAAAGTCCTATTTTCGCGAATTTCACTAAAGTAAAATTATTATTTAATACAGTACTTTATGAAAAAAGTATACAGTACATTATATTTATACAGTACATAAAAAATGTACAGTACACAAAGTCCAATTTTCGCGAATTTCACTAAATTAAAATAAATTGTTTATACAGCACTACATAATATTATTGGTGGTTATTTATACAGTACTGACAAATTGTAATCATCATTTTAAAACAAAATTAATGGCTTAATTGATATGTTTTTGACATGTAAGTTCAAAATTTGAACTCTTGTTACAACCAAATATCGCAAATTACGAAAATGACATTTTTATTTGTTGCTGTCATGCCAATGATCAATTAGCCTAAGCCAAAGATAAATTTAACAAAAGCTTTCATTACCAGTGGTAATCCTTTAAAGAAGGCTTGGTTATCATAACATATAAACGCAAATATTCTATAGCCTATGATTACACGTTTGGCACCCCACCACCTCTTCCTATGGGGGCAAACAATAATTGAAAGATTTGTATGCAAAACTCGGACACTTGGTTGTTGCCAAACAAAGTCTCTTTTGACTACCCCAAAGGGAGTGCTACTAAAACCATAATGATGATGAAAAGGATAGTTCAATAGTACTTTATGTTTAATGATAAAATTTGTATTCCAAGTGGGTGGAAGGTTATTAAGTATAAGTATATCATTAAATGCATTTTATGGTAAATTCCATTAAAGTGTATACATATTGACTAATGTGCTTGAAGGAAGAATTCCCCTCCGTTCCCAGCTTATGAAGCCTTTTGTATTCCACATAATTATTTATGCAAACACACTTTTGTTCGGTGCTTTTACACCATTAGAGCATCCGGAACTTGCCATGTTATGGATAATCAATCAATGATTATGAAATTCATTAGACCTGCCAAGAACTCCCACTGCGTTTGGCACGCGTCTATGGTGAGAGTAGCGCCTGCATCTCTTGCTCTTACAAATCATGCATTCTGAGGCAAGGGCCCCCTGAAGGTGGTCGTAGATTGAAAAGGGGAGAGAAGGGGGAAGGAGACCCCTGTTAATTGCAAAGTGATGTGTTTACGGAAATGCTTGGCTTTGGATTAATTGAAATATATGACAGGCATATGTTGTTTGTCACTCACTCGCTCGCTCGCACACTCATTCACTTACTTTACTTACTCACTTGTCACCCGATTGCCTGTCTAAGTGACTGGTTGGTTGAGGAAGGGGTGACAAACGACAACACAGCAACCGCCGCATGCATCTTTCTTAAGGTTGAGAGGGAAAACATGGGGAAGTTTTTATAGATCACGTTTCCATCAGTTTGTTTTGTTTTTTGGTTGGTGTTAAGCCTTTTCAAAGGATATTAAGGAGTGCCACTAAAGGATGTTTTGCAAACATATGGCATGCTAATGAGCTGTCCGATTGAATTACAAATTTCTAGTAATGGCTGAACACACACACACAGATGTTTTCCAAGAACTTTTCTAACAACCATGACAATTGGATAAAAAATGTTTTTGTAAAAAGAAGAAAAAAAAGGTGGGGCGATTATGTCATAAACTCAAGCCCTCAAGCGAAAGATTTTTGTCCTGGGCTAAAATATATGCAAGCAAAAAAAAATTTTTAAATTTATGACATAAAAGGCAGTCTAATTTGAGGAGGCCACCGTAGCACAGAGGTTACCATATCCGCCCCTTACCATTGAGCTTAAAACTTAAATCGGACTGCACTCATTGATATGTGAGAAGTTTGCCCCTGTTCCTTAGTGGAATGTTCATGTGCAAAATTTGTTTTGTAAGTTGAGGGAATATTCTAGAAAGCAGAAATTTTCTGAAATTGTCATTATTTTTGCATAACATAACAAATTTTAAAGGTTGGATTGCAGATTTGACTTTGCAGTCATATGTTCCAACTCAGCAACTGAGTCAAAGTCAAATCTGCAATCTAACCTTTAAAATTTATTATGTTATGCAAAAATAATGACAATTTGAGAAATTTTTTGAGTCGTTCCTCAATTTTTGTAAAACTGTAAGGTACAATTCTTATTTTTTTATTCAATTTGGTTTAAATTAATTTTTATCTGGAAATATAAATTCTTATCCTATACGGTAATTCCTTCATTAATTGTCTCTTAGTAGAAAATGGAGACTTTTCATGGATTTGCATAAATCATTCGTCGGATTTGAATTTTTACATGAAGGAAATTTCGACAAAATTTAAGAAAAAAAATTATCACGATACAGTACCCGATACTTTATACAGTACTTACTTTGTACAGTACATTCAAACGAATTTTATTTAAAAAAAATGTTAATGAAATATTTATTCGTGTATACAGTTCTATATAACAATTTTTCAATACTTTGTACTCTACATTACATAACTCTGTTTACAGTACTTTGCATAAAATACGAAGTTTTAATGCTAAAAAGAGAAAATATCTAAAAAAATTGTGTGTACAGTACTATATAACACAATAGAAAGCAATTGGCAAAAATTTTCATTTTGACAAAAATTTTTACAAAATCATTCTTTTTGCATCGAAAAATAATTTACAAAAAAATCTATGCTAACCTCTAAAAAATTTGTTTGTACAGTACTATACAATATAATAGATACTAAATTGGCAAAAATTTTCATTTTGACAAAAAATTTTACAAAATCATTGCTTTTGCATAGCAAAAAAAGTAACAAAAAAAAAAGCAATCGACAAAATTTTACTGGAAAAAAAATGTCAAGTACAGTACTTGATACATATCTAAATATAAAATTTTTATAAATTTGTAACTTCATTTTCTAGGCGAACTGTTAATGAGATTCTGTATTTTTTTGTATTACCAGTTCTATACAACCAGTTTGCATTAATTTATACAGTACTTCACATGCAAGTAATACCATACTTTACACAGTTCATGGATTTTCAAAGCAAATTTTCATAAATTTTTTAAAGAAAATAAAATTAAAAAAAATATATTTGCTGTGAACATACAAATTTGTATGTTCGTTGGAAAAATATTTTCTATGAACATACAAATTTGACAAAAAACTAATCAAATCAAATTTTTTAATTTATAAAATAAAATCTGAAGAAAATTCAAAAAAATTCAAATGGTTTACAAAAATTTTGGGAACATTTTTTATAAAAAGAAAACTTGGCCAATTTGCCTAGAATTAGCAAAAAATTGCCTTTCTAGCAAAATGTCGACAAAAATTGACCTAAAAAATTTGAAGATACAGTACCCGATTAATGTATTCATAAAAGTTTTAGGATTAAATTCCCGCGAACGTGATTTTTCAAGGAAAACGTTGTTGAAAAATCTATATTTGTTCGTTAATAACAATTTCTCATAACTTTATACAGTGTTTATACAGTACTTTATAATGTACTGTATATATAACTTTATACAGTATATGGAATTTTTTCAAGCTTTTTTTGAGGAATTTGACTTTCCAACAAAAATAAAATTTTACTTAATTTGCAATGAACATTGGCAGAAAATATTCCAAGAAAGGTTTTGAGAAAATTTGCCATATATAAGGGGTGACTTTTTAAGAGCTACAGAAAAGTTCATTAAAAACACATAACATTCCGAAAAATGCATAAAATCTTTATTTGAATCGATAGCTGGGTCTAAATAATTTAATGTTTGAAGATTATTTCATGCAAATGTTAACCGTGACAACGCAATGATCGCGATTTCGGCCTTTTCCAGGGGCCTCATCAGACTGCTATGCCACCAAACGATTACATGCTTCCACCCACCCACTAATTAGTGAGCAGTGCAATGCAATGCTTCTACCATTGCACTGCTCACTAATTAGTGAGTGGGTGGAAGCATGTAATCTTTTGGTGGCATAGCAGACTGACGAAGCCCCTGGCAAAGGCCGAAATCGCGATAATTGCAGCCCGCCCCTTGCTTAAAATCTTATAGTATATACAAAATCAATAAATTTGGCAAAAAAACAACGTTGGCTGCTGTGCCCATCAGCTAAGTTTGTGAGATTTTTTTAAATTAAACCTTTTTAATACAAAATTTTCTATATCACATTTTGTTGTTGTTAAATTACCATTAAAATTGTTCCCTTGCGCCCTAGTTTTCAACACCACACCACATAAATCATAAAATTTCCTCTAAAAATTCCTTGTTGCCTTAGAAAACAAAACATAGAACTGTAAAAAAAAAAACAAAACAACCAAAACAATAAACTAACGATAATTTATTGCAATTTCAGCATAAAGTATAGCCATAATTTCCACAATTAAAAATTGCCCACTTTTATGGTCCTCCCGTGTCCAATTAAAACAACCACACCAATTAGTTTAGTGTTTTGAAACGAGTGGTCGACATCGACACCAACACCGCCCGCCATCACCATCATCGTACATTGCATTCCTGTTGACTTAATCCGAATGGATATCCCCCATTATTAGTTAATTTAGGCGGCGCGTTTGGGAAAAACAAAACCAAAAAACAAGCGCTTTTAGTATTAGAAGCGATTTCAACAACATTTATGCTTGAGCATTTCGAGCGCAATTAAAATTCATAGCCAAATCCATTTCATAATCAGCACTAAATCATAACGCACATAATTCCCACATACACACACGCACACATCCACATTAACACACACAAACATGGGCCACAACAAATGCCACTATAGCGG
This sequence comes from Stomoxys calcitrans, assembly GCF_963082655.1. Taxonomy (NCBI): domain Eukaryota; kingdom Metazoa; phylum Arthropoda; class Insecta; order Diptera; family Muscidae; genus Stomoxys; species Stomoxys calcitrans. The sequence goes on along the minus strand of NC_081556.1, from coordinate 145,891,241 downwards.
CCATATTGTATAGGGACTAAAAACAAGAGCCACCAGGCAATGGCTGGCCAACTGAATGCATTGTAAGTGGCCATTTGCGACCAGGACCAGGCCAATGGCGGACAATGGTCACCAACTCTGACACTGGCAGCAGCAGCTGTGAAAACAGGTCTAGGGTTGCCAACCCTAAGAAATGCGCCCTCTAGAGACTAAAAAAGTTAAGATCTCAGATAAGAATTGCGCCCTCTAGCGGCCCAAGAAGTCAATATCCAAGATCGGTTTATATGACAGCTATGTTAGGTTATACATCAATTTGAACCATACTTAACACAGGTGTTGGAAGTCATAACAAAACACTTCGTGCAAAATTTCAGCTAAATCGGATGAGATTTGCGCCCTCTATTGGCTCAAGAAGTCAAGGTGCCAGATCGATTTATATGGCAGCTATGTCAGGTTATAGACCGATTTAAACCATACTTAGCACAGTTGTTGGAAGTCATAACAAAACAATTCGCGCAAAATTTCAGCCAAATCGGATAAGAATTGCGCCCAAGATCGGTTTATATGGCAGCTATATCAAAACGTGGACCGATTTGGCCCATTTACAAAAAATTTAAATTTCCACGGAATTTTTTCTCCAGTACCAAGTATCCAAAATAGTTTTTTTTTTTTGAAAATTCTATTTTGATAAAAAAATTTTAAAATTCCACTTAAATATCTCTCTAAAACTTCTTTTTTTTTAATTTTTTTATTAAAACCCTCCTTTTTCAATTGGCAACCCCTGCTATGACCACCCACTACGTTTGAAATACTTTTTGTACGCTTTTAACCATTCAAGGCACACACAGCCAACTGCCCAATCATCATACACATACACATATCGTTCAACAAGTACAAGCAGCCGTGAATGAAAGCAATTCTGGAAAATTAATTAAAAATTCCATTAAAATCATAAAATACAATAAAATACTCGACACCAGCAAATACGTGCTTCGATGCATCTGCCAGCCAGCAAATCGACTGTGTGCGCTTGGGTTCAACTCTGGTCAGAGAAAGAATGAACAAAAAAAAAAGAAAAGCCTGCCATTGTCCATTTTAAAGAACTCTTTTTGTGTGTGGTTGACATTTTACAATTCTCTACATTCTTTAGATGCATAACTATATGAAGGAACGAAATAGACTAAGTTTTTCAAATAGTTTGGCCAAAGAAGATGAAAATTTGCTAAACATCTTAAAAAAAAATAAGGTTTTCTATAAAAATAAAATTTTGATTAATTTTTCTACAAACTCGGAATATTGATAGGAATGTCATTAAAAAAAAAAAATTAAAACTTTTGAAATAAATTAAGGAAATTTTTATCATGGAAATCAAATTGTGGAATTTTCAAAACAAAAAACTATATATAAAAAATTGTTTTTTCAGAAAAGTTTTGTTAAACTCAAATTTTTGCAGCATTTTTATAAGATTTTCTACACAAAACAACAGAAAAAATATTTTTTATAAAAAAAATTTATAAAAATTATTTTTTTAAAAAATATTTTTACAAGAATATTTTTTTAACAAATATTTTTACAAGAATATTTTTATAAAAAATATTTTTACAAGAATATTTTTATAAAAAATATTTTTATTAAAAATATATTTTTTTATAAAAAATACTTTTATAAAAATATTTTAAAAAAAATTTTTTTTATAAAAAATATTTTTATAAAAAATATTCTTTAAACAAAATATTTTCATAAATTTTTTTTATAAAAATTATTTTTATAACAGATATTTTTTCTAGAAAATTTTATCAAATTTTAATTGTTATAGAAAATCAGAATTTTTAACAAAAATATTTTTATATATATATTTTTTATAAAAATATTTTTTCTAGAAAATTTTGATCAAATTTTGATTTTTATAGAAAATCTTATCAATATATTTTTATAAAAATTATTTTTTTACAAAATATTTTTGTAAAAAATATTTTTATAACATTTTTTCCTCAATTAAGGATTTTTTTACAAGAATTTATATAAATAATTTTTCCAGAAATTTTATAAAAAAAAATTTATAAAACTAAATTTTATAAAAAAAAATTTAAAAATATTTTTTGTAAAAATATTTTGTATAAAAATATTTTTTATAAAAATATATTGATAAGTTTTTTGAAAAGATTTTCTATCAACATCATTTGATAAAATTTTCTAGAAAAAGTATTTTTATAAAATATATATTGGGTTGCCCAAAAAGTAATGGCGGATTTTTAAATATTCGGCGCAGACAAATTTTTTCACAGCTTGTGACTCTGTAATTGCATTCTTTCTTCTGTCAGTTATCAGGTGTTACTTTTAGCTTGCTTTAGAAAAAAGTGTTAAAAAAGTATATTTGATTAAAGTTCATTCTAAGTTTTATTAAAAATGCATTTACTTTCTTTTAAAAAATCCGCAATTACTTTTTGGGCAACCCAATATATATATATAAAAATAGTTTTGATAAAAATTTTGATAAGATTTTCTATAAAAATCAAAATTTGATAAAATTTTCTATAAAAAATATTTTTTATAAAAAAAATTTATAAAAATATAAACAATAAAAAATTGTCTAGAAAAGCTTTTTTAATAAAAATTATTTTTATAAAAATAATTTTTATAAAAATTACTTTTATTAAACTTGTTTTTATAAAAATTATTTATAAAGTATATTTTTTCTAGAAAATTGTATCAAATTTTGATTTTTATAGAAAATCTTATCAAAATTTTTATCAAAAGTATTTTTATATGTATATATATTTTATAAAAATACTTTTTCTAGAAATTTTTTTTTTCAAATTTTGATTTTTATAGAAAATCTTATCAACATATTTTTATAAAAATTATTTTTATACAAAATATTTTTATACAAAATATTTTTATAAAAAATATTTCTATAAAATTTTTTCCTCAATTTAGAATTTTTTACAAGAATTTGTAAAAATAATTTTTCCAAAAATTTTATAAAACAAAAATTTTTATAAAAAGAAATTTATAAAAATAATTTTTATAAAAGAAAATTTTTAAAAATAATTTGTATAAAAATAATTTTTATAAAAAAAATTTAAAAAATAATTTTTATAAAACAAAAATTTATAAAAATTAAAAAATTATTTTTATAAATTTCTTTTTATAAAAATTTTTTATCAAAATAGTTTTTATAAAAATATTTTCTATAAAAATATTTTCTATAAAAATATTTTCTATAAAAATAATTTTTAAAAAATAATTTTTATAAAATTTTTTTTTAAAAATAATTTACATAAATAAATTTTATAAAAAAAATTTATATTTATAATATTAACAAAAATTATTTTTTTAAAAATTATTTTTATAAAAAAGAATTTATAAAAATAATTTTTAAAAAAAGAATTTATAAAAATAATTTTTAAAAAAATAATTTTTTTTTAAATATAATTTTTGTAAAAATTAGTGTTAAGAACTTTATTTATATAAATTATTTTTATAAAAAAAAATTTATAAATTTTTTTATAAAAATTATTTTTATTAAAAAAAATTATTTTTATAAAATTTGTTTTTTAAAAAATTATTTATGTAAAATTTTTTTATGAAAATTATTTACGTAAATTATTTTTATAAAATTTCTAGAAAAATTATATTTATAAATTCTTCGAAGAAAATCCTAAATTGAGAAAAAAATTTTAATTTTCCACAAAAAATATTAAAAATTTTGAAAAATAATCCTAAAACAATGATTATAGGAAAATTTTTTCATGGAAATCAAATTTTTACATTTTCAAAAAAAAAAAATAATTTTTAAAAATTTTTTTATGAAAATCAAATGTCTGCAAGTTTGGGTTTTTGGTAAAAAAAACAAATTGGCAGTGGAAATTAAATTTTAACTTCAAAATCATTGGCAACTGCTCTTAAAAAATGTTCTAGTGTCACCTCTGGTTCGTTAAAACCCAACTCAACTCAGTTTTCCCAAAAAATTGTTGCTATTGTTAGCTCCCATTTGAACCCATTTCTTTTTTCATTTATCCCGTGAACGGCTTATAAACTCTATTTAAGGAAGTCTCATCATGCCCATACAAAGTCATAGGCACTCACGGGCAACAACACCCAACAGTGACAATATGGGCCACCACCAACGCCACCCAATGCCATTTACCCATGTTGTCGTAATAGGACAGTCGACATGTGAACGTGAGCCGGCCGTCGCAATCTTTTAATGTCGCTGCTTTTCTCTTTCTTTCTTCTTAGTGCGCTGGCAACAATTCAGAGAAAATGTGCATGATTTGCATACAAACATTTTTGGTTTTTGGTAGCCATATAACCAAACGATAATGGAGTGTTGTTGCTTTAACAAATTTTGATGATATTTTTTCCAAAGAACTTGTAACTGAAGAAAATGCAATCGTAAAATCAATCGAAATTTAAGAAAATATATTTTATGACTCTTGGCGTTTTTGGCTGTGCATAGCTTTTAAAGACTTTAATGGGGAATATTTTGTATGAAATATTGAATTGATTGGTTGGCAATGCATATCCGAAGGCTTCACATGCATCTTTACCCAATGTGTGTGTGTGTGTGTGGATGAGTTAGGGAAAGGGAAAAGGGGAGGAATGACAAAATTGTGATTTCTTTTTTTTTTCTTCCATGTCTTTTGGACATTTCCGTGATGTGTGTGCATATGGCTGACAATAAATCATACAAAAGGTAAATACGTGCGGCCGCCTATACAACGCTCTTTTGAAAATCGACTTCACGTCCGTCTGTGAGTGTGTTCAATTTTGACACTGGGACGTAGCAAATGTCAGCATATGCTGTGAGGAAAAAAAATTAAAAACTTTGAAAAATGGCGGATAAAATGAAATGTTATTAAATTATTTTGTTTTCTGCAGAAAATGTATGCCAAAAATTTTATTTTTAACAGGAAAAGCGCCACCTAGACTTGAACTCAAATTTTAATTTCATATTCGTAATCTACCCTCTAATACCTTTCATTTGAGTCCCATATAGCCATGGTGGGCTAGTATGCCCACTTGGTGGTATTTGGGGTTGGGCGACCTCCCATTACTTGGATCTAATGATTTATTCCATACTTTTCAGTTGGTTCCCATATTGATATGAACGTCTAATAGATAGGATCGTCTAATAGTTTAGATGAGTTTTGGACTTGGGGTGGCCTGATGGGTACTTGGATCCAAAATTTAACACTATATTCGTTTTCTAATCTCCAATACCTTTCATTTGATACCCATATTGTGCCTATCAGTCCACTTTTAGTTTTGGGTGGCGTTTTTGGGGTAAGGTTGAGTGTCCGCCACCATCCGATATCTAACAATTATATATCCTATGTTTCCTTTCACAAAAACTCACACAATCTGTGAAATTTTTAAGAAAATCGCTTCGAGTCATATGTAGTTATATGCCCATTTGGGCCGTTTTTAAGGGTTGGGGTGATGCCCTACACTTCGATCTGATTTTGTATGCTAGATTCGTAATCTAATCCTGAATACCTTTTATTTGAGCCCCATATTGGTATGGAGGTTCAATTTGTCTGCTTGGAGGAGTTTTGGGGTTGGGCCGACTTCCTGGGTACTTGGACCCAATTTTTAATATCATATTCGTATTCCAGTCTTCATTACCTTTTATTTGATATCCATAATGTCCTTATCCATTCATTTTTGATTTTGGGTTAAGGGGGGAGGGTCCGCCCCCTCCCGATATTTACAAATTATAAAGCCTATTTCTTCTTTCTAGCTATATTCGTAATCTACTCCCGAATACCTGTAATTTAAGTGCCATATTATCATGATGGTCAAATAAACCTATTTTAGGGGGTTTTGGTGTTTCGGGCGGCCCCCCCAAGTTACTTGGACCCAATTTTTAATATGAAATTCGTGTTCTACTTCTGAATACCTTTTATTTGAATCCCTTATTGTCCCGATCGGTCCACTTTTATTTTTGGGTAGTACTTTTAGGGTGCGGGGGAGGGTCCGCCCCTCCCCCCCCCCCTCCCAATATCAAAAATTTATATGGCCTATATTTCCTTCCAGACCAACCTACACAATCTGTGAAAATTTCAAGGTAGTCGGTTCAGCCGTTTTTGAGTCTATATGGAACAAACACAAATCCATTTTTATACCCTCCACCATAGGATGAGGGTATACTACTATCATTCCGTTTGTAATATCCCGAAATATATATTCTTGATCGTCATGACATTTTAAGTCTAACTAGCTATGTCCGTCCGTCTGTCGAAAGCATGCTAACTTTCGAAGGAGTAAAGCTAGCCGCTAGAAATTTTGCACCAATATTTCTTATTAGTGTAGTTCGATTTGGATTGTAAATGGGCCATATCGGTCCATGTTTTAATATAGCTATCATATAAACCGATCTTGGGTCTTGACTTCTTGAGTCCCTAGAGGGCGCAATTCTCATCCGATTGGAATGAAATTCTGCACGACGTGTTTTGTTATGATATCCAACAACTGCGCCAAGTATGGTTCAAATCGGTTCATAATCTGATATAGCTGCCATATAAATCGATCTTGGGTCTTGACTTCTTGATCTTCTAGAGGACGCAATTCTTATCTGATTTAGCTGAAATTTTGCACATGGTATTTTTGTATTACTTCCAACAATTGTGGTAACCATGTTCTAAACCGGTTGATAACCTGATATAGCTGCCATATACACCGATCTTGGGTCTTGACATCTTCAGCTTCTAGAGGGCGCAATTCTTATCCGATTGGAATGAAATTTTGCACGGCGTGTTTTGTTATGACATCCAACCACTGCGCCAAGTATGGTTCAAATCGGTCCATAACCTGATATAGCTATCATATAAACCGATCTTGGGTCTTGACTTCTTGAGTCCCTAGAGGGCGCAATTCTTATCCGATATGAATGAAATTTTGCACGAACTGTTTTGTTATGATATCCAACAACTGTGCCAAGTATGGTTCAAATCGGTTCATAACCTGATATATCTATCATATAAACCGATCTTGGGTCTTGACTTCTTGAGTCCCTTGAGGGCGCAATTCTTATCCGATTGGAATGAAATTTTGCACGATGTGTTTTGTTATGATATCCAACAACTGCGCCAAGTATGGTTCAAATCGGTTCATAACCTGATATAGCTATCATATAAACCGATCTTGGGTCTTGACTTCTTGAGTCCCTAGAGGACGCAATTCCTATCCGGATTGGCTGCACTTTTGCATGACGTATTTTATTCTTACTTTCAACAACTGTATCAAATAAGGTTTAAATCGGTTCATAACTTGATATAGCTGTCATATAATCAGATCTGGGGACTTGACTTCTTGAGCCTCTAGAGGTCGCAATTATTATCCGATTTGCCTGAAATTTTTTACGACGGATTCTCTCATGACCATCAACATATGTGTTTATTATGGTCTGAATCGGTCTATAGCCTGATACAGATCCCATATAAATCGATCTCTCTATTTTACTTCTTGAGCCCCCAAAGGGCGCAATTCTTATTCGAATTGGCTGACACACAGGTCTCCAACATATCATTTAATTGTGGTCCAAACCGGACCATATCTTGTTATCGCTCTGATAGCAGAGCAAATCATTTCTTATATCCTTTTTAGCCTACGAAGAGATGCCGGGAAAAGAACTCGACAAATGCTATCCATGGTGGAGGGTATATAATATTCGGCTCGACCGAACTTAGCACGCTTTTACTTGTTTTATATATTGGGTTGCCCAAAAAGTAATTGCGGATTTTTCATATAGTCGGTGTTGACAAATTTTTTCACAGCTTGTAACTCAGTAATTGCATTCTTTCTTCTGTCAGTTATCAGCTGTTACTTTTAGGTTGCTTTAGAAAAAAAGTGTAAAAAAAGTATATTTGATTAAAGTTCATTCTAAGTTTTATTAAAAATGCATTTACTTTCTTTTAAAAAATCCGCAATTACTTTTTGAGCAACCCAATATTTTTTTAATTTTTTGCATTTTTTACATTGAAAATGTGTATAAAATAGATTTATTACATTTTTTTTTAAATCCATTTATTTTGTCAAAATTTTAGTTCTATAGAAAATTTGATTTTCACCCCAAGTCTTCCCTCCCACACGCTTCTCATATCGCTTACAATTTTTTTGTTTAGTTTTAGGGTTATCTTTCCATGACTAAATGTTTGTAAATATGATGAAGAAGATGATCATAAATTCATTTAAAAGGTAACATATTTTATATCTCATGCAGGCCAAATAATAAATTTAAGAAAAATACAATCAAATCGCTGAAGAGTCGTAAAAAAAGAAATCATTTTGGGATATGATAATTGCCATTTAAGTAAGATTTACGAGATGAAGAGTTCAAAGCCCGTCCATCATAAATAGCAAGCACCTTAACAAAGAAAGGGATATTACAAAATACCATTTTCAGTTTTTATTGGGGCACTTTAACTCAATATTATTGTTGGTGGGATGAATGGATGTGACAGTCACAGATAAACAAATATCAAAAGCCCCAGAAGAAAAATAAATCTGTCCGTCTGTCTGTCTGTCCGTCCATCTGCCTTGTCATCATCATCTTTATATGCTTGAAAGAGTTTTTCTTTTTAATTTTCCATTTATCTGTCAACATTATGGTTACTCCCTGTGTGCCAGTTTACATGCGAGTGTGTGTGTGAGTTTCCCAGTTTGCCTTTTCATTAAATCATTTCTGTGGAAAATGCGGGAAAAAATTTGTTCGATGACTTCTTCTGTTGCTGCACTTATTTATTAAGTGCAATCTGCAGCACTGCACTCATCTTGAGACAATAACCGAATGAATGAATGAATGAAGGACTGACTGCTGATCATGTAACCACTACTGAGTAGTAAATAAGTTTTCTTTTTTCTGTCCGTGAGTAGAATTGGAGTAGAACACAACATGCCAGCACTTGAGTTGACAACTACAACAACCTCGTAAGGGGCAACCTGCTGCTGTTTTATTTCATTTGGAAATGAAATCCATAACAGCAGCCAAGAGGAGTTCAAGGGGGGTTTGAGTGGGAGTCATTTTGTTATAGTATCTCCTCAATAGGGAGAATAGGAAGCAGAAGCCATCGAAGTAACCAAATATGAACTTTTGAAAATGTTTACAATTCGAAATAAAACTCTGGTAGTGAAGCCCCTTGAACTGCAAATGCAAATTTTGCCCAGGCAACATTCCACTAAGGAACAGGGGCAAACATCTCACATATCAATGAGTGCAGTCCGATTCAAGTTTTAAGCTCAATGATAAGGGGCCTCCTTTTTTTATAGCCGAGTCCGAATGGCATGCCGCAGTGCAACACCTCTTTGAAGAGAAGTTTTACATGGCATTGTACCTCACAAATGTTGCCAGCATTAGGAGGGGAAAACCAGCGCTGAAAATTTTTTTCTGATGGTCTCGCCAGGATACGAACCCAGGGTTTCAGCGTCATAGGCGGACATGTTAACCTCTGCGCTACGGTGGCCCCTTGAACTGAACTTTTTATTAATAAAAAGCTTGAAAGTCATAACAAAAATCTTGGGGACAAATTAAACCAAATTGGAGAAAAATTGCGCCTACTAAAGTTTCAAGAAGCCATATCGGTAGATCGGTTTTTACTCAAACTATGTCAGGTTATAGACCAAATTCGATCGTACTTGGCATTGTTGTTGGAGATCAAAAGGAAATATCATTTAGAAATGAAAAAAAAAAAAATTGAAAAAAAGGATACTAAATTTTTTGACATCTGAAGGGGGGGCGGACCCTCCCCCTTACCACAAGTTTCCATATCTCGGAGATGGGCGGTGTGATCTAAATGAAATTTTGTGCGATCTCTTATAGCGCCCTAAAAACAAAATTTTGGTATCCAAATTTCGGATGGGGTACCTTGGGGGGATGCCCCCCCACAAAACCTACCATATATATGCATGAACCAATAAAAACAATATGGGACTCAAACGAAAGGTATTTAAGAACAAAAAACGTTTCTGATATTTAATTGTCGGACCAAGTGTTTGGGGGACCACCCCTACCCCCAAAAACACCCCTAAATCGGACATATTTACCGACCATGACAATATGGGAATCAACTGAAAGGTATTTGCAAGTAGAATTCGAATCTGATATCCAAATTTGGGACCAAGTGTTTGGGGGCTGCCCCTTCCCAAAACACCGCCCAAAGGGGACAAATTCATGACCATAGCAATCTCGGGCTCAAATGAAAGGTCTTTGGGAGAAAGCACGACTATGATATCAATATTCGGCAAAGTGTCTAAGGGGCCAACTAACACCCCATAACACCACCCAAATAGGGCGTATTTGCTGACCATTGCAATATGGGATTCAAATAAAAGGTATTTTAAAGTAGAACACAAATCTGATATAAATTTTCCGGGCCAAGTCAATGAGTGACCGCCCCATCCCCCAAAGAGGACATGTTTGCCGACTATGGAAATATGGGGCTCAAATGAAAGGTCTTTGAGAGTAAAATCTGTATCAATTTCAAATCTGAGCACGAAATTTATACCCACTTTCGGGTTCAATTTTTCGGGGTCTACCCTTTCCCAAAACACCCCACAAACAGCAAACAGGGCTCAAATGACCACGAATCTAATATCCAAATGTGGGACCATGTATTTGGGGCACCGCCCCTTACCCAAAACACCTTCCAAAAAGTACAAATTTACCGACCATGGTAACATGTGGCTCATATTAAAGGTAATTGAGATTAAAAAACGAATTTGATAACCAATTTTGGGGACAAGTGTCAGGAGTAGAACACCAATTTCATATTAAAAATTGGGTCCAAGTAACTGGGGGGCCGACCCAGCCGCAAAACCCTCTAACATATGGGACTTAAATGAAAGGTATTCGGGGGTAGATTCCAAAAATTGTCAGGAAGGAAGCATATACTATATAATTTTTTGATATCGAAAGGGGGGCGGACCCTCCCCCTTAACCCAAAAATAAAAGTGGACCGATCGGAACAATATGGGACTCAAATGAAAGGTATTTAGGAGTAGAACACGAATTTCATATTAAAAATTGGGTCCAAGTAACTGGGGGGCCGACCCAGCCCCAAAACCCTCTAACATAGGTTTATTTAACCATTATGACAATATGGGACTTAAATGAAAGGTATTCGGGGGTAGATTCCAAAAATGGTCAGGAAGGAAGCATAGACTATATAATTTTTTGATATCGAAAGGGGGGCGGACCCTCCCCCTTAACCCAAAAATAAAAGTGGACCGATCGGAACAATATGGGACTCAAATGAAAGCTATTTAGGTGTAGAACATGAATTTCATATTAAAAATTGGGTCCAAGTAATTGGGGGTCCAACCCAGCCCAAGTAACTGGGGGCCGACCCAGCCCCCTAACATAGGTTAATTTGACCATCATGACAATATGGGACTTAAATGAAAGGTATTCGGGGGTAGATTGCGAAAATGGTCAGGAAGGAAACATAGGCTATATAATTTTTCGATATCGTAAATGGGGTGCAGCCTCACCTTAACCCAAAAACACCACACAAAATCAAAAGTAGACCGATCGGAACAATATGGGTATGAAATGAAAGGTATTGGGGAGTAGTATACGAGTATGGTATTATGGCGGGTGGCCCCAATCCCAAAACTCCCCCAGACAGACATATTGGACGTTCATATCAAAATGGGCCTTAAATGATAGGTATTCGGGAGTAGATTACGGATATGTAAAAAAAAGTGAAGTCCATGTAATGGGTGATTTCACCACCCCCAAAAGCCCCCCAAAAGGACATATTAGCCGACCATGGGACTTAATTGAATGACATTTAGGAGTAGAATATGAAAAAAAAATAAGGACATTCAAATTTGTGTTGAGGGTATTTGGGTGGCTCTTAACCTTCTTACAACACCTCGTAAAGGTTATTTGGTTCATCATGACAATGTGGGACTCAAATTAAAGGTATTTGAGAGTAGAAAAGGAATCCAGTTTTGGGGCCACAAAAATATGTACTGTTTGAAGGTCGTTTGGTGGCTGGGGCTTTCCTACCCACAAACGTAAGCCCCAAAGCACTTATTTCCCGAACATATCAATATGGGGCTCAAATGAAAGGTCCAGATTTGGATATAACTGCCATATAGACCGATCTCTCGATTTAAGGTTTTGAACCCATAAAAGGCGTATTTATTGTTCGATGTTGCCGAAATTTGGGACAGTGAGTTGTGTTAGGCTCTTCGACATATTTCTTCAATTTGACCCAGATCAGTTCAGATTTGGATATAGCTGCATATAGACCGATCTCTCAATTTATGGTTTTGGACCCATAAAAGGTGCATTTATTGTCCGATTTCACCGAAATCTAGAACAGTGAGTTGTGTTGGGGCCTTCGACATACTTCTTCAATTTGGCCCAGATCGGTTCATATTTGGGTATAGCTACCATATAGACCGATCTCTTGATTTAAGATTTTGAACCCATAAAATGCGCTTTTATTGTCCCATGTCGCCGAAATTTCGGACAGTGAGTAGTGTTGGGCTCTTCGACATCTTTCTGCAATTTGACCCAGATCGGTCCAGATTTGGATATAGCTGTCATATAGACCGATCTCTCGATTTAAGGTTTTGGACCCATAAAAGGCGCATTTATTGTCCGATTTCGCCGAAATTTGGGACAGTGAGTTGGGCTAGGCCCCTCGACATCCTTCTGCAATTTGGACCAGATCGGACCAGATTTTGATATAGCTACTATATAGACCGATCTCTCGATTTAAGGTTTTGGGGTCATAAAAGGCGCTTTCATTGTCTGATGTCGCCGAAATTTGGGACAGTGAGTTGGACTAAGCCCCTCGACATCTTTATGCAATTTGGCTCAGATCCGTTCAGATTTGGATATTGCTGCCATATAGACCGATCTCTCGATTTAAGCTTTTGGACCCATAAAAGGCGCATTTATTGTCCGATGTCGCCGAAATTTGGGACAGTGAGTTGTGTTGTGGCCTTCAACATACTTCTTCAATTTGGCCCAGATCGGTGCAGATTTGGATATAGCTGCCATATAGACCGATCTCGTGATTTAAGATTTTGAACTCATAAAAGGCGCTTTTATTGTCCCATGTCGCCGAAATTTGGGACAGTGAGTTGTGTTGGGCCCTTCAACATCCTTCTTTAATTTGACCCAGGTCAGTTCAGATTTGGATATAGCTGCCATATAGACCGATCTCTCGATTTAAGGTTTTGGTCTCATAAAAGGTGCATTTATTATCCGATTTTGCCGAAATTTGGGACAGTGAGTTGTATTGGGCACCCCGACATCTTTCTGCAATTTGGTTCAGATCGGTTCAGATTTGGATATAGCTGCCATATAGACCAATCTCTCGATTTAAAGTCTTGGCCTCATAAAAGGCGCATTTATAATTCGATTTCGCTGAAATTTGACATAGTGACATATTAGGCCTTTCGACATCCGTGTCGTATATGATTCAGAGCGATATATATTTGGATATAGCTATCAAGAAGACCAATATTTTGTTTAACAAAATTGAACAATGACTTGTATTTATTGCAAATTGCAAATTTTGCCCATGGACATTCCACTAAGGAACAGGGGCAAACTTCTCACATATCAATGAGTGTAGTCCGATTCAAGCTCAATGATAAGGGTCCTCCTTTTTGTAGCCGAGTCCGAACGGCGTGCCGCAGTGCGACACGTCTTTGGAGAGAAGTTTTACGTGGCATAGTAACTCACAAATGTTGCCAGCATTAGGAGGGGAAAATTTGTTCTGATGGCCTCGCCAGGATTCGAACCCAGGCGTTCAGCGTCACAGGCATACATGCTAATCTCTGCACTACGGTGGGCTCCACTCAATAGCCGTGCCGAATGAAAAAATGCCGAGGGAAAATTTGTTCTGATGGCCTCGCCAGGATTCGAACCCAGGCGTTCAGCGTCACAGGCATACATGCTAATCTCTGCACTACGGTGGGCTCCACTCAATAGCCGTGCCGAATTTGGTCCAAATCGGACAGTATTTCGATATAACTGCCATGGGGGTATAATTTATGCATTTTTCATCCGATTATGACGAAAGCTGGTTTACATATATACCCGAGGTAGTGGGTTTCCAAAGTTCGGCCAGGCCCAACTTAACGCCTTTTCACTTGTGTTTTGTTTAAAAAGCTAATTAATTTAAATTTGTTGTTGTTTATAATTTTGTCATCATGCAAAAATTTTATAAGGCCAAATGTTTCGCCTCAAAAACCAACTCTCCATACCAACCTTCTATCACAATATAACTCTTAATTTCCTTTCAAAACAACTTGTTGCAGGTTATGGCTTTTTTATTATAAAACACAACAACTTATTGGAATTTATTTCATTAGAATATCTGCCGGCGGGGTCATATTAAATTAAAGGACAAGCAACCACTCCCCATGAAAGCCTGCCTTTGTTAAACAGAGAATTTGGCATTTGTGCACTTTATTCAAATTAGGTATTTGGCAAGGAAAACAACAACAAAGAAATTAAAAACAAAACCTTTAAAAACCCCTTATAAGGGTAGTCCTGCCAAAAGTAAAAAAAAAAAACAAAAACACGAAATATCTCCATAAGGACAAGACAAATGAAAAATTTAGAACCCTCCTATATTTAGAGCAAACGGAAACCATAGCCAAATGCCATACTTTTATGTTACTACCACTGTTGTTGTTTTTGTTGTTTTGGTGTAATTTAATATCCAACTGCTCCTAATCCTAGGGGATCAATAACAAACACCATACGAAGAACAGGGACCAGCACAACAGCACACCAAAAAACAAATCCAAGGAATTTTAAACCTAAAAGTAGGGATTTAAAGGCATTGTAATACTGAAAAAAAAAACAAAACAATAAATGTTAAAACTACAAAACGTGTAAATAAGAAGTCTTTCAACATATCCTCCCTTTTTCTATTTAGAAAAAAACCTTCCTACAGGGATGCCAGCATTGTAAATGATTTTGCACCCCCTAAGTGGCTGTAAAGCGCCATTAAAAAAGGATCATTACAAATTTAACAAAACTAAAAAACTCTGCAATGAAAAAAAAAATCCTCACAGCTGTTATTGAAACTCGGAAAAAAAGGTACTCCGACCATTACAAAAATGAGTGGATTATAATAAAATAACCATAAATAAAAGAAATGAAATGAAAAAAAGGATGATTTTTTATCATCACCAAAAGAATAGATAAGTCCCCATCTTCCAGCAACTACTAGCGTTTGTCAACTCCCTGTCTCTTTATTGCAAAATTCCATTTCTTTTGTGACAACTGCCTGTCAAACACAGATAATCCTTTCAGGCAGGAGTTTCCCTTCAAAACAAATATAACCTTTTTCGCCAAACAAAAGACAATCTAGTGAAATAACCATAGTAATAGAAAGAGGATGGCCTGACTGTCCTTGACATGTCAATGCACAAACAAAGAAAAGAAAACTTTTATAATTATTTCTAAACCCTAGCCTCGGAAAACTATTATTAATGATTTGTTTGTACTCAGTCCGCCCTATAGGAGGAAAAAATGTAATGTAACTTAGTTCAATGATTTGTCATGGTTGGCAGAAAAACAAATTCAGAATTGTACCAGTAATCCTTATAGGTGTAGAACTTTAACCAAAAGAGCGGATGTAGAATTGGTATCTTAGAATATATCGATGCCACCTTTAGCGTTTTGTACTCTAATCTTAAAATTTGTCATATATACTCGTATTATTAAACGCCAAGGGTTTTATAAAGACAATTTTGTGGTACATATTACGGCTAAATGGCTGAATGGATTTTAATCGAAAGATATTTTTCCAGAGAAGCGGCGAACATATATGAAAATTAATTTTCCTTAAAAAAAAGCCATGAAAATGAGGAATTATCTTTCAATAAAAGAAGAAGAATCATAAACACAACAATTTGTTATTGGTTTTTTCTTAAGCATTCGTTATGGGTGTAAATGTGCAAAGCCATATGTGGGAGTATTAGTGGTGAGAGTAAGAAAAGCAAATGGAGCGAGTGAGAGAGAGAGAGTACAACTATTTATAGTAGGTGAGGGTGTTGATGTGCGTGGCCCTACTGCTTTGGTGTACGAGCCATTTGCACTTTTGTTGTTGTTTTTGTTTGTATATGTTTTGCGAGGCTTACAAAGCAAACAATTTTAAAACCACAGATCATATCCCTTCAAACATTTGGACGTTACTTTCTCTCTCCCTCCCAAAATTGTCACTTTTTAGGTCCTTTTGTATGATAGTTTGAAGAGATTTCATGATTAAAACAACAAAAAATGCATTACTATCGGAATTCTATCATTCATGTTTCGCTAATTAGTTTCTCGTAATCAACTCTTATTGCTACAAATATAAAAATAGATTTTTTGTTGTTTTGGACGCTAACTCAAAAAACCCCACACAAGAAAATATATGTTTACTTAGCCTTCTAAAACGAAGAAAGGCGCGTAGCACAGAGGGATGGCATACGCCTCACAATTGTAAGGTGGCTGTTCAAATCCCAGTCAGGGAGAATCATTGCAAATAAAATCTTCAAATATTCATCTCGATTTGAAAAAGAAATAAATTAGAAAGAGAAATAAAAATAAGCTCCACTCTACCAGGTAAAAAAAAACACATTTGGCAAAAAAAAAATATTTATTTTTATTAATGACGTTGATAATCGAATTTTAAACATTCTTTAGTCCCTATTTAGTCACTCATGGGTATATATCGCCTAGTGGCACGTTTTCTCCCGTACCGAGACACTTATTAGAGTAAAAAATTATATCGCCTGATATTGTTTTCAACTTCCTTGAGTGCAGATTTAGTGACTCGCACTATAGAAAATGTTTGCAGGGATACAGTAGGTGGGAATCATTAAAGCGATTTTGTGGTACAAATTACGGTCAAACGACTGAATGTATTTTATTGAAATTGACATCAATCGAAAGATATCTTCCAGAGAAGCGACCAATATACATGAAAATTAATTTTCCTTAAAGAAAAGCCATGAAAATGGGGAATTATCTTTCAATAAAAGAAGAAGAACCATAGACACAGTAAATTGTTGTTGGTTTTTTTCTAAAGCATTCGTTATAGGTGTGAATGCGCAACGCCATAGTATTTTAGGTGAGAGTAAGAGAATCAAATAGTGCGAGAAAAAGAGTATCAGTTTTTTAGTTAGGATGTTGTGGGGGTGTGATGTGCGTGGCCATACTTGGCATGTACGTAGCTCACCCAATTTCTTAAGGCTCTGCTTTGGCGTGCCAGACATTTGCAGTTTTGTTGTTTTTGCCAAACGGCAGAATGGATTTCTATGAAATTGACATCAATCGAAAGATATTTTTCAGAGAAGCGACGAATATATATGAAAATTAGCTTTCCTTTAAGAAAAGCCATGAAAATGAGGAATTACTTTTCTATAAAAGAAGAAGAAGCATTAACACAGCTAACGGTTGTTTTTGTTTGGTTTTTTCTAGATCATTCGTTATGGATGGGAATGCGCAAAGCAATAGGTGGGAGCAGAGATGAAAAAGTCAGTACTTTAGTACTTTTCTCTGTACTTTTTCCATCCGAGGAGTACCGTAGTATCCCCGCGACGAATTATGTACCTTTTTGAGCAATTTTTTTGTTTTTGCCAAATGGCAGAATGGATTTTAATGAAATTGACATCAATCGAAAGATATATTTTCAGAAAAGCGACGAATAAATATGAAAATTAGTTTTCCTTCAAGAAAAACCATGAAAATGAGGAATTACTTTTCTATAAAAGAAGAAGAAGCATAAACACAGCAAACGGTTGTTTTTGTTTGGTTTTTTCTAAATCATTCGTTATGGATGGGAATGCGCAAAGCCGTAGGTGGGAGGTGTTGGAGACCATAGTAGAAGTCAGCAGCAAAAATGAAAAAGTCAGTACTTTAGTACTTTTCTCTGTACTTTTTCCACTCGAGGAGTACCGTAGTATCCCCGCGACGAATTTAGTACCTTTTTGAGCACTTTTGTTGTTTTTGCCAAACGGCAGAATGGATTTTAATGAAATTGACATTAATCGAAAGATATTTTTTCAGAGAAGCGACGAATATATATGAAAATTAGTTTTCCTTCAATAAAAATTATGAAAATGAGGAATTACTTTTCAATAAAAGAGGAAGAAGCATAAACACAGCAAACGGTTGTTTTTGTTTGGTTTTTTCTAAATCATTCGTTATGGATGGGAATGCGCAAAGCCGTAGGTGGGAGGTGTTGGAGACCATAGTAGAAGTCAGCAGCAAAAATGAAAAAGTCAGTACTTTAGTACTTTTCTCTGTACTTTTTCCACTCGAGGAGTACCGTAGTATCCCCGCGACGAATTTAGTACCTTTTTGAGCACTTTTGTTGTTTTGCCAAACGGCAGAATGGATTTTAATGAAATTGACATTAATCGAAAGATATTTTTTCAGAGAAGCGACGAATATATATGAAAATTAGTTTTCCTTCAATAAAAATCATGAAAATGAGGAATTACTTTTCAATAAAAGAGGAAGAAGCATAAACCCAGCAAACGGTTGTTTTTGTTTGGTTTTTTCTAAAGCATTCGTTATGAGTGTGAATGCGCAAAGCAATAGGTGGGAGCAGAGATGAAAAGTCAGTACGGATTTAGTACCTTAAACAAGCACATTCGGATGTTTTCTAACCTTTTTTGTCTAAAGAGGCCAGAATTTCTCACTAAGCGAAATTTGCCACGATAAAATAGGGATATTCAATTGTTAACCGATCGAATTAAGTCCATACGACGAATTTGCGTTATGCAGATCGCTTGAAGATTGTATGGGGGCTTATCATAGTTCACATTTAGAAACAGATGCCTCATGCACAAGTCGCATTATTTGACATATTGAGCCTCCAGAAAGTTTTGGCAGAGAGACTGGCCCTGATACTTGGCCTCCGATATTCTATATAAGATTCGTGCTTGAATGTATCCATCTTCATATACATAAGTCCCATATTGTGCCAATCGGTCTATATGGCCGTTTGGGGGGTTTTAGCGTGTGGCGTTCCCCTAGTTACTTGACTGGAAATTTGAATATCTGATTTGTTTTTTTGGGTTAACATCATTGTGCAATCACAAATTCGTCCAACCATCTCCGATATATGTATATCTCGGATATATCGCAAACCCTTCGGCTTCGACTTCCATTTACATAGTACAGTCCGATTAAAGTTTTAGCTCAATGATGTGCCGAGTTCGAATGGCAAGTATTTGGTTAGATATCTCACAACCATAATTGAACTGAATGGTGGAGACCATAGTCGAAGTCATTGTGCGTAATTGCAGCCAATTCGAATAAGAATTGCGCCCTTTAGGGGATCAAATAGTAAAATAGGGAGATCGGTTTATATGGGAACTGTATCAGGCTATAGATCGATTCAAACTATACTTGACACGTATGTTGAAGGTCATAGGAAAAGACGCTGTACAAAATTTCAGCCAAATCGGATGATAATTACGCCATCTAGAGGCTCAAGAAGTCAAGATCCCAGATCGGTTTGTATGACAGCTATATCAGGTTATGGACCGATTTCAACCATACTTGGCACAGTTGTTGGAAGTCATAACGAAACACGTTATGCCAAGAATTGCGCCCTCTGGAGGCTCAAGAAGCCAAGATCGGTTTATATGACAGCTTTATTCAAATATGGTCCATTTTGGATAATATTTAAGAAACAAGTGTAGAGGTCTATCAAATCGCACTGTTTCAAATTTCATCCAAATCGGATGAGAAATGCTTGTTTTATGGGCTCAATACTCTATTTCGAGAGATCGGCTTATATGGCAGCTATATCGAAATATGCTCCGATCTGGACGATATTAAACAAAAAGGTTAAGAGGTATCAGGGTACCAGAACTTGCTGTCCCAAATTTCATTAAAATAGGATGAAAAATGCTTCTTTTATAGGCTCACTAGCCGAACCGGGCCTGCTCCGCTCTTTAATATCTTTTTAAGATGGGGACACTTCACTCTGAATGCGGATATCGAATTCGTGCCATTGTAGCCTATGACGCTGAACGCGTTCGAATCCTGGCGAGAACATCGGACAAAGCGGTGTTTATCTCCTCTTAATGTTGGCGATATTAGCGAAGTATTTATAATGCCATGCATAGCACTGCGGGGCGATTCCTGGTAGTAACGAACATTCTTCCTTATGGAAATGTTCTCATTAGGGAAGGGATGACGCCTCAGACATTTCATTTCAAATATGGCTATCAAATTCGTGCTGCACTTCAAAATCCCCTAAATCTGAGCCCCATATTGCCATGGCCGTTAAATATGAACTGTTTGGAGGGTTTTTTGGGGCTGGAGCGGCCACCGACACTTTCCACTGAAATTCGTTCTTTATTCCCAACGGATATGAAGTTCAGTTTAGTGAATGCTTTAGAGCGTACCCCCAAACTATTGGCTCCAAAATTGGATACCAAATCCGTTTTCTACTCTCAAATACCTTTCGCTTGAGTCCCATATTGTCATTTGACGTATCTTTAGGAGGAAAAGCACCACCTAAGCTTGAACGCAAATTTTAATGTCATATTCGTAATCTACTCCCTAATACCTTTCATTTGAGTCCCATATTGACATGAACTTCGAATATATCTGTTTAGAGGAGTTTTGCGGTTGGGGGGCCCGCTGGGTACTTGGACCCAAATTTTAATACCATATTCGTTCTCTGGTCTCCAATACCCTTCGTATGATATCCTTATTATGCCCATCGGATCACTTTCGGATATGGGTGGCGTTTTTGGGTTAAGGGGGAGGGTCCGCCTCCACCCGATATCCAAATATTATATAGCCTATGTTTCCTTTCAGACAAACGTACACAATCTATGAAAATTTTAAGAAAATCGGTTCAGCCAAGTATCATATAGTCGTAATGGGTCTAACGCTCTTTTTGAAGGGTGGCGTGACCCCCTATACTTCGATCTGCTTTTGTATGCCCGATTCGCAATCTACTCCTGAATACCTTTCATTTGAGCCCCATATTGAAATGAACGTCCATTATGGCTGTTTGGGGGAGTTTTGGGTTTGGGGCGGCCCGATGGGTACTTAGAACTCAAATTTTAATACCATATTCGTATTCTACTCTTTAATACCTTTCATTTGATACCTATATTGCCCTTATCGGTCCACTTTTGATTTTGAGTGGTGTTTTTGGGGTAACGGGGGAGGGTCCGCCCCCTTTCAATATCAACAAACTGAAAAGCCATTTCCTCCTTCCCGACCGATTTCGTAATCTACTCCCAAATACCTTTCATTCGAGTCCCATATTGTCATAATAGTCAAATAAACTTATTTTAATGGGTTTTGGGGCTGGGGCGGTCCCCCCGGTACTTGGACCGAACTTTTATCATGAAATTCGATGTCTACTCTTGAATACATTTTATCTGAATCCCATATTGTCCCGATCGGTCCACTTTTATTTTTGGGTAGTACTTTTGGGGTAAGGGGGAGGGTCCGCACCCCCTCCCGATATATATATATATTTCATTCCAGACCAACCTACACAATCTGTGAAAATTTCAAACAAACACAAATTGAATTTTATATATAAGATTACACTATTTCGGAAGATCGGTATATATGACATATATGGTCCGATTTCCACCACATTTGACAGTAATGGGTAGGGCTCTACCAGAACACACAAAAAATTTCTCTGAGTGTATAGGTTTGTACAAACCTTTGAAGCCAATTTGCAACCATGAACCCTAGAAGTTTAGATTGCAAATATAAGGAAATTTTTGTTTTGGGTGGGTGGGCTAGTAGTTCTTCATAGGGCATCAAATATTCGCCTTTGCCTATCTTTTTCCCTTACTTTGGTTTTTTTCCTTTTTTTCTTTGGGCAACAACTTTTTCGCTTATCTCATTTTGGATGGAGAAAATTAAATGTCATTTATTGTAGTTTGGTAACGGATTCAGTTACAAACAAATTTATAAAATCTAGAAATCATATTTTGACATCTCTCTCCCCCTCCCCATGTCCTTTTTCTCTTCAATTCCTTAACCAATGTTTGCAGCTAGTTTTGGGCAAAACTTTTTGAGGTTTTTGTGTATCAAACACACAGAATTGTTGCCACCAACAATTTGACCAGATATTGTGGTTGCTGCCATACGTACGTAGAGAGTGACGATGAGTGGCAAAGCGAGGTGGATTTTATGTTTTCCAAAAACCACCACACAACTATAATTTTAAACTTTGTATGCTCTTTAACTTGGGACTTTTGTTCTTGTCTTCTCAGGAGATAAAAATATTTTCCTGTCTGTTGACTTTTGTATTGTGGTTTTTAAATTTTTGTTGGCATTTTTTTATCCCTTCATTTTTGTTGAGCAAAGAAAATTACTCGCTGGTTTTCAAGCGAAACTTTTTAATGGTTTTTTCAAAATGTCCCCCTGTTTAGTTCTGTTTGTGGTTGGTGGGTTGGTTGGTTGGTTTATATGTGTTGACTGCCTCACAAAAGTTTTGCAATTAAAAATCTTGATTTTTTTTCTTTGGTTTTGGTTTTGGTCTTTGGAAAAGTGATTTGTTGTTTTGTCCTTTGGCGTTGAATGTTTACGAAAATTTAAAAGATTACAATGTAAAAATATTTTAAATTTGATTGTCATTGTAAATGGTCTATGCCATAAATCACTCATGAGCTATGTTTATTAATATCTTGTAAATCATTTAGAACATTAATGGGATTTATTGATGTGTGCATAGATATAGGAATACATACGAGGGGTGGGTAAAAAGTTTGCTGGCATCATAATTCAACATACGGACAAATGGGCAGACGCAAAAGTCCAGATGGGGCGAACTTTGGATACCCACCACCTCGGGTATATTACATATGTAACGGAGGTGGTGGGTATCCACCTTTCATCAAAATCCTGTGAAAATTGCATACCTTATGTCCCATAGCAGCTGTATCGGTCTACATGGCAGCTATATCCAAATCTGGACCGATCTGGGCCAAGTTGGAGAAAAGTATCGAAGAGCCCAACACAAAGCACTGTCCCAAATTTCGGCGAAATCGGACAATAAATGCGTCTTTTATGCCCCCAAAACCTTAAATCAAGAGATCGGTATATATTCAAATCTGGACTGATCTGGACCAAATTGAAGAAGGACGTCAAAGAGCCTAACAACTCACTGTCTCAAATTTCGGCGACATAGGACAATAAATGCGACTTTTATGGCCCCAAAACATAGAACCGATAAATCGGTCTATATGACAGCTATATCCAAATCTGAACCGATCTGGGCCAAATTGACGAAGAATGTGGAAGGGTCTAAGACAACTCACTGTCCCAAATTTTAGCAAAATCGGATAATAAATGTGGCTTTTATGGGCCTAAGACCCTAAATCGGAGGATCGGTCTATATGGCAGCTATAACCAAATCTGAACCGATCAGGGCCAAATTGAAGAAATATGTCGAAAAGCCTAACACAACTCACTGCCCCAATTTTCAACGAAATCGGATAATAAATGTGGTTTTTATGGGCCTAAGACCCTAAATCGGCGGATCGGGGTCTATATGGCAGCTATAACCAAATCTGAACCGATCTGGGCCAAATTGACGAAGAAGATCGAAGGGTCTAACATAACTCACTGTCCCAAATTTCAGGAAAATCGGATAATAAATGTGGCTTTTACGGGCCCAATTTCAGCAAAATCGGATAATAAATGTGGCGGATCGGGGTCTATATGGGAGCTATATCCAAATCTGGACCGATCAGGCCGATCAGGGCTAACACAACTCACTGTACCAAATTTCAGCAAAATCGGATAATAAATGTGGCTTTTATGGGCCTAAGACCCTAAATCGGAGGATCGGTCTATATGGCAGCTATATCCAAATCTGGACCGATCTGGGCCAAATTGACGAAGAAGATCGAAGGGTGTAACACAACTCACTGTCCCAAATTTCAGCAAAATTAGATAATAAATGTGGCTTTTATGGGCCTAAGACCCTAAATCGGCGGATCAGTCTATATGGAAGCTATAACCAAATCTGAACCGATCATGGCCAAATTGAAGAAATATGTCGAAAAGCCTAACACAACTCACTGTCCCAAATTTCAGGAAAATCGGATAATAAATGTGGCTTTTATGGGCCTAAGACCCTAAATCGGCGGATCGGGGTCTATATGGCAGCTATATCCAAATCTGAACCGATCAGGGCCAAATAGAAGAAAGATGTCGAAGGGCCTAACACAACTCTATGTCCCAAATTTCAGCAAAATCGGATAATAAATGTGGCTTTTATGGGCCTAAGACCCTAAATCGGCGGATCGGTCTATATGGGGGCTCTATCGAGATATAGCCCGATATAGCCCATCTTCGAACTTAACCTGCTTATGGAAAAAAAATAAGAACCTGTGCAAAGTTTCAACTCAATATCTCTATTTTTAAAGACTGTAGAGTGATTTCAACAGACAGAAGGACAGACGGTCAAGATCAAGAATTACATAGGGTCGGACATGGGTATTTCGATGTGTTGCAAACGGAATGACAAAATGAATACACCCCCATCCTTCGGTGGTGGGTATAACAATATCTATGTAGCATATGCCATTTTTCAAATAACTTACCAGGCCAACTTTCAAGGGACTTTTTATAAGTAAAATGAGCAAAGGATTTGTCATACATCATGGAAAAGCCAGAGTTACACTTACCTAAAAAAGAGAGAAATATTTTATTATAAGACGTCCAATATTTCAAAAATTTAATTAGACTTAAACAGGTAAAACAAAAAGAAGAATAGAGCTGTCGCACTAAAAATTCAGATTCGAGTTAGAATAAAATGTAAGGCAAAAGTTTGAACACTTTTTCTTAACCAAAATATAGAGCATTGATAGGGAAATTGTGAGGAGGAAAACAATGTCAGGCATGGTCAGAAATCAAGAACGGAATCTTGGAAAAAAACAAGCTGATCGAAAGCTTATCTAACCATAGTGGTTGGTATGTGTTGCTATCTGTGGCTTTCCTTTTTCATTTGCATCTCCGATCATTGAGCTCGTCTCGAAAGCGAAACAAACAAAAATTGTAAAATTTAATGATCTCGCCCTAAAAGGTAAAAAAATTGAAAAATGAAAAATTCGTCGGAACCCGTCCAGAATTCGAACCTGGGCAGAGGGAGCAACAGCGAGAGCCATTGCCGTTGTCGAAGCCATCAATACAATTTCCAACAGATGCACAAAATCATGTGTAGTACGGAAGAAGTGTAATTTGTCACAGAAAGAATGTCTGTCATTACACAAAATACATGCATTGGGAAAAGTACAGCTAACAGACAGAGTTGTCGAGCGTGGTTAATGTGGTAATTGTATCATAGGTGCGTTTTCGCTATTAATACGATTCAAATACAACATACCAACTCAACATACCAAAAACTTACAAACTTTATGTCAAAGAAATCCTTGAGGAACCACGGCTTTACTACCGGATTTGTGTAATTTGTCACAGAAAGAATGTCGGTCATTACACAAAAATACATGCATTAGGAAAAGTACAGCTAATAGACAGGGTTATCGAGCGTGGTTAATGTGCGTTAATTGTATCATAGATGCGTTTTCGCTATTAAAACGATTCAAATACAATATACCAACGCACGGCCCTTGAAGCCATCAAACCTAATATGGTTGAAAAGTCTTCTAACCAAAGACGACGCGTTGTCCAATAGTGTTTGGTGTGTTGCTATCTTTGCATTTCCGATCATTGAGCTCGTCTCGAAAGAGAAACAAACAAAAACTTACAAACTTTATGTTAAAGAAAACCACGGAGGAACCACGGTTTTACTACCGGACCATCTGTCGGTCCATCTGGCTGATATATTCAAATC
Organism: Stomoxys calcitrans; assembly: GCF_963082655.1. Taxonomy (NCBI): domain Eukaryota; kingdom Metazoa; phylum Arthropoda; class Insecta; order Diptera; family Muscidae; genus Stomoxys; species Stomoxys calcitrans. The sequence goes on along the minus strand of NC_081556.1, from coordinate 145,865,433 downwards.
GTGCATAGGACATACTAGGTAAAAAATATAAAAAAAAAGATAAAAGCGTGGTAAGTTCGGCCGGGCCGAATCTTATATACCCTCCACCATGGATCGGATTTGTCGAGTTCTATGCGTGGTATCTCTTTTTAGACAAACATAGAATATTGAATAAGAAGGGTTATGCTATTGGAGCTATATCACGTTATAGTCCGATTCGGACCATAATGAATGCTGAACATTGTAGAAGTCAATGTGTAATATTTCAGTTCATTCGCATAAGAATTGCGCCTTGTAGCGGCTCAAGAAGCAAAATCGGGAGATAGGTTTATATAGGAGCTGTATCAAGCTATTGATCGATTCAGATCATATTAGATACATATGTTGAAGGTCATGAGAGAAGCCGTTGTACAAAATTTCAGCCAAATCGGATAAGAATTGCGCCCTCTACAGGTTCAAGAAGTCAAGATCCCAGATCGGTTCATATGACAGCTATATCAGGTTATGTACCGATTTACGCCATACTTAGCATAGTTATTGGAAGTCATAACAAAACACCTCATGAAAATTTTCAGCCAAATCGGATGAGAGGTGCGCGCTCTTTTGGCTCAAGAAGTCAAGACCCAAGATCGGTTTATATGGCAGCTATATCAGGTTCTATACCGATTTACGTCATACTAAGCACAGTTATTGTAAGTCATAACACAACACCTCATGCAAAATTTCAGCCAAATCGGATGAGAATTGCCCGCTCAATTGACTCAAGAAGTCAAGATCCAAGATCGGTTTATATGACAGCTATACCAGATTATGAACCGATTTGAATCATACTTAGCACAGTTGTTGAAAGTGACACCAAAACACTTCGTGCAAAATTTCAGTTATATCGGACAAGAATTGCGCCCCCCAGAGAAGTGCTACCAAAACACTACGTGCAAAATTTCAGTAAAATCCGACGAGAATTGCGCCCTCTAGAGGCTCAAGAAGTCAAGATCCCAGATCGGTTTATATGACAGCTATACCAGATTTTGAACCGATTTGAATCATACTTAACACAGTTGTTGTAAGTGACACCAAAACACTACGTGCAAAATTTCATTTCAATCGGATAAGAATTGCGCCCTCTAGAGGCTCAAGAAGTCAAAATCCCAGATCGGTTTATATGACAGCTATACCAGATTTTGAACTGATTTGAATCATATTTAGCACAGTTGTTGGAAGTGACACCAAAACACTACGTGCAAAATTTCAGTTAAATCGGACGAGAATTGCGCCCTCTAGAGGCTCAAGAAATCAAGACCCAAGATTGGTTTATATGGCAGCTATATCAAAACATGGACCGATTTGGCCCATTTACAATACCAACCGACCTATACTAATAAGAAGTATTTGTGCAAAATTTCAAGCGGGTAGCTTTACTCCTTCGGAAGTTAGCGTGCTTTCGACAGACAGACGGATGGACGGACGGACAGACAGACGGACGGACATGACTAGATCGACATAAAATGTCGCGACGATCAAGAATATATATATTGGGTTGCCCAAAAAGTAATTGCGGATTTTTCATATAGTCGGCGTTGACAAATTTTTTCACAGCTTGTGGCTCTGTAATTGCATTCTTTCTTCTGTCAGTTATCAGCTGTTACTTTTAGCTTGCTTTAGAAAAAAAAAAGTGTAAAAAAAATATATTTGATTAAAGTTCATTCTAAGTTTTATTAAAAATGCATTTCCTTTCTTTTAAAAAATCCGCAATTACTTTTTGGGCACAATACTTTATGGGGTCTCAGACGAATATTTTGAGTAGTTACAAACAGAATGACGAAATTAGTATCCCCCCATCCAATGGTGGAGGGTGTAAAAAAGAAAATAAAATAAGACAAGTAAAAACCAGATCTGTTTATAGAAATCCACAGATAAGCAGGTCTAATTTATGCCCGAAGGCCACCGTAGCGCAGAGGTTAGCATGTTCGCCTATGACGCTGAACGCCTGCATTCAAATCCTTGCTGACCACCATTTCAGCGGTGGTTTTCCCATCCTAATGCTGGCAACATTTGTGAGGTACTATGCCATGTAAAACTTCTCCCCAAAGAGGTGTCGCACTGCGGCACGCCGTTCGGATATAAAAAGAAGGTCCCTTATTATTGAGCTTTCAAAACTTGAATCGGACTGCACTCATTGATATGTGAGAAGTTTGCGCCTGTTCCTTAGTGAAATGTTCATGGGCAAAATTTGCATTTGCAATTTATGCACCATTTTAGAATATTCCATATTGACTGCTACTCAGAGTTTCGCCCAGTCAAATTTCGTTTTTCTGGAATTTTCCTCATATTTTTTTTTCTGATTCAAAACCAGCTCCTTATCAATCTCCTTCATGTTATGCAATTGCTTTCTTCGTTTAATTTAGTTTCTTAAGAGCTACTTGATCTCTGATTTCAGTAAACTAAATTCAACTTAATTTAGTATCTCTCTCACTGGCAACAAATTACTTGCTGCTTGCCATTGCCATTTCTCAAACATTGACAGCAACACACTACCACCCTCCCCTCATTGGATTATTTATTGTTTTATATATGCCCCGCTTACAGTTGTAAACATACTTCATTGTATGACACCTTACATTTTAAGTGCCTTACTCTTCGCTGGGGCCCTCTGCTCTTTGCTTCGCCTACCATTTACATGCTCTCGCTCAATACATGCATGCAAGCACACACACACACACAGAGTCGAAGACTCATTTCTCATTTTATTGTTTTTGAATTTGTATGCGTTTGTAGTGGCATTCCCTAGCAAAAGCAGACAAGTATTCACCCCTCACTACCACCATCACCAGGGCCATCTCTTACGCCATATGGTAGGCTGTCATTTTTCACAATAAAAGAGAAAAAATTCACATGAAACCTTAAACATTTCATTGGCTTGACTTTTTTCCTCTTATCAATTTTCTTGAAAAAGAAAGAAAAAAATGGGAAATCTTTGGACTATTTATTGGTTGCAGCAGCAGTTCAATTGAGTTCAGTTTTGCTCCATAAACAGTGTCAAGCGTTAGTATATTTGTAACAAGTATGCATTGTATATACACTCCATCTATGCAATTGTCATTGTGTCATTAACACTTCAAAATTTGAATTGACATTTCACCCTCGCAGTGAGGCACTGAGAAAATTGAGATAAACAAAATTGTTGTCTTAAAGTCGCAGTGAGGCACTGAGAAAATTGAGATAAACAAAATTGTTGTCTTAAAGTCTTCAACATGTCATATGAACTGTTCTTCCTGGTTTTTTGAGAAGAAATGATGAATGTTTATGTTGATGGGCTGGGCATGATGATGAATCAATTCATTTTGAGAGTGCCTTATGGCAGATGATGGAGATGTAAGAGCACGGAAATGTTAACTGACAAATTTTACCTTCGTAATTAAATACATTTATAAGGGAAATACACAAAAAATATAGAAAAAATAAATAAATAACGAATAAATACAAAATAAATAAACAAGTCCCCAGATATGTTTATATAACAGCTATATCAGGTTATGAACCGATTTGAACCATAATTGGCGCAGTTGTTAGATATCACAACAAAACAGGTCGTGCAAAATTTTATTCCAATAGGATGAGAATTGCGCCCTCTAGAGGCTGAAGAAGTCAAGACCCAAGATCGGTTTATATGACAGCTATATCAGGTTATGAACCGATTTAAACCATACTTAGCGCAGTTGTTGGAAGTGATACCAAAACATTACGTGCAAAATTTCAGTCAAATCGGAAGAGAATTGCGCCCTCTAGAGGCTGAAGAAGTCAAGACCCAAGATCGGTTTATATGACAGCTATATCAGGTTATGAACCGATTTAAACCATACTGAGCCTAATTGGTGGAAGTGGTACCAAAACATTACGTGCAAAATTTCAGTCAAATCGGAAGAGAATTGCGCCCTCTAGAGGCTCAAGAAGTCAAGACCCAAGATCGGTTTATATGGCAGCTATATCAAAACATGGACCGATTTGAACCATACTTAGCGAAGTTATTGGAAGTGTTACCAAAATATTACGTGCAAAATTTCATTCCAATCAGATGAGAATTGCGCCCTCTAGAGGCTCAAAAAATCAAGACCCAAGATCGGTTTATATGGCAGCTATATCGAAACATGGGCCGATTTGAACCATACTTAGCGAAGTTATTGGAAGTGCTACCAAAACACTACATGCAAAATTTCAGTTAAATCGAATGAGAATTGCGCCCTCTAGAGGCTCAAGAAGTCAAGACCCAAAATTGGTTTATATGGCACCTATATCAAAACATGGACCGATTTTAACCATACTAAGCGCAGTTGTTGGAAGTGATACCAAAACATTACGTGCAAAATTTTAATAAAATCGGATAAGATTTGCGCCCTCTAGAGGCTCAAGAAGTCAAGACCCAAGATCGGTTTATATGGCAGCTATATTAAAACATGGACCGATTTGGCCCATTTACAATCCCAACCGACCTACACTAATAAGAAGTATTTGTGCAAAATTTCAAGCGGCTGGCTTTACTCCTTCGAAAGTTAGCGTGCTTTCGGCAGACAGACGGACGGACGGACATGGCTAGATCGACATAAAATGTCGCGACGATCAAGAATATATATACTTTATGGGTCTCAGACGAATTTTTCGAATAGTTACCAACAGAATGACGACATTAGTAAACCCCCATGGTGGAGGGTATAATAAATAAATAAATAAAAAAAAAAAATAAAAATAAACCAATGAACAAGGATCTGAAATCTGAGTAAAGCTAAAACTTTCGTTAATCTTGTCTCCTTTCTTGTGTACGGGACATAGATACTGAGGTTCCAATCATTGGGTATTCTAGCCAGATCGTGCTGAGAAGCTGATGCAGATGCCTAATCAGCTTGTCGCCTCCGTTTTCTAATAGTTCAGCGGGTAACCCGTCGGCTCCTGCTGCCTAGTTGTTCTTTAGTCGGGTCACTGCCACTTGGACCTCATTCTGACTGGGAGTTTAACATTTTATACCATCATCAGGGATTGATTCTGAGGTATACTCTTCGCCGCCATCTTCGGGCACTAGCAGTTGGGTAAAATGTTCTTTCAATATCCCCAGCACACTTTCTGTGTCAGTTACCAGATTTCCTACTTTGTCTCTGCGGGAGGATGTGCTTGCACCAAAGCTACCGGTTTGATGTTTAATTCTTTGGTAGAATTTCCGGACTTGATTTTGACTTATTATTGCCCATGAGCATTCCACTAAGGAACAGGGGCAGACTTCTTACATAGCAATGAGTGCAGTCCGATTCAGGTTTAAGCTCAATTATAAGGGGTCTCCTTTTTTAATAGCCGAGTCCGAACGGTGTGCCGCAGTGCGACACCTCTTTGGAGAGAAGTTTTACATGGCAAAGTACCTCACAAATGTTGCCAGGATTAGGAGGGAAAAACCACCGCTGAAAATTTTTACTGATGGGCTCGCCAGGATTTGAACCCAGGCGTTCAGTGTCATAGGCGGACATGCTAACCTCTGCGCTACGGTGGCCTCCTTCGCACACACTAACGTCTTTCCATTTCCATTTTGCGGCATAGCCGTTTTTATTCCTAACTTTTCAGCAGGTACCTCTGCTTCTTCTGGGAAAACCACCGCTAAAAATTTTTACTGAAGGTATCGCTAGGATTTGAACCTAGGCGTTTAGCGTTATAGGCGGACATGCAAACCTCTGCGCTACGGTGGCCTCCTTCGCACACACTAACGTCTTTCCATTGCCTTTTTGCGGCATAGACGTTTTTCCTCCTAACTTTTCTGCAGGTACCGCTGCTTCTTCTGGCGCATTGCTACTGATTGCAGGGTCGCTCTGTATGCCGGATTCTTGGCTTAAGCAGTATTTCTCTACTCTTGGTCTTGGTACCATGATTGTTTGGGAGAGACTTCTTGTACTCAACTACGGAGTTTGAGGCATTTTCCATGTAGTGGGCAATGGATTGCCACTGCGCCGTTTTATCATTAGGTAAGGTTTAAGTGGCTGCAACTGAATCTTCAGTGCTTGCTATTGAATCTTCAATGCTTAGCGACTGAAGAACATTTTGACTATTCTTTACAGGGAATAGGGCTCTAAGTCTTCATTTCCTGTACCCTTGATTTGTTTAAATTCAGGAATTTTTAGATCAGGAAATTAAATCCAGGAATTCTTAGATCAAGTTGTGGGAGACACCTCGAAACTTGGTTTCAAAGATTTTAGAATGAGCGCAGAAGATCGAGGCGCTTGAAACGCTATTCTATTGGGTTGCCCAAAAAGAAATTGCGGATTTTGCATTCTTTCTTCTGTCAGTTATCAGCTGTTACTTTTAGATTGCTTTAGAAAAAAATTGTAAAAAAGTATATTTGATTAAAGTTCATTCTAAGTTTTATTAAAAATGCATTTACTTTCTTTTAAAAAATCCGCAATTACTTTTTGGGCAACCCAATATAATGTCTTTATGACGATTGGCATAAATATCCTCTCAGACAGCCATTAAATCCCTGAAGAACGTATTTCTGAACACAAAAACCGCCGTCGACTGTTACAGATCTCTCAACGAGATGGCTGAACAGTTCCAAATTCACCTGTTCTTGGTGCCGGGCCACAGAGATTTTCCAGGGAATTCTAAAACGGACGAGTTTGCGAGACTAGAAACTACCTTACACACTGCAGGGACACTGGAGTCTGTAGGTATGCCTCTAGCGACATGTAAGCTAAGTTTTTAGGACCATGCCCGAAGTGCAACGAATGATAGATAGTCACAAAGATGGCGCTGTTATTGGGTTGCCCAAAAAGTAATTGCGGATTTTTCATATAGTTGGCGTTGACAAATTTTTTCACAGCTTGTGACTCTGTAATTGCATTCTTTCTTCTGTCAGTTATCAGCTGTTACTTTTAGCTTGCTTTAGAAAACAAGTGTAAAAAAAGTATATTTGATTAAAGTTCATTCTAAGTTTTACTAAAAATGCATTTACTTTCTTTTAAAAAATCCGCAATTACTTTTTGGGCAACCTAATAGCTTTCCAAAACTATGTTGCCTCATCTAGACTTGAAGATTTCTACTGATTTGCAGTCATTGGCTAGAACAGACGTCTGAGTCATTGTGTGTCCGTCATGACAGGTCACTGTCTAATCGGAAAACATGGTGACATACTGAAGTTTGCCAGCAATGACTTTTGCAGAAGTTGTAGGGCCATCGAGGAAGAAGAGACTATAGAACAGCTTTTGTGTGTGTGTCCCGCACTAGATTCTCATTTCTTTGAGAACCTGAGAGATCTTCATTTCAGATCCTAAAATGAAAACATTTTCGAGGGAGAAAATGAGAAACTCAATTTGAAAATGCCCAATTTTTTTAAGAAAACAATTCCTTTGTTGAAAGATTTTTTACTTGATATTAAGAAATTTTTATCTTCAATGGTAGTTCAATATATCTTTAACTTAAATTTGTTAAATGTGAACAATCGCAAGTTATTGGGCTTTTTAAAGCGATCTGGTTCAATGGTAGGAACTAGAAGGCATCTTCCTTCTTCTGCTCCTTTGGTATCACAATGGACGAAAACATTTAAGGGAGTCTGATGGCAGACTGCCAATTAAACCTAACCTAACTAAAAGAAAGAAATGAGAAGTTTGCCCCTGTTCCTTAATGGTATGTTCATGGGCAAAATTTACTAAATTCTAGTTTATTTTTCAAATATTAAGTTTTTCCTAAATGTTTCCAATTGTGTATCCTCAGTGGTTTCATATTTTTATTCAAATTTTTATCTCTTTTTAACATTACAATAAAAATTAATATAGCATAACAACATCAAATCCTTGGATTCATAACCTTTATGAATGTTGATATTACCTCCCAAAGAAAACCCAATAATCTTCCAACATTTGTAAATATATGTACACACAGTAAAGGTGATTTGTTACACTCATTTGATCATAAAAAGTTATGATGTGTTAAAATAGAACCCCCCATCATGAAATTTCACAGCTTTTTCTGCAATGAGTTGGAGATGTATACTCCCTACCAAGTCAAATATTGGCGATGTTGTCTTATGAACTGTTGCATGGTATTAACCTATAGCAGAGAGCTATAAAACACCGTCGTTTCATTTTTTTTGTTATCTTCCATCTTCTAGCTGTTGTAGTATTTCTTGCATGTAGAGATTATTTCAATGTGGTATTGCAAGAATTGACTGTGTTACGGGAAAACAGAAAAGAAAAACAAAATACAAAAGAAAATTCAACTTTGCCGCAGAATTTGCCATTTCACAATATTACACGCTCGTCTAGGGAGGTTGATCTTCTATTTACACTGCTTTGATGCTGATTTGCTTGGCATGCGATAAAATCAGAAAATCTTTAGAGTGTTCTTTTTTTCTACATTAACTGCTAAAATGTTTATTAGAAAACTTTTAAACAATAAATCATGAACGAAAGAACTGAAGAAGAAAATTGAAAAGGAATTTTGCACTTGTATGCCAATTACATTCTTGGGAAAAATGTTCTAAAGACACTTGGAGAAAATAGTTGCCCAAACAACAAACATATTCGCGCTTAATTCGTTCGCCAAATGTTAGATATTAACAGTTATTACTTACCTACTTTACTTTAATTGGCTATGACAGAACATTTGTTCCATTAGCCAAACGTAAACTAGCGTTTCAAGCTCCTCGATCTTCTGGGCTCATTGTAAAATCTCTGACACCAAGTTTCGAGGTGTCTCCCACCACTTGATCTTCCCATAGGGCTTTTGGTATTTCCGGTTTGCGTGTACCACCGTGTTTTTGCCTTCAAAAGACTTCTTTGCTGGAGCTTCTTCATCCATTCTGACAACATGATCTAGCCAACTCAGCCGTTGTATTTTGACTATGCTATCGTCGTCATACAGCTCATACAGCTCGTGGTTCATACGTCGCCTATATTGTCCATTAATGCAAACTGGAGAAGATGAAGAATATTTCTCTCAAATACTCCAAGTACTGTCTCTTCTGCTTTCACAAGTACCCATGCTTCAGAATCATATAACAGCATCAGTGTCTTGTATAGTGTAATCTTCGTCTGTCGAGCGGTGGCCTTGTTTCTATACTGCTTACTTAGTTCAAAGTAGCATGTGATTGCCAGTATTATTCTTCGCTTAATCTCAAAACTGGTGTGACTGGTGGTGACATCGCCGCCGTTGTATTTTGATGCGTGTAACTATGCTATCGTCGTCATAAACTCATATAGCTCGTGGTTCATACGTCGCCTATATTCTCCATTAACGCAAACTGGTCCATATATTTTACGAAGAATCTTTCTCTCAAATACTCCAAGTACTGCCTCATCTGCTTTCACAAGTACCCATGCTTCGGAACCATATAACAAGACGGGTGGTTTCAGTGTCTTGGATAGTGTCGTTCGAGCGGTGGCTTTGTTTTGAAACTGCTTACTTAGTCCAAAGTAGCATCTGGTTGCCAGTATTATTCTTCGCTTAATCTCAAAACTGGTGTCATTCATTTCGGTTACGGCGGTGCCGAGGTAGATAAAGTTACTGACTGTCTCAAAGTTGTGGTGCCCAACTTTCTCCATTTTCTTTATCTGCTTGGTTGTGCAAGGCTTTTTGGACGTTGATCCATACATCCATTTCGTCTTATCTCCATTTACTGCCAGACCCATTTTCACTGACTCTCTTTCGATTCTTCCAAAGGCTGCAGTTACTACTTCCGGTAGCCGACCTATGATGTCGATGTCTCCTTGTCTGTTTGTTTGCCTTCAAAAAACATCTTGGCTGGAGCTTCTTCATCCAATCGGACAACATGACCTAGCCAATGCAGCGGTGGTATTTTGACTATGATATCGTCATTATACAGCTCGTGGTTCATACGAAGAATCTTTCTCTCAAATACTCCAAGCACTGCCTCATCTGCTTTCACAAGTACCCATGCTTCAGAACCATATCTGCACCTCGTATAATCTTCTCCAACAGGTTATTAAAGAGATCACACGATAGGCTGTCTCCTTGTCTGAAATCTCCTACTCTTACTGAGGAACGCGTATCAGCATCAGCGTCATCCTGCAGAGTCTTATTAATTTTGCAGGGATACTAAACTCAGACATGGCTTGAAATACCTTTGAACGCAAAGGAGTATCGAAGGCGACTTTGTAGTCAACAAAGAAATGGTAGGTGTTGATCTTTCCAGGATTTGGCGCAGTGTGAATATCTGGTCCAGGGTCTAAAGGGGCATTGATAGGACCAAATTATCTCATTGACTTTAGGTTTTAATCTATCACACAGTACGCTCGAGGGTATCTCGTATGCGATGGGGAGGAGACTTATTCCTCTGTAGTTGGCACATTCCGTCTTGTCTTCTTTCTTGTGTACGGGACATAGTATGCTGAGGTTCCAATCATCGGGTATGCGTTCTTCTAGCCAGATTGCGCAGACAAGCTGTATGCATCAGCGTGTCGCCTGCGGTCTTCAATAGTTCCGCAGGTAACCCCTCGGCTCCTGCCGCCTTGTTGTTCTTTAGACGGGTCACTGCTACTGGAACCTCATTCTGACTAGGAGGTAAACATTCTATACCATCATCAGGGATTGGTTCTGCGGTATCCTCTTCGCCGCCATCATCGGCTAATAGCAGTTGGGTAAAATGTTCTTTTCATATCCTCAGCATGTTAGCTGTGTTAGTTACCAGATTTCCTTCTTTTTGTCTCTGCAGGAGGATGTACCTGCACCAAAGTCATCCGTTTGATGTTTAATTCTTTGGTATTATAATGGGTTGCCCAAAAAGTAATTGCGGATTTTTCATATAGTCGGCGTTGACAAATTTTTTCACAGCTTGTGACTCTGTATTTGCATTCTTTCTTCTGTCAGTTATCAGCTGTTACTTTTAGCTTGCTTTAGAAAAAAAGTGTAAAAAAAGCATATTTGATTAAAGTTCATTCTAAGTTTTATTAAAAATGCATTTACTTTCTTTAAAAAATCCGCAATTACTTTTTGGGCAACCCAATAGATGGAAAAGAGCTGATATCGTTGAATTGGCAAACGACACGAATACGAACATGTTAATGGTTGTGACAGTTAGACTTTAACTTTTTTGCAAATTGTAGGTTTGTGGCAAAATTCAAACACTTAACGTTGGGCGCCAATTCTATCGTTACTGAATATTTTTGTAATGATTTGCTTATTTGACGGAAGACCAATGATTAATAAATCTTTCTTAATTATTTTGCTATTTGTTAAAGTTAAATCATTTTTAGAGATCAATCACTTCCTTCTGCACACACGTTGGGCGCTTGTTGTTACATTTCTTTCTTCAGTGTATGCCAAAAAAATCTCATAAAAATACATGTCTTAAGTCTCATACAACTGTAATTGATTCATTGGATTCATTTCCATGAAAAACAATTAATTTCTTTCTTTGCCAGCACATTTGCTCGACTAGACAATAATGAAAAAGGATATTCATAGTCCCCTTCTTTGTCTAGTTTCAATATCAATAAACCAAAGGAGAGTAAAGAAAGTTCTTAAATTCTTACAACATTTAAACTCAAGCACATAACATTAAAAATGCATAAAAGAAACCACAGACATTTTCTTAATTGCTTGAAGAAAACTTATATTAAGAAATGTAAAATCCTTAGAATCCAATTGTATGCCATGGAAAAAAGGATACACACACCGACCATAACAAGGAATTTAATTTAAAGAACAAGATGAACAAGGAAGTAGCACATGGTATCCATTGACGCTGAGCATTGCTATTAAGGAACATACGGAACATATGAAACAAATGTCATTACATCAAAAACATTTCTACATGCCATTACAAGCCACTTCTACACATTACTAAACACACACACACACACGCACGTATGTATATAAAAGGGAATAAAAAGTGTATATTAAAATATATGGGGTAACACAGGCCAAAAAAAACCTATTCCTCATATCCAAAAGAGATTGTAAAAACTGTCAAATCTCCCTGATAATTCTGCCTGAGTAGAACGTTTACCACTTTCTGCATCATCAGTGTCTCTGCCACTTATATTTCTATGCCCTCCACCATAGGAGGGACCCGAATCGGTCCATAACCTTATATGGTTCCAATAGCATAGCAATTCTTATCCATTATCCCTTTTGCGCATTAAAAGATAAAGTCACGCAGTTTACTCCACATTTTTTAAGCCATGAGCCTCAAATTTCACCAACAACTTTTCACATGTTTCAATTTCTACGGAATATCCCACATGTTGTCATATACAACATTGTGATGTGTTGAAATGTCTATGTGTTGTTAATATGACATTGTATTTGTATGTTTTTTTTTCCTTGGTTTTTGCGTTACATTAACCAACATCTAAAAGAGAGCTCACACAACAAAAAAGTGTTTGGGAGCAAAAAAGACTAGAACTATAAAAATTATTATGTCATGCTCTTACGTGGCAAACATGAAACTTTTCTCGACACAAAACTCAGTTGCTTCTCTTTCACGTCCACAATGTGACAGGCTGACAAGATATTCAAAGCTACTTAGAAAAAACAAACATCTGAGAATTAACTGAGAAAATTGCGACCGAACATTTAAATAAATAAGGAAGAAAAAATATGTGGAAGGTAAAGTAATTGATCAGAAGAATGTTATCAACCTTGTGGATAATATTTTCCACCTTGTGGATTGCGTAATTCAAGATGTGGATAATGTTATCCACGTTGTGGTTAATGTTATCCACTTTGTGAAAATGTTATCAACGTTGTGGATAATGTTATCCACATTGTCGATGTCATCCGCATTGTGGATAATGTTATCCACGCCATGCTATTCATGTTGCGTACAGTGTTATCCATTTTGTGAATGTTTTCCATGTTATAGATTATGTATTCCACGTTGTGGATAATGTTATCCACATTGTGGATAATGTTATTTTCGTTGTGAATAATTGTGTATAATGTTATCAACGTTGTGGATAATGTTAGCCACATTGTCGATGTCATCCACATAGTGAATAATGTCATCCACATAGTGGATAATGTCATCCACATAGTGGATAATGTCATCCACATTGTGGATAATGTCATCCACATTGTGGATAATGTCATTCACATTGTGGATAATGTCATATACATTGTGGATAATGTTATCCACATTGTGGATAATGTTATCCACGCTATGCTATTCATGTTGCATACAGTGTTATCCATTATGTGGATGTTTTCCATGTTGTGGATTATGTATTCCACGTTGTGGATAATGTTATCCACATTGTGGATAATGTTATTTTCGTTGTGAATAATAGTGTATAATGTTATCCACGTTGTGGATAATGTCATCCACATTGTGGATAATAACATCCACATTGTGGATAATGTCATCCATTGTGAATTATGCTATCCATGTTACATACAATGTTATCCATTATGTGGATGTTTTACATGTTGTGGATAATGTTATTCATGTTGTCGATAATATTATCCACGTTGTGGCTAATGTTATCTATGTTGTGGATAATATTATCCATGCATGGATTATGTTATCCAAATTGTGAATAATTTTATCCACTTTGTGGATAATTTTATCCACTTTGTTGTCAACTTAGTGGATAATGTTATCGACGTTGTGGATAACTTTAACAACGATGTGGATAATGTTAGCGACCTTGTGGATAATAATAAACAAGTTTAGGACAATGTTATCCACGTTGTGGATAATGTTATCCAAGTTGTGGATAATGTTATCTACCTTGTGGCTACTGTTATCTACGTTAAGGATAATGTAATCCACGTTGTGGATAATGCTATCTTAGTTGTTGGATAATGTTATCTACTTTGTGGACAGTGTTATACATGTTGTGGATAATGTTATTCAAATTAAGGATAATGTTATTCATATTAAGGATAATGTTTTTAACTTTGAGGATAATGTTATCCTCTAGGTGGATTATGTTATCCAAATTGTGGATAATGTTTTCCGTGTTGCAGATAATGTTTCTGTAATGTGGATAATGTTATCAATGTTTTGGACAGTGTTATACATGCTGTGGATAATAATGTCCACGGTGCAGATAATGTTATCCATATTGTGGATAATGTTAACCACATTGTGGATAATTTTAATCACGATGTGAATAATGTTAGCGACATTGTGGATAATTATAAACAAGTTGAAGACGTTGTTATCCACGTTGTGGATGTTATCCACGTTGTGGATGTTATCCACGTTGTGGATGTTATCCACGTTGTGGATGTCATCCACGTTGTGAATAATGTTATCCAAGTTGTGGGTAATGTTATCCACGCTGTGGATAATAAAGTACACGTTGCGGATAATGTTATTACCGTGTTGGATAATGTTATCTATGTTGTGGATAATGTTATCTGCGTTGTGGATAATGTTATTTACGTTGTGGATAATGTTTTCTACGTTGTGGACAAGGTTGTACACGTTGTGGATAATGTTTTCTACGTAGTGGACGGTGTTATACTCGTTGTGGATAATTTTATCCTCTTTGTGGATAATGTTAACCATGTTGTTGATAATATTATCCATGTGTGGATAATGTAATCCAAATTGTGGATAATGTTATCCATGCCGTGGATAATAATGTCCACGTTGCAGATGATATTATCCATGTTGTGGATAATGTTATCCATGTTGTGGATACGGTTATCTACGTTGGGGCTAATGTTAGTCACATTGTGGATAATTTTAACCACGATGTGGATAATTATAAACAAGTTGAGGATAATGTTATCCACGTTGTGGATGTTATCCACGTTGTGTATAATGTTATTCACGTTGTGGATAATGTTATCCACGTTGTGTATAATGTTATTAACGTTGTGGATAATGTCATCCACGTTGTGGATAATGTTATCCACGTTGTGGATAATGTTATTCACGTTGTGGATAATGTTATTCACGTTGTGGATAATGTTATCCACGTTGTGGATAATGTTATCCATGCCGTGGATAATAATGTCCACGATGCAGATAATGTTATACATGTTGTGGATAATGTTATCCATGTTGTGGATAATGTTATCCATGTTGTGGATAATGTTATCTATGTTGTGGATAATGTTACCCATGTTGTGGATAATTTTATCCATGTTGTGGATAATGTTATCCATGTTGTGGATAATGTTATACACTTTGTGGATAATTTTAACCACGTTGTGGACGTTGTTATCGACGTTTCTTTCCAAATTGAAACTAGTTCTATCGTTTAACGTTCCGGATAATTTTATATATGTTGGGGATAATTTTATTCACTTTATGGATTATGTTATCCACGTTGTCGATAACGTTATTAACTTTGTAGAAAAATTAATACACTTTTTGAATAATGTTAATCACCTTGTGGAAACTGTTATCCACTGTATGGACAATGTACTCAAGTTGCTGATTTTGTTATATAAGTTGTCTATAATGTTATCCCAGGTGTAGCAACTATTTGTCTCCTACTTTATATATTTATATAAGTCCAAAACATCACCTACCCTTTAGTATTTTACGGTGTACTGAGAAATCCCTTGCTTTCACTAAAATAAAAAAAAATATCCCCATACATGGTCATGTAGTATTATGCGAACCTAGACAAATAAGGCAAATAAAAACAATGCGAGTAGTCCACAAAATAAATATAAACAGGAAAGGGAAATGGAGAAACAGAAACTAACCTAACCACAAACACACAAAAACATACACGCAAATGCCACAAGACATCTTAAAACACAAAAGTGTAAAACTAGCAAAAATCAATTATGTATGAATAGTCTCAGAAAACGACTCAGCATGGACGTCAAACATTTCTAAGGATCTAAGTGTCTATGGTCCACATAATCACACATAGACGAGTATGTGAAAGCTGTAGCAGAAGGCAAGAGAGGGTACAAAATTATAATATCTCTAACAATAAACAAATGCCTTCCCAAAGAACTTTTTTTCGTCCCAAAAAGAAAAACACATTCGGAGCAAATGAAAAACTCGTAATAGAGAAGTTTTGTTTGTTTTTGCCTACTCTACTTGGCTGCTTATCAACATAGGAATAGAAGGAAAAAAGGCTTTTTCTTTTTCACTTTCTGCTAAGGAAAAATTTTCCTTAGCAGGAATACAACTTTCCTTCCCATTCTTTTGCTCCCCCCGCCAAAAAAGCAAAGTTAAATAAAACAATGTCGTTGTCTAATATGTTGAATATGTACTCCCGGTCTTATTAAAACAAAAACAAATAGAAACAAAAAAAGTTAGACAATGAAATGTTCCTCGAACTCCTACTTCTCCTCCTCTGCATCGTCGTTGTAATAATGGCAAAAATGTTGGCAACGTATTCTAACTGCCACATAAGTTTTCGGAATTATTTTGCTGTAGCCGTTGTTAGGATGTTTGCCTTTTGTTTTTTGGGGAGAGGGAGGTTTTTGTTACATGGATGTTGAAGCAAAAAAGTAAAAACAGTTCCCACCTCTACCATCTAGGCTCCCTAAAAACAAAAAGTTGAGCCCAAAATATGTGTTTATTGGTGTGCGAGCTTTGCTGCCGTTGCCAGGATCCTCCTTGTGATAATGCTAATGATGATAACTGGAAAACATGCATGTTTCGCTTCCTGAAGGAACAGTAGACTGCCATAGCATTATGACGAAGGAAAGAAAGAGGGAGTTTATATTAAGGATTCAGATAACAAAGAAAATAAAATTGAGGAACGCAACTATATGGCATAATTCAGTGGTTCTATGCTTGGATAAAGGAGATGATTCAATGAGATTGAAAGAAATCATAACTACAAGTTATCTACAAAGTGGATAATTTTATCTACATTGAAGACAATTTCACTTTCCAATTATTTCCATTCCAATTTCCAATTTGTGAATAAAAATATCCACTTTGTGGATATAGTTATCCACTTTGTGGATAAAATCATCCACAAAGTGGATAATCTTCTTCAATGTAGATAAAATTATCCACAAAGCGAATAACTTTTTCAACAACGCGGATAACTTTTTCCATAACGTGGATAACTCTTTTCACAACATGAATAAAATAATCCTCAACGTAGATAAAATTATCCACAACGTGGATAAAATTATAAAACTCACTTTATCGTCCACTTTATAGATAACTTGTAAACACAATTATCCACTTTGGGGATAAAATTATCCACTCTGTGTAGATACAATTATCCACTTTGCATAGATACAATTATCCACTTTGTGGATTAAGTTATCCACTTTGTGGATAAAGTTACCCACTTTGTGGATAATTATATCCACTTTGTGGATAATTGCATCCACTTTGTGGATAATGTTATCTACGTTGTGGATTAAGTTATCCACGTTGTGGATAGTTATCCATGTTGTGGAAAAAGTTATCCACTTTGTGGATAATTTTATCTACGTTGAGGATAATTTTATTTACGTTGCAGATAAAATTATCCACTTTGTGGATAAAAATATCGACTTTGTGGACAAACTTATCTCCTTTGTGTATAATTTTATCCACTTTGTGGATAATGTTATCTACGTTGTGGATAAGTTATCCACGTTGTGGATAAAGTTATCCACGTTGTGGATAAAGTTATCCACGTTGTGGATAAAGTTATCCACGTTGTGGATAAAGTTATCCAAGTTGTGGATAAAGTTATCAACAAAGCGGATAACTTTTTCAACAACATGGACAACTTTTTCCATAATGTGGATAACTCTTTTCACAACATGAATAAAATAATTCTCAACGTAGATAAAATTATAAAATTCACTTTATCCTCCAATTTATAGATAACTTGTAGATACAACTATCCACGTTATTGATGTTATCCAGGCTATGGATAATGCTATCTATGTTATGGATAAAGTTATCCACTTTGTGGATAAAGTTATCCACTTTGGGGATAAAGTTATCCACTTTGTGGATAAAGTTATCCACTTTGTGGATAAAGTTATCCACTTTGTGGATAAAGTTATCCACTTTGTGGATAAAGTTATCCACTTTGTGGATAAAGTTATCCACTTTGTGGATAAAGTTACCCACTTTGTGGATAAAGTTATCCACTTTGTGGATAAAGTTACCCACTTTGTGGATAAAGTTATCCACTTTGTGGATAAAGTTATCCACCTTGTGGATTATTTTATCCTCTCTGTTGATAATGTTATCCACGCTGTGGATAATGATATCCACGCTGCGGATAATGTGATCCAAACTGTGGAGAATGTGATCCACGCTGTGGAGAATGTGGTCCACGCTGTGGATAATGCGATCCACTCTGTGGATAATGCGATCCACGCTGTGGATAATGTTATTTACGTTATGGATAAAGTTATCCACGTTGTGGATAATGTTATCTTCGTTATGGATAATGTGATCCAGGCTGTGGAGAACGCGATCCACACTGTGGATAATCTAATCCACGATGTGGATAATGCGATCCACGCTGTGGATAATGTTATCTATGTTATGGATAAAGTTATCTACGTTGTGAATAATGTTATCCGCTTTGCGGATAATGTAATCTACTTTGTGGACAATATAATCCACGTTGTTGATAATGTTATTCACGTTATGAATTATGTTATCCATGGTGTGGATAATGTGATGCACGCTATTGATAATGTAATTCACGTTGTGGAAAATCTAATCCACGTTGTGGATGATGTTACCCACGTTGAGGATAATGTTATCCATGTTGTGGATGATATTATACATACTATGGATAAAGTTATCCACGTTGTGGATAAAGTTACCCACGTTGTGGATAATGTTATCGACGTTGTGGATAATGTTATCCTCGTTGTGGATAATGTTATCCGCGCTATGGATAATGTTATTTACGTTATTGATAATTTTATCCACGTTATGGATAGTGTTATCCAAGCTGTGGATAATGTGATCCATGCTGTGGATTATGTAGTCCACGCTGTGTATAATGTAATCCACGTTGTAGAAAAAGTTTTCCACGTTGTGGATAAAGTGGATTTTATCCACTTTGGGAATAATTTTATCTTCGTTTTTGACTATGTTACCCAAGTTGCGGATAATGTTATCCACGATGTGTATGAAGTTATTCACGTTATGGGTATTTATCCACTTTGTAATAGATATCCACTTTGTGGATAAAGTTATCCAATTTTTTTATAAAATTATCCACTCTGTGTATAGTTACCCACTTTGTGAATTGAGTTGTCCACATTGGGGATAACAAGCCCACATTATACTCTTTACCTTTTTTCCTTTACTTCGTCTTGCCATTATAATTTCTACACCGTATACTGTTCCCCAAACATTATTCCAGCATTAATATGACCACTTTTCTCGCCAGATGTGGGATGAACAAAAATCATGACAAAAGCAGAAAAGACAATTACATCACAAAAATTGGTAGGTCTTAATTAAAAATACACATACAACGACAACGGCAACGGCAACAACAATTTGATTCATTCATTACTTAACTCGGTGATAATTTAATTTGCGTATGAATACTTCCTAATTATGCTATCATTAAAAGGGTGTGACTTGATTTTGTTATCCTTCAATGAGGACATAGTGGCGTAGGCATGTCAATACACCAACACATTAGCCAAACGAAAAGATGGTTAATTATGTTATTGTGCGAAACTTATACAAACGAAGGTGATTAGTCGAATGTTATTATTTCGTAAGCATGTAGGAACAACCATGCCAAAGGCAAACAAATCTTTATTTAGGTCCTGTTTTGGCGTTTTATTTCTTTAATTCGAAGAAATTTTTTTTTTTTCTTGTTTAGAATCAACAAAAATTTTTTTGTAATAAATTATAAAAGTTTATTTTTCCACACAAAGTGAGAGGAAATAAGACGCAATTTCCCATTTTTGTGTACATTGGAAAACTGTAAACAAAAGACTTAAGAGTTTTCCTTTTTGTTATATTGCCCCCTCCAACAAAGATCTTCTTAAGCGAGAGTTTTGTCAAGAAAGTTGTGCTAATGAGGGATTTATAAGTTGCTAATTTTATGAAATGAAAAAAAGTTGTTGAAAAATCATCATCAAATAACTAGGATCACATTGTAAATAATTGGATTATAGGCTTAGCGTAAAAATAGATGATATCTAGAAATTACAGAACTGAGAGTGTATACCCATTATCGTGAATACATATCTCTAAAATCCTACTTAACAGTATTCACATTTTGGTATGTATATTTGGTATGTATTTCGAATGTATTTGGCATGGGTATTTGATTGATGTTTTTTTAATTCAGTAGATTTTTGTGCTATCCAGGTTTTTAGTGGATACTACAACCCCAACCCCATATAAGCCGCGGCCACAAAACGCCATCATTGAGGGCGGTGGCATCTCTGTGAAACGACATGACTTTTCGTCAGGGAAATCTACAATCAAATCTCTTTGATATGTGGTCTAGAGATGCTTTATGGAATTCATGCAGCCAAATTTGGCCTTCCACGGTTTGGATTTTGCTGCTTGATGTTGCCGCTCCTAACGAGAAGGAATATACTAGTGGAAGCAGACATGCATATTGAGGATAAAGTGTTGAGGACTAAGAGAGATAGGTTTAATACTTAGAAATCCGATGAGAAACTCCCCTACGCGGACCAAATTCTACTTGCGATGACAAAGGCCGCGTAGATATCGGCAAAACTTAGTAGACCGTAGGAAAATATAAACAAATTATGGGTCTAATAGAAAAATGTATACCAATAGTGCTTATTTCAATGAATTACGGTATGAATATATTGCAATAAGTACTGTTTGGTATTAAATTTATTACCAATTAGGTATTGTTTTTAATACCAAACTGTTATTGGCTTTAGTTCCAATACGAAATTTTATGATGGCAATACGAGATTTTATGATGACAATATTTTAACCACAAAGGCGATGACAAGACTATATATATGTGGTGCAGCCATTACCTAATAGTATTCGTGGTGTGGTATTGAGCTAATGCCAAATGGTATTAAAACAAAAAACCATGAATGAAATAATACCTGCATATAATGGTACAAAGAATGCAGGTATTGGCACAACGAATGCAGTAGTGGGCAAATACACTCATACTATTGCACATTTTTGTGTATGTGTACAATAACATAATCCCATCAGCTTGGAAATAATGTGCTCACGCGTCAACCTATGTGTCAACCATTTCTATGAAGGTTTTATCATACCTATGGATTGTGTCGGAAGTCAAAAGCTCGCGTCATAGTGGGAATGGACCCGATAGACCTAAGGCTATAGAGCTGGCCAAGCTATACAACCCGAAGTGCAACCTTCAGACCAGAGATAGGGTAGAGCCATACAAAATAAGGACAATCGAGTAGATTAATGAATGTTGGGGGAGGAGTGCGACAACGTCTTATCCCAAATATACAGACTTGGTTAAAAATCAATCACGATCGGTCGGGGTTAGTTCCGGAAACATCTTTATGGAAGGAGGGAATGTTATTCTAACACGTATGTGAATGAGGCGTATGAAATTGCGGTCAACGAGGAAAATTATTTGTTTGTAGTCATTGCACTCAAAGCATTTCCCATTCTGACACTGAAAAAAATCCTTTTATCTTTAAAAGTCTAAGTGTGTCTGTTTATCTGGAAAATTTCGAAGAGTTTGTAGGTTAGACTGGAAGAAATAATAGACCGTATAGTTTTTTTTGGAATCTAAGAGGAGGAGGCCAGAGGACTGCCGTCAATAAACTTGGTTAACCCGAAGCCTTTCGGGTCGACGCAGTCCGAGTTAAGGGAGTGGGCGACGAATGCGCATGCAACATTGTGGAACCGCGAAACGGTCGGTAGGACGGCGAAAATCCTATGGGGGGATCCAGATCGTGAGAAGACGAGGCTATTACTGAGAGGAAGTAAGAAGGAGGTCGGTATAGCTATTGGTTTCATAACGGGACACGAGCTTACTTATGTAAAATCGGTGCGGCAAGTGATATCATGTGTAGGGCATGCGATGAGACGTTGGAGCATTTCCTTTGTTATTGCCCGGCTTTCGCGTCTAACAGATACCGGCACTAAGGTGGGGACGTAATACCAGACATGAACAAATTTAGGGGATTGGCATGGAAAAAAATAAAGGATTTGGTAAGTAGCACGGAATTCCTAACATACAATATTCTTTTTTATACCCACCACCGAAGGATGGGGGTATATTCATTTAGTCATTCCGTTTGCAACACATCAAAATATCCATTTCCGACCCTATATAGTATATATATTCTTAGACGACTTAGCCATGTCCGTCTGTTGAAATCACGCTACAGTTTTTAAAAATAGAGGTGTTGAGCTGAAACTTTGCAGATTCTTTTTTTGTCCATAGGCAGGTTAAGTTCGTAGATGGTTTATATCAGACTATATCTTGATATAGACCGACCCGCCGATTTAGGGTCTTAGGCCCATGAAAGCCATATTTATTATCTGATTTTTTTAGGAGGCCACCGTAGCGCAGAGGTTGCATGTCCACCTATGACGCTGAACGCCTGGGTTCAAATCCTGGCGAAACCATCAGAAAAAATTTTCAGCTGTGGTTTTCCCCTCCTAATGCCGGCAACATTTGTGAGGTACTATGCCATGTAAAACTTCTCTCCAAAAGAGGTGTCGCACTGCGGTACGACGTTCGGACTCGGCTATAAAAAGGAGGCCCCTTATCATTGAGCTTAAACTTGAATCGGACTGCACTCATTGATATGTGAAAAGTTTGCCCCTGTTTCTTAATGGAATGTTCATGGGCAAATTTGCCCTTTGCATTATCCGATTTTACTGAAATTTGGTACAGTGAGTTGTGCTAGACCCTTCGACAACCTTCTTTAATTTAGCCCAGATTGGTCCAGATTTGGATATAGCTGCCATATAGACCGATCTCTCGGTAAAGGTTTTGGGCTCCCAAAAAGCGCATTTATTGTCCCATGTCGCCGAAATTCGGGACAGTGAGTTGTGTTAGGCCCTTTGACATATTTTTGAAATTTGGCCCAGATCGGTTCAGATTTGGATATAGCTGCCATATAGACCGATCCGCCGAATTAGGGTCTTAGGCCCATAAAAGCCACATTTATTATCCGATTTTGCTGAAATTTGAGACTGTGAGTTAAGTTAAGCCCCTTGACATACTTCTGCAATGTGGCCCAAATCGGTCCAGATTTGGATATAGCTGCCATTTAGACCGATCCGCCGCATAAGGGTCTTTGGCCCATTAAAGCCACATTTATTATCAGATTTTGCTGAAATTTGGGACAGTGAGTTGTGTTAAGCCCCTTCACATCTTTCTGCAATTTGGCCCAAATCGGTCCAGATTAGAGTATAGCTGCCATATAGACCGATCTCTCGATTTAAGGTCTTGGGCCCCATAAAGGCGCATTTATTGTCCCATGTCGCCGAAATTTGGGACAGTAAGTTTTGTTGGGCCCTTTGACATGTTTCTGCAATTTGGTCCAGATCGGTCCAGATTTGGATAAAGCTATCATATAGACCGATCTCTCGATTTAAGGCTTTGGGCCCATAAAAGGCGCATTTATTGACCGATTTCGCCGAAATTTGGGATAGTGAGTTGTGTTAGGCCCTTTGACATTATTCTGCAATTTGGCCTAGATCGGTGCAGATTTGGATATAGCTGCCATATAGACCGATCCTCCGATTTAGGGTCTTAGGCCCATAAAAGCCACATTTGTTATCCGATTTTGCTGAAATTTGGGACAGTGAGTTAAGTTAAGCCCCTTGACATACTTCTGCAATGTGGCCCAAATCGGTCCAGATTTGGATATAGCTGCCATTTAGACCGATCCGCCGCATAAGGGTCTTTGGCCCATTAAAGCCACATTTATTATCAGATTTTGCTTAACTTTGGGACAGTGAGTTACGTTAGGCCCCTTCACATTTTTCTGCAATTTTGCCCAAATCGGTCCAGATTTGAATATAGCTGTCATATAGACCAATCTCCGGATTTAAGGTCTTGCGCCCATAAAAGGCGCATTTATTATCCCATGTCGCCGAAATTTGGGACAGTGAGTTCTGTAAGGCCCTTTGACATCCTTCTTTAATTTGGCCCAGATCGTTGCAGATTTGGATATAGCTGTCATATAGACCGATCTCTCGATTTAAGGCTTTGGGGTCATAAAAGGGGCATTTATTGTCCGATTTCGCCGAAATTTGGGACAGTGAGTTGTGTTAAGCCCTTTGACATCCTTCTTCAATTTGGCCTAGATCGGCCCAGATTTGAATATAGCTGCCATATAGACCGATCTCTCGATTTAAGGTTTAGGGTCCATTAAAAGCGCATTTATTGTCCAATGTCGCCGAAATTTGGGACAGTGAGGTGCGTTGAGCCGCTCGGTCCAGATTTGGATATAGCTGTCATATAGACCTATCTCTCGGTATAAGGTTTTGGGCACAAAAAAGGCGCATTTATTGTCCGATGTCGCCGAAATTTGGAACAGTGAGGTAAGTCAAGCCCCTCGACATACTTCTGTAATATGGCACAGATCGGTCCAAATTTGGATATAGCTGCCATATAGGCCGAACTCCCAATATAAGGTTTTGGGGTCATAAAAGGGGCATTTATTGTCCAATGTCACCGAAATTTGGGACAGTGCATTGGACTGGACCCCTCGACATCTTTCTGCAATGGGGCTTAGATCGGTGCAGATTTGGATATAGCTGCCGATTACTGGCTTGGGAGTATGTCCATAGTGGCATGGGGCGGATTAATATCTGCACCCTCTTTTCAACCTAAGTACTACTCAAAATTCTTTTAATGCTAAAAATGCAATCAAAATTTAACCATTCTATAAAATCACTGTAAAAGTTTCTTACAAAGACGTTTCGAAGTGAGCATAGCGTGACTTTTCTGTTTATATTTATTTTATTAAGATATTAAATCTTGACATATTGCAATCATGTAATAGTTGCTTAGTAAAACAAGACTTCAAGCTATGACAAGCTAACAAATGATGGATTATTTTTCTATTTTGCTAACAATTACTCACCCTCTCAATACCAATGAATATTTTTCACATCCACCAACCCAATGAATGATTGATTTAAGTTGGTCTTACCTGAAAATATATACAAAAGAAAGAAAAAAATTAAATATTTATTTAAAAATCAATTAAAGGATTTATTTATGTTTACAAATATTATTGTAATTGATCTAATAATATTAAAATTATTTAAATGGATAAATAAAAACTTTTATTTGACAATTCAATTTAAACATAATTGTTGTCATAGCTGCAGTAAAAAATATGGAAAACGTGAATATAAGCCAACAAATGACATTGTAAATATGTTTTAATGCTGGCTCATTAATGTTTAACCTCAGAACATGGCACATAACCCCGCTAACACAGTTGTAGGAACTCATCATGAGCCATTATGTGGGAGCAAAGGAGGAGTGGAGTGGAGTGGATTGGAGTTCATAATATACAGTCGACAAAGAAATGTTATTAATGTTTATTGCTCATAATATACGTTCGGGGAATTTTATGCAAAACTCAGAAAAAAAAAATGTTTACATTATCAAATATTAAATTTTCCACCCAGGTTCCAACACTTCCACTTCCTCATCTTCTTTCGCAGTTATTCTGCGAGGAGAATGATGCCGATATGGAGTTTGATATGGCACAAATGCGGTTGAAAATGCATATTTAATGTTAAAAATGGTATGAATGAGAAGAAATCACACCATTGGGCCAATGATATGCGTTGCTCATGTTTTATTTGTTTTACGTGTGGGAGAAAAGGTGAGAGAGCCCAAATTCTTATTAAGACAACCCGCAATATTATCCCGCAAGGTTATTATCCTTACTAAATTCATATACAGCGGTCAAAAAAAGTATTCATCATTCAATGTTTTTTTTTTTAATAAGTCTACAAAAGACAATTGGAATAAAAACATATTAAACTAATGATGCAGTAGTGCTTGTGTGATATATATGTACACAATTTCATAGTTTTTAAAGAAAAAAATAGTATTTATTGGAACAAAAAGGGCCATTTTACAGCTGAACACAAAAAATTAAACAAAAAAAGTATTCATCATTGCAAAAAAACAAAAAAATAAATAACATAATTTAAAAAAATTAATACTTTGTTATTCGACCACCGCGTCTTATAACTTCTTTTAAACGGTTTGACATCGATTGGACTAATTTAGCGGTTATATTTTGGTCTATATTAGTCCATTCCTCCATTATCACCTGTTGCATTTGACTCTTGCTCGAAAAATTGCGCGTTCTCAATTTGCGTTCGAGATGTTCCCAAAGATGTTCAATTGGGTTCAAGTCGGGACTTTGAGGAGGAGTTTTAATGACTTTGGGGCAGTTATACAGCATCCACATCTTGGTATTTAAAGCAGAATGTTTGGGGTCATTATCTTGATAATATTGAAAGTTATTACCAAGCCCAAGTTTTACAGCACTATCTTTTAAATTCCTCTTTAAAATGTCAATGTAATACTTATGATCCATTACTCCATTAATAATTTCAAGATTTCCCGCTCCTGAAGCCGCCATACACCCCCAAACCATTAAACCACCTCCACCATGTTTTACAGTAGCAACTGTGTTTCGTTCTTGAAGCTCTGTATTTGGTTTTCTGTACACTATGACCTTTCCATCGCACCCAAAAAGATTAAACTTGCTCTCGTCTGCAAAAATGACTGTTTTCCAAAATGATTCGGGCTGTTTTACATACATTTTTGCGAAGTTTAGCCTTTTCACTCGGTTTATTTTATTTATAAAGGGCTTCTTACGTGCAGTTCTTCCTCTGTAACTATGCCTTTTGAGTGTATTTCGAATTGTTTGTGTAGTAACTTCCTTCCCTAAATATTCCATAGTGTTTTTACGAAGAATGGTCGCATTTGTCTTCGGAGTTTTCTGAACTTGCCGCACTAGCCAACGCACATCTCCAACTGAAAGTGCTTTTGGTCGATCAGATCTTGGTTTATTGTCAACAGTTTTCGTTTTTGTCCACTTTCTGATGATGGATTGTATAGTAGATCGTGGTCTATTTAATATTTCACTGATAGTTTTTTGAGTTAAACCATTCCTGTGGTGTTTTATTATCAAAACTTTTACCTCATCAGAAACCTCGTTTTGCTTACGACCCATTTTGACAAAAACTATATTTTCAATGAAATTAAATATTTGCTGTCAAGGGCAAAGCCTCCTTTACTAAATAAAACAGAAAAGGGGGATTCCCAAATAATATTTGAATTTGACTTTGATGATAGCACATCAATGATGAATACTTTTTTTGTTCTGTTTTTGGTGTTATTATATAAAATTGCATTTTTTGCGCTAATTAAATTTATTTTTTGAATTTATTTTAAAACATATTACGAAAAATAAACTATTGCATAAAACTGCATTATTTGTTTACTTTAAATTTTCTTCAATTACCCAAAATAAGTGAATTTATTATCAATTTTGCTAATGATGAATACTTTTTTTGACCGCTGTAGAGTGAATTTGATTGGGATTAAAGCCATTAAAAAATATGCTCCTACAACTTCCAATTTATTTACTTTTACAACCTCCACTAAAATATTTCCATTATTTAAAAATTTCTCAAATTATGTGCTGCCTACCCTTCTCTCATTGAATTTTATTATCTTAACAGGGATTTAGGTTAAATTTATTTAAGAGTCTTGACAAATAAGGAAACCAACACTAAAAAATCATCTCAGAATTTCAAATGAACTGTCAAGAACCCCAAGGACCTCTTCCAATGCACATTTCTACCAATGACAGGCACACAAAGTAAAATTGGCTATCTAGAATGGTCATCTCATTTTGGCTGCATTTAATGGCACTTGACGGCATCTTGGCCACTTTGGTACACCCATGAGCAATTTTCTCAAAAACCAAAGGTGAATGAAGTTGACGACTGTTTCTTAAGGTTTTCACACAAAATTGTGTGTGTGGAACTGTTATTTAAGAGAGTGTTGCGGTGATTCACATTGCATAAGAATTTTATGACCTTCGCACAAATGAAACATAAATCACTTGATATTACTAATTTTGAATGGATGATGATTAATTTGACTCAGGGGCATTAACACCAAAAGCATCCACAAAATCAGGAGAAATTTTAAGTTAAAAAAAATAGCAAAAGTGGGATAAAAAAATGTCGAGGTGTAACTTTATTTCAATTTTAAGAGCGGTCTATAGGGCAGCTATATCCAAATCTGGTCTGATCTGGGCCAAATCGCAGAACGATTTTGAGGGGCATAACACAACTCTCTGTTCCAAATTTCGGCGACATCGGGCAAAAAATGCGCTTTTTATGGGCCTCACGATCTGCCAACCGTTTCGCTGTTCCACAATGTTACATGCGCATTCGTCGCCCACGCCCATAACTCGAACTGCATCTACCCGAAAGGCTTCGCGTTACCAAGTTTATTGAAGGCAGTACTATGGCCTTCACTGCTAAATCTTCTGCTTTCCCATTCCCAGTTACTCCGCTATGGTCCGGCACCCAAACGATGCGGATTTTGCCATTCTCAGACTAGGCGTTAATCTCCTTCTTACACTGCAAGACAGTTCGTGGCCTTACCGTCCTGGTTGTTATTGCCCTTGTGGCAATTTTACTGTCACTTTCTCTCATAGTTCACTAGTTCGTGACTTCAGTAGTTGCATTTGCAGAAAGTTCACTAGTTCAGTCACTGGCTCGGTTCATTAAATTCATATGTTAAGTTAATTTATAAGTTCAGTTAGTTCACTATACCAGTAAGTTGAGGATACACATAGTTCACTAGTTCGGATAATTCACTAACTTAGTTAGTTCACTATTAACTATGCCATGTAGAAACTTCTTCCCAAAGCGGTGTCGCACTACGGCACGCCGTTTGGACTCGACCATAAAGAGGAGGTCGCTAATCATTGAGCTTAAAACTTAAATCGGACAGCACTCATTGATAAGTTTGCCCCTGCTCTTTAATGGAATATTCCTAGGCAAATTAGTAATTTGCAGATAGTTCACTAGTTCGTTAGTTCAGTTAGTTCACTAGTTCAGTTCTCCAGTTGAAATAGTTGTTGGCGTTACGTAAAAAAGGCGTTACGTAGAAAAGGGGGTCTGAGGTGGGCGCAAATAAGGACATACGAAGCTGCAACTCTGCACCCTGCACAATGATTCGAATACATTTATTTTAAGAATATTCGATATTTTATAGCCCTTTTTTTTTGTATATTTTAGGTAATGGAATTCACTTCCTAAAGTGCCCTCAATGCAAATCCATATGCAACAAAGCAATGTCTATAAAACTGATTGGGGTATTATTTATGCAACAGCAGCAGCAGCACTAACATCTCTAAATTCCTAAACGAGACCCACATAAAATGCATGCATAGTGAATATCTCGCATAAGGATTTTTTCCCCAGAATCTCATTGTTATGTGTGCTATGCCATATCCGGTGTTTTCATTTAAAAAAAAATATGTGCTAAGCTTAAGCCATAGTTCATGTCAATGAATTGCCCTAAATAAATTTTTCTATTTATATTTCAAATTTAAATATGTATTCCATTTTCTGCAACGTTGTCACACACACACACACACACACACATGCAAGTGATATAATGCATAATATTGTCATTCTAAGCTTAGGATTATCCTCATTTTCAAATAACGACAAGTATATGAAGTAGGAAGGAAGGAAAGAGACAGACCTGCACTGATCAGCATCTAAGTCTCCAAGTGTCTTTTGTGTGTCATAATCAGAATTTAAAGTACCATTTAAATGTTATTTAGTAGCAGAACTAAATAATTCAGAATGGAAAAATGTGATATTTCTACCACACACTCATCATGTGGCAATGTTTTCTCATATCCTTTTTGCAAGTATATGCGTGTGGCCATTAAGCTCTGGGGGTTTCATGGGGACATGCTATTGTGGCCCCAACCATCATCATATTACACCACCATGAAGCCAATAAAGGAACTAAGGAACCTACATGGCCAGACGACGACAGATACTTTCTTTCCACACCATAAGACGCATTTCATCCAAACAATTTTAAAAATTACAATCGCAACACACAAATCTGCTGTAAGAATATAAAAAGTCCTTAAAAATCTTGTGTTTGGATACAGCGAGTACTTAAGGGAATCTGAAGAGGGGTAGATAGGCAAGATGGTGTGGATGGTTTATACACTCGGAAGATTGACAACACTTAGTTTCTGGAGGAAATTTTGTCAAAAATGTGATTTTAAGGGAAATTTTAGAAAAATTTCCTTTTTAAGGGAAATTGTAGAAAATTTCCTTTTTAAGGGAAATTTTAGAAAAATTTCCTTTTTAAGGGAAATTTGATCAAAAATTTCCTTTTTAAGGGAAATTTGATCAAAAATTCATTCAATGGGACATTTTGCAAGAATTTTGTTTCTATAGAAAATTTTGCCAAAATTTCGTTTCTATAGGAAATTTTGTGAAAATTTCCTTTCTATGGGAAATTTTGAAAATATGTAGTTTCTACGGGAAATTTTGTAAAAATTTCGTTTCTATGGGAAATTTTGTTATAATTTCCTTCCAATGGGATATTTTGTCTAAATTTCCTTTTTACGGGAAATTTTATCATAATTTCGTTTCTAGGGGAAATTTTGTCTCAATTTCCTTTTCACGGGAAATTTTATCATAATTTCGTTTCTATACGAAATAATGGGAAATTTTGTCGAAATTTCGTTTCTACATGAAATTTTTTCAAAATTTTCTATCTATGGGACAAAATTTCCTTTTTATGGGAAATTTTGTCATAATTTTGTTTTTATGGGAAATTTTGTCATAATTTCGTTTGTATGGGAAATATTGTCACAATTTCCTTTCTATTGGAAATTATGTTAAAATTTCCTTTCTATGGGAAATTTTGTCACAATTTCCTTTATATGGGAAACTTTGTCGAAATTTCTTTTCTATGGGAAATTTTGTCAAAATTTCTTTTTATGGGAAATTTTGTCAAAATTGAGTTTCTATAGGAAATTTTGTCAACATTTCATTTTTATGGGACATTTTGTCGAAGTTGAGTTTCTATAGGAAATTTTGTAAAAATTTCGTTTCTATAGGAAATTTTGACAAAATTTTCTTTCTATGGGACATTTTGCCAAAATTTCCTTTCTATGGGACATTTTGTCAAAATTAAGTTTCTAGGAAATTCTGTTAAAATTTCGTTGCTATGCGAAATTTTGTCAAAATTCGTTTCTATAGGAAATTTTGTCAAAATTTCGTTTCTATGAGAAATTTCGTCAAAATTTTCTATCTTCAGGAAATTTTGTCAAAATTTCGATTCTATGGAAAATTTTGTCAAAATTTCCTATCTATGGGAATTTTTGTCAAAATTTCGCTTCTATGTTAAATTTTGCCAACATTTCCTTTCTATGGGAAGTTTTGTCAAAATTTCCTTTCTATGGGAAATTTTGTTTCTATGGGAAATTTTGTCAAAATTTCGTTTCTATAGGAAATTTTGTTTAAACTTCATTTCTACATGAAATATTGTCAAAATTTCCTTTTTATGGGAAATTTTGTTAAAATTTCCTTCCTATGGGATATTTTGTCAAAATTTTGTTACTATGGGAAATTTTGTCAAAATTTCGTTTATAAAGGAAATTATTTTAAAATTTCTTTCCACATGACATTTTGTCAAAATTTTTTCAAAATTTCCTTTCTATAGGAAATTTTGTTGATATGGGAAATTTAGTCAAAATTTCTTTTCTAAACGAAATTTTCGCCAAAATTGAGATTCTATGGCTAATTTTGCCAACATTTGGATCCTACATGCAATTTTGTCAAAATTTCGTTTCTATGGGAAATTTTGTCACAAGTTCCTTTCTATGGAAAATTTTGTCAAAATTTCGTTGATATGGGAAATTTTGTCAAAAGTTCGGAATTTTTGTCAAAATTTAGTTTCAATGGGAATTTTTGTCAAAGTTTCATTTCTTTAGGAAATTTTGTCAAAATTGACTTTCTATAGGAAATTTTGTCAAAATTGACTTTCTATGGGAAATTTTGTCACAATTTCCTTTCTATGGGAATTTTTGTCAAAATTTCCTTTCTATGGGAAATTTTGTCAAAATTTCTTTACTATGGGAAATTTTGTCAAAATTTCGTTGGTATGGGATGATTTGTCAAAATTTCGTTTCTATAGGAAATTTTGTTTAAATTTCGTTTCTACATGATGTTTTGTCAAAATTTCCTTTCTATGGGAAATTTTGTTAAAATTTCCTTCCTATGGGAAATTTTGTCAAAATTTCGTTTCTATGGGAAATTTTGTCAAAATTTTGTTTCTAAAGGATTTTTTTTTTTAAATTTCTTTCCACATGACATTTTGTCACAATTTTTTCCAAATTTTATTTTTATGGGAAATTTTGTCAAAATTTCCTGTCTATGGGACATTTTGTCAAAATTTCGTATCTATAGGAAATTTTTGTCACAATTTCCTTTCTATGGTAAATTTTGTCAAAATTTTTCAAAAATTCCTTTCTAGGGGAAATTTTGTCAAAAATTCCTTTCTATGGGAAATTTTGTCAAAATTTTCTTCTATAGGAAATTTTGTCAAAATTTAGTTTCTATGAAAAATTTTGTCAAAATTGAGTTTCTATGGGAAATTTCGTCAAAATTGAATATCTATTCGAAATTTTGTCAAAATTGCATTTCTATAGGAAATTTTGTCAAAATTGAGTTTCTATAGGAAATTTTGTCAAAATTTCGTTTTTATAGGAAATTTTGTCAAAATTTCCTTTCTAGGGAAATTTTTCAAAATTTCCTTTCTATGCGAAATTTTGTCAAAATTTCCTTTTTATGGGAAATTTTGTCAAAAATTTCCTTTCTATGGGAAATTTTGTCAAAATTTCATTTCAATTTTTAACAAAATTTCTATAGGTATTAATGTTGATTTTTCTGAGTGCATATTTACGCAGTCAATTCCATATCACAGCTGTCATCTTTTACACCACATCCAAATGCCATGATATGAGGATACCCGTCTACTCCAATTCCTTTATTTTCATCTAAAAAACCACAGCCTGCTCCTTTTCTCCGACCACTGGTAGCCCCGCCCGCTCCATTCCTTCGCATGAGTAAAGTCAACAACCATTGTCAGAGCTACAAATTGATTTATTCCCAAATCCAAAAATGATTGTTTTCGTAGCTTCTTTGCTGGATTTCAAGTGGATGTGTGTGTGTGTGTGCCACAAGCAACACATTAAGTCGGTTCTTTAGATTCTCACATCCACATCCTTATGGCAGCCATCTCAAGTGACTTAGCCACCACATGGATGAGTGTTTGGAAGATGTCATCGGAATCGCGTAAATCATATGTGAATGTGACATGGTATTAATATTTATGGCTTAGAGACGCAATGATAACGCCGCCATCACTCAGGGGGTAGGCAACACCGCGGAGAGAGTAGAGCAGGGGATTTAAGCAATGGGTAACACTTGGCATTGATGTTGGGGGCTGCCAAGAAGCCACTGCCGCCGACAATAACAGCCAGATTTTGAAGAAAATTAACATATTCTTGATGATCTCTAACATTGGCAGTCCCTCCCCCCTCACTGTGGCTTATCCTCCTCCATCAGCTTGCCGAAGTGTTGCCTTAATTGGTAAAAATCACAATTTAGATGAAAATTACATTCAACATTTCCCAGCTTCCATGCATAATAAACATGGATGCCAAGGTTCGTTCGTTCGTTCGTTCGTTCATTCGTCGCTGCTTTCTCAAGACACTATGGCCTGCAACAGAAGATGCGTAGAAGATTTGTATGTCATGCTGGGTTATTGGAATCTCTCGATTTTAAGTTTTGACAATTTTATAATTTCCTATATAAATTCAATGCTCAGTGGGTAGCTTTAAAAATTTGTTATGAAACATTGGATTTTCGTTTAAATTTTTCGAATTTAGTAACGGCTATTAAGGGGATAGAAAAAGTGAAAAGGCGTTGTAATTGACCCAACCTGAATTGGGTATGGGTTAACTAGATTTCGTGATAAGACTAATTAGAAATGTTTGACACTTCCAAAAACCTAAAGCCACAAATAGAAGAGACAATTATGGAAATTAAGCACAGAAGCTCAGAGAAAAAATTCGTGGCACCAACTCTGAGGCAGTTAAAAAAGGGAAATCTTGCCGTTATTTCATATCTATGGGAAATTTTGGTAAAATTTCGCTACTAAAGGAAATTTTGGGAAATTTCTATTTTCATAGCAAATTTGGTTAAAATTTTATTTCTATGGAAAATTTTGGCAATATGAGAAATTTTCAAGATATTTCAATTCTGTGGGAATTTTTTTCAATCTTTCATTTCTGTGGGAAATTTTTTTCAAAATTTCATTTCTATGGGAAATTTTGTCAAAATTTCATTTCTATGGGAAATTTTGTCAAAATTTCATTTCTATGGGATATTTAGTCAAATTTTTATTTTTAAAAAAAATTCCATTTCTTTGGGAAATTTTGTCAAAATTGAGTTTCATGGGATATTTTGTCAAAATTTCAATTCTATGGGAAATTTTGTCAAAATTTAATTTCTATGGGAAATTTTGTCAAAATTTCATTTCTATGGGAAATTTCGTCAAAATTTCATTTCTATGGGAAATTTTGCCAAAATTCCATTTCTATGGGATATTTTTTCAAAAATTCATTTCTATGGGAAATTTTTGTCAAAATTTCATTTCTATGGGAAATTTTGTCAAAATTTCATTTCTATGGGAAATTTAGGCAAAATTTCATTTCTATGGGATATTTTGTCAAATTTTTAATTTAATGGGTAATTTTGTCAAAATTTTAATTCTAAGGAAAATTTTTATTAAAATTTCAATTCTATGGGAAATTTCACAAAATTTAATTTCTAAAGGATATTTTTTCTAAATTTCATTTCTATGGGATATTTTTTCAAAATTTCTTTTCTATGGGAAATTTAACAAAATTTCACTTCTATGGGAATTTATTTTATATTTCATTTCTATGGGACATTTTTTCAAAATTTCTTTTCTATAGGAAATTTTATGAAAATTGCATGTCTATGGGAAATTTTGTTCGAAATTTCATTTGTTATGGAAGGTTAGGTTGAATGAGTTGCCCACCAAAGGTGAGATTACTCGGAGGCCAGTTTGGCCCATTGTGGTACCCTCTAGAAATAGAAAGACTAGAGGTTATACACAAATAAAACAAAAGACAGAAGGAGTGGAGAACACGAGCGGGGGGTGAAGAAACGTCCGTCCCTACGCAAGCTTGGATGTACCTACGCCGGAGCTTGTGGCATCTCCCGTGGGAACCATCCCAAACCTCAGGAGACATACCAGAGGTACGTTCGCACCCAGATCACAGAAGAAACGGCTCCCCAGAAAGGAGAACCTACGTCTCTGCAGACCCAGACAGCAACACAGCAAGTGCTTAATAGTCTCCTCCTCATCCTCATCGAGGCAACTCCTATAGAAGTCATTGTGCGGTATTCCCATGCGCGCCTCCATGCGGCCTATGACACAGTGTCCGGTTATTAGCCCTGTTAAGGTACTCATCGAACTCTTATCAAAAGCCAGCAACTCCCTCGTCATGCTCTGGTCGATGACTGGCCATAGCGCTTTCGCAGTCCGGCAACCATCCACCGAGTCTCACCTCGCCACCGTTGGCGCTCTGGCCATCCCATCTACTATGTTCAGTGGCTCAACAAATGGCACATAGGCAAGACTGATTGACTGGTCCGCCCGCAAGAGGGCAGACCAAACCCTCTTGGCGCACTCGTCCCCCTTCTCATTTCCTGGAATCCCCTAACATCATGGAAAAATTTATCAAAATTTCAGCATTATGGGATTTTTTTTTAAATTTCAGATCTTCGCCCTAACAGACAAAAACGTTTCCAAAGATTTTTTTTTTCTAAAATTATTTCCATGGGAAATTTTTTACCCAAAATTTGCTTCATTAGTACAAAATTTTATCAAGATTTCATTTCTATGGGCAATTTTGGTGATATTTCATTTTTTAAATGATTTTTTTATGACTAAGGTAGATCTTGCAGGAAATGTTGCTAAAGTGCAAGTTTATTTTCGAACACCACTGTATATGCTCTAATTATGGTTAAACTTTGTTTATAATCCTCAAGAAATTAACCAGATTTTCCGCACTCAAACTCTAGTCTCCCCTTTTTCTCATCAAACTCTGGGGATTTCGTAAGCGGGGTGTCACATGCGAATACGCTGAACTCATTTACAACCATCCATCCATCTATTCATCCGTCCATCGTCTTATCCTCCTACGAGAGTTTCGAACAAACCAAAAGCCAAGAGAAGATTAAAGCAAAAATCAAATCATAACAAATCATCAGAGAGATGGGATAAAGAAATACAAAAAAGAGCAGAGCGGTGCGGGAGGGGAAGAGGGAAATGCTAGGGAACAGCAGCATAGTGTGCGGTAGTGTTTTGCGGCTTCTGTGGTTGCAATCATGCTCATGTTGTTCCCCGATAATGTTGTTGATGTTCATGTTCATGCTGCTGTTGGTTGCCTGTCTGGCGGGCGGGATGCTGTAAATGAGCAACTATTGTTGTTGCTACTGCTATGGTTGCTGCATGGTGATGGCGGCATGGATGATGCCATAATCGAACCACACATGCCATGCCATGCCATGGGGTGGCATATGGTATCCATGGCGTTGGAGGATTTTTCTCCTCATGCGGATATGTGTAATGTGAACAACATTTAGTGAAGCTCAAGTGATAAATACACATTTTATCGTCAACATTTTGAAGCCATAAAATGTGTGGAATAATTGCAATGATGCAGAAATTGCATTAAAAATCACATTATGCACCATCACCACCACCCGGCATATGCACCGAGCCGCACTAGCTGGGCGGCACAAAAATCTCACCAACCTTGCAGCCCCCGGCTTTCAGCCAAAGGGGTAAAACCGGCAAGCAGGCAGGCAGGCAACAGCAAAATGGCTACATAGCCAAAGCCAAAGCTACTCTAAAGAATCCGGGAGAAAAATTGCAATCCACCAAAGAGTAATAAATTTGTTAAACAATTTTAATGTTTATAAAGAATTTATTTAATGCAAAGGCGATGATGTGTAGTTCATTTTTATTCGTTTCGTAACAGTTCAAAGGGATGAGTGGAAAAGGGAAAATTTGCTACAGAAACCAAATTTCCCCAAAGTTGATAATAGAAGAGAAACATTGAAACTTTCAATAGAAGGGAAATTTTGACAAAATTTTCTAACAATGAAATTTTTTGAAATTTTGCAACAAGCTATAGATCGATTCAGACCATATTAGACACGTATGTTAAAAGTCATGGGAGACGCCGTTGTTGAAAATTTCTTCCAAATCGGATGAGAATTTCGCCCTCTAGGGGCTCAAAGATGTCAAGACCCAAGATCGGTTTATATGGCAGCTATATCAAAACTTAGACCGATTTGCGCCATACTTAGAACATTTATTGGAAGTCATAACAAAACACCTCATGCAAAATTTCAGCCCAATCGGATGAGAATAGCGCCCTCTAGGGGCTCAAAGATGTCAAGACCCAAAATCGGTTTATATGAAAGCTATATCAAAACTTGGACCGATTTGCACCACACTTAGAACAGTTATTGGAAGTCATAACAAAACACCTCATGCAAAATTTCAGCCCAATCGCATGAGAATTGCGCCCTCTAGGGGCTCAAGAAGTCAAGACCCAAGATCGGTTTATATGGCAGCTATATCAGGTTATGAACTGATTTGAATCATACTTAACGCAGTTGTTGGAAGTCATAACAAAACACCTCATGCAAAATTTCAGCCCAATCGGATGAGAATTTCGCCCTCTAGGGGCTCAAAGATGTCAAGACCCAAGATCGGTTTATATGGCAGCTATATCAAAACTTGGACCGATTTGCCTTACACTTAAAACAGTTATTGGAAGTCACAACATAACACTACGTGCAAAATTTCAGTCAAAGCGGAGAAAAATTGCGTCCTCTAGAGCCTCAAAGATGTCAAGACCCAAGATCGGTTTATCAAAACTTGGACCGATTTGCACCACACTTAGAACAGTTATTGGAAGTCATAACAAAACAGCGCATGCAAAATTTCAGCCCAATCGGATGAGAATTGCGCCCTCTAGGGGCTCAAAGATGTCAAGACCCAAAATCGGTTTATATGGCAGCTATATCAAAACATAGACCGATTTGAACCATACTTAGAACAGTTATTGGAAGTCATACCAAAACACCTCGTCCGAAATTTCAGCCCAATAGGATGAGAATTGCGCCCTCTAGAAGTCAAGACCCAAGATCGGTTTATATGCTAGCTATACCAGATTATGAACCGATTTCAATCATTCTTATCGCAGTTGTTGGAAATGATACCAAAACTCCACGTGCGAAATTTCAGTCAAATCGGACGAGAATTGCGCCCTCTAGAGGCTCAAGAAATCAAGATTCAAGATCGTTTTATATGGCAGCTTTATCAAAACAAGGACCGAAAAAAAAATTTGGCATCCAATTTTCGGATGGGGTACCTAGGGGAGCCACCCCACCCCCCAATATATATATATATATATAAATCAATCACAACAATATGGGACTCAAATGGAAGGTATTTAAGCGTAGACAACGTATCTGATATCTAATTGTCGGACCAAGTGTGTGGGGGACCACCCTAAACCACAAAACACCCCTAAATCGGATATATTTATCGACCATGGCAATATGGGACTCAAATGAAAGGTAATTGCGAGTAGAATACGAAACTGATATCCAAATGTGGGAGTAAGTTTCTGGGGGTCCATCTCCTCCCCAAAACACTGTCAAAACATAACTTATTTACTGACCGTTGGCGTTCAGCGTGATAGACGGATAAAGGCCACAGTGGCACGAATTCGATATCCACATTCAGGGCGTAGTTTTCCTACCCTAAGAAGATTTAAGATTTAAAGAAGGCGCAGCGATTCGGGCCCAGTTCGCGCCCTCTCCCTTACCCCACCGAAATTTTGTATGCCACCTTATGGAACCCCAAAAACACAAAATTGGTATAAAACGTCAAATAACCGGGGGGGACGCCCCATCTCAAAACCCACCCGAACGGACATGTTACCGATTGGGACAATATGGGTATCAAATGAAAGGTATCTACGAGTAGAGTACGAACTTGGTATGCAAATTTCATCCAAAGTGTTGGGGGGGTACCCACCCCCCCTCAAAAGCCCCCCAGCAGGACACTTTCATCGCTTTGGGCAATATGGGTATCAAATGAAAGGTATTTCAAAGTAAAGTGTAAATCTGACACAAATTTATACCTTGGTGTCTGAGCGGAAAATCCTATAGAAGGCAAATTTTGTTCGAATTGACTACAGATTGCCAATTTTTCCTACATTTTAGGACTTTTTTTCCACTTTTTTATAAATATTTAAATTTTTTACGATTTTTTTCTTATGCATTGCATTTTTTCGAATTGAAGAACAATGCTGCCGTCTTGCTCGCTTCATTGCATGCATGCTTGGCTTCACTTGACTTTAATGCGACTTTTTGTCCTGTCCTCTGGTTTGCAGCGACCCTTTCGGGGTTGTTGATAATAAATTGAGGAGAAATCTGCCATAAACTCATTTATTAGTTGTGAAGACAGCCGAATCGTGTATAAACGGATGCCCTCTTCAGTTATAGAGAGCATTGGCGTAAAGTTTATATAGATTTCGTTGCCTCGCTTTTTTTTTGTGTGTGTGGGGATTTCCTTGCGATTCAACACTCTTTTTTGAGGTTGGTTTTTTATTGCATTTGTTGGGTTGTTTTGGGTATATGGAAAAATAAATTGTTTTCTGTACATGTTTTGGTTTATTTTGGTTTTCTCTGTTATTTCTGCGGTATTTCGGTTTTGTCTGCCACCATATGTGTAGTGCTGGTTTAAATGCTGTTTTTTCCTGTTTTTTTTCGCCTTTTTTACAATTTCATGTAAATGGAGAAATATGTAAATGATGGTTCTTTTGTGGAACATGGAACAATTATTCAAAGTGAATTTGATTGCTTTGGCATATTTGAAATGTTTATGCACGACGACGACAGCATGGAGGAGAAGACCATTTTCGTAAAAAGTATTTAACTTCATGCGATCTACAAAGTGTGCGCAATGTCTGGTTATGGCGAAAGTGTGAAATTGCAATGAAATTCGTTAAGGGATTTTTTTTTTTGAAATTGAATTTTAATGGATTTTCGGAGGGATACAGTTCTATACTAAGGTTGCCAATAATGGATTAAAAGAAAAAATACCGTCGATATATTGCTGGCAGTGGCAGAGTATGAAATGAAACAAAATTTCCATGAAAATAAAATGAAAAACAATTTAAATTTGCAATAAAAAAAAAATATTTTTATGAATATTTTTTACCTCAAAATTTTTGGTAGGGGGGCGCGGACCCTCCCCCTTACCACAAAAGTACTACCCAAAAATAAAAGTGGACCGATCGGGACAATATGGAATTCAAATGAAAGCTATTCAAGAGTAGAGTACGAATTTGATAATAAAAGTTGGGTCCAAGTACCTGGGGGGCCGCCCCAGCCCCAAAACCCCTTAAAATAGGTTTATTTGACGATCATGACAATATGGGACTCAAATGAAAGGTATTCGAGAGTAGATCACGAATATGGTCAGGAAGTAGGAATAGGCTTTATAATTTATTGATAACGGAAGGGAAAGGACCCTCCATCGTTATCCCAAAAACACCACCCAAAATCAAAAGCGGACCGATAAGGACAATATGGGTATCAAATGAAAAGTATGCGGGAGTAGATAACGAATCTGGCATAGAAATTCAGATCGAAGTATAGAGGGTCACCCCACCCCCCCAAAAACGTCAAAAATGGGCACATTAGCCAATATATGGGACTCGGTTTGTTTGTTCCGTATAGACTGAAAAACGCCAGAAATGATTTTTTTTCGAAATGTTCGCTTATTGTGTAGGTTGATCTGGAAGGAAACATAGGTTGTATAATTTTTCGGTATCGGAAGGGGGAAGGACGCTCCCCCTTATGCCAAAAACACAACCCAAAATCAAAAGTGGACCGATCGGGACAATATAGGTATCAAATGAAAGGTATTGGAGAGTAGAATACGAATGGTATTAAAATTTGAGTCTAAATACCTTTTGGGCCGCCCCAACCCCAAAACTCCCCCAAACAGCCATATTGGACGTAAATTTCAATATGGGGCTCAAATGAAAGGTATTCGGGAGTAGATTTCGAATCTGGCATACAAACTCAAATCGAAGTATAGGGGGTCACGCCACCCCTCAAAAACGCCATTAGACCCATTATGACTATATGATACTTGACTGAACCGATTTTCTTAAAGCGGGTGGAGGCGGACCCTCCCCGAACCTCAAAAATGCCACCCATATCCGAAAGTGGTCCGATGGGCACGAAAACGAATATGGCATTAAAATTTGGGTCCAAGTACCCAGAGGGTCCCACCAAACCCCAAAACTCCTCTAAACAGATATATTCAAAGTTCATATCAATATGGGACTCAAATGAAAAGTATTCGACAGTAGATTACAAATATGGCATAAAACATTAGGTCCAAGTAATGGGAGGTCGCCCAACCCCAAATAACCCCCAAATGGGCATATTAGCCGACCATGGCTATATGGGACACAAATGAAAGATATTAGAGAGTAGATAA
Organism: Stomoxys calcitrans; assembly: GCF_963082655.1. Lineage (NCBI taxonomy): Eukaryota > Metazoa > Arthropoda > Insecta > Diptera > Muscidae > Stomoxys > Stomoxys calcitrans. Next base: position 145,823,860 of record NC_081556.1, on the reverse strand, counting down.
CGAATATGACATTAAAATATGCGTTCAAGTCTAGGTGACGCTTTTCCTCCTTAAAGTACTTCAAATGGGATATTTGACTAATTAGTGCAATATGGGACTCAAATGAAAGGTATTTGAAAGTAGAAAACGAATTTGATATCCAATTTTGGAGCCAAGTGTTTTGGGGTACGCCCTAAAGCACCCTCTAAACTGAACTTAATTTCCTTTGGGAATAATTTGATATCTATTTTCAGTGCAAAGTGTCGGTGGCCGTCTCAGCCCCAAAAAACCTTCCAAACAGTTCATATTTACCGGTCATGGCAATATGGGGCTCAAATGAAAAGGATTTGGAAGTGCTGCACGAATTTGATATCCATATTTGAGTCGAAATGTCTGAGGCGCCATCCCTCTCCAAATGAGAACATTACCCTAAGGAAGAACATTACCACCAGAACCTGCCCCGCATACATGGCATTGTACTTCGCTAATGTCGCCAACATTAAGAGGGGATAAACATCGCTTTGTCCGATGTTCTCGCCAGGATTCGAACGCGTTCACCGTCATAGGCTACAACGGCACGGATTCGATATCGGCATTGAGGGCGAAGTGTACCTACCCTTAAAAGATATTAGAGAGTTAAAGAAGGCGCAGCGGAGCGGGCCCGGTTCGGCTAGTTTCCTATAAAACCCAACTTCGACGAAAATTTCTAAGAAAAAAAATTTCCAAATATTTTCTTCAAAAATGTCATTTTGAAAAAAAAAAAATTCTTTAAAACCAATTTTAACAAGTTCTTCACTAAAAATCCAATTTCATCGATATTAATACGGTATTTTCTAAAAACCCAATCCCCAAAACCCTTGAAAAATAAAGAATTTATAAATAATTCCATATAGTTGTTCACAAATATAATCCTCCTTAGCAATGTTTAGTACACCACGCAATATATGCTTCCTTTCCCCTCTTTCTCTTGTTTCTGGATCCGCATCGTTCAACGACAAACCTCATCCGATAAGAACAAATCTCACAAAATACTTAGTTCCGCTTGTTTAAGTTTCAAAGCTTACACCAAAAGACCACACACAACAACAAAGATAACAAGCGAGTGAAAAATCTCCATAAAAACGATGACAGAAGTTCCTCAAAATGAAATCATGACATTTTCTCACCAACTTCCCCCCAACCTCCTTCACAACTCAAGGAAAATACGAAAATTTTAACTTAAAACACACCAGAAAACTTGCATGAGTATGAATCATCATCATCACTCAAAGCAATGAAACGCAATTTCCAAGGAGTTTCCAAAGATGTGGCGAGGGAAATGAAAATGGGAAGTAACCGCATGGCTTTAAAACAAAAGCCAAAAGTAAAACAACATTAAAAATAAACAAACAACAGAAGCCGTAGCATCGACAGAAAACAAACCGAAAAAATTCAGCATCCCCAAACGACTGCCGATGGGGGGAAAAAAAAACCCAAAAATCATCAACAAATATGGAGAGTGTTCAAAGACAGACGTATGGACTGACAGGCGGACGTTCGAACCACAACTTGGACAGATGCAACACAGAGGGGAGGAATGAACGACAAAAAATCCCACAATTTCTGTTCTGTATGTTTATTCTGCAAATGTACAAATGTTCTGCGATGACTCTGGGAGTAGTGCAGTAACCCAACATGACACCAACAACTGGCATTACATGGATCTGCGGATATTGGTGGCCATAGAGAGAAAGGGCATACACATTACACAAGACAAAGCAATGGTGATGAGAGCGCATAATCATCATTGCCTCTCTCTCCCACATTAAGCGTTTACAGTAATCAAACAATTTAAATGAAATATTAAATTGAAAGGAAATTTTGAAAAAATTCTTATACGAAGAAAAATCTAAAAAAAGTGACAAAAAAGGAATTTAAAACAATTATAATATAAAACAAGTTTTGACGAAATTTCTAATTTCTTTTTTCTAATTTTAAACAAATTTTTTCACATTTTTACAATTTATTTCTCTAAATTTTAAGATTTTTTTCTTATTTTTAAGAAATTTTTACTAACTTGCAAAAGATTTTTTTTAATTTCCAGAATACACATGGCCACCAACAATTTTGTTTTATATTTTAATTTCCAAAATTTTTTTTTTGTTTTCTAAGAATTTTTTTTAATTTTTAAGAATTTTTTTTAATTTCTAAGAATTTTTTTTAATTTCTAAGAATTTTTTTTTAATTTCTAAGACATTTTTTTTAATTTCTAAGAAATTTTTTTAATTTCTAAGAAATTGTTTTAATTTCTAAGAAATTTTTTTAATTTCTAAGAAATTTTTTTTAATTTCTAAGATTTTTTTTTTAATTTCTAAGAAATTTTCTAATTTCAAAGAAATTTTTTAATTTCTAAAAAATTTTTTTCTAAGAAAATTTCTAATTTCTAAGAAATTTTTTTTAATTTCTAAGAATTTTTTTTTTTTAATTTCTAAGAAATTTTTTTTTTAATTTCTAAGAAAATTTTTTTAATTTTTAAAAAATTTTTTTTTATTTCTAAGAATTTTTTTTTAATTTCTAAGAATTTTTTTTTTAAATTTCTAAGAAATTTTTTTTAATTTCTAAGAAATTTTTTGTTTCTTAGATTTCTTCTGTAGATCTTTTGACAATATTACCTATAGAAATGAAGTTTTCACAAAATTTCCTATAGACATGAAATTTTGCCAAAATTTCCTATAGAACTTTTTTTTGGTAATTTCTAAGATTTTTTTTTAATTTTTAAGATTTTTTTTAAATTCTAAAATTTTCTTTTTAATTTTTAAAATACCTTTTTAATTTCTAAGCAATTTTGGCAAAATCTAGGACTTTTTGTATCTAAGATTTTTTCTGTAAAAGTAAAATATTGACCACATTTTACAAACAAACACAATTTTCCAGCTCTAGATAAAACTGAATGCTTTATATTTCAAGAATGCCATAGCAAAAAATTTATAAAAGTTGCGCAAGTGTGTGTTTTTATTCAAAACGCATTGGCTGGATCATGATTTCTAATACGCCTTGTATCTTCATCAGCACCATTGTCAATTTGATTAAGGTGCCCTATATACCCAAAGACTATTGCATACGGTGTAAAGAATGCTTAGTTCAGTAAGACAGAAGATAGCCGTACTTTCCACTATTCCAATTTTTTCTAATTTCTAAGAATTTTGTCTTGTAACTAAGTATTTTAAAGATTTGTTTGATTTCTAAGAAATTATTTCAATATCCAAGAATTTTTTTATTTTAGTAGAATTTTTGCTTGATTGTGAGAAATTTTGTAATTTCTGGAAAATTTTCTAGTTTCTAGGAAATATTTCTAATATATATGAAATTTTCTAATTTCTAAGAAATTTTCTAATTTCTGGGAAATTTTCTAATTTCTGGGAAATTTTCCAATTTCTAAGAAATCTTCTTAATTTGAGAAATTTTCCAATTTTTAAAAAAAATTTCTAATTTCTAAGAAATTTTCTTTATTTCTAAGAAATTTTCTAATTTCTAAGAAATTTTCTAAATTCTAAAAAATTTTCTAATTTCTAAGAAATTTTCTAATTTCTAAGAAATTTTCTAATTTCTAAGAAATTTTCTAATTTCTAAGAAATTTTCTAATTTCTAAGAAATTTTCTAATTTCTAAGAAATTTTCTTATTTTAAGAAATTTTCCACTTTTTAAGAAATTTTCTAATTTCTAAGAAATTGTATTTTGTTTAATGTTTAAGAAATTTACTAATTTCTAAGAAATTTTCTAACTTTTAAGAAATTTTCTAGTTTCTAGGAAATTTTCTTATTTCTAAGAAAATTTCTAATCTCCAAGAGAAATTTTCTAATTTCTAAGAAATTTTCTAATTTCTAAGAAATTTTCTAATTTCTAAGAAATTTTCTTATTTCTAAGAAATTTTCTAATTTCTAAGAAATTTTCTAGTTTCAAAGAATTTTTTTAATTTCTAAGAAATTTACTAATTTCTAAGAAATTGTATTTTGTTTAAGAAATTTCCTAATTTCTAAGAAATTGTATTTTGTTTAAGAAATTTTCTAATTTCTAAGAAATTTACTAATTTCAAAGAAATTTACTAATTTTTAAGAAATTTACTAATTTCTAAGAAATTCACTAATTTCTACGAAATTTTCTAATTTCTAAGAAATTTTCTAATTTCTACGAAATTTTCTAATTTCTAAGAAATTTTCTAATTTCTAAGAAATTTTCTAATTTCTAAGAAATTTTCTAATTTCTAAGAAATTTTCTAATTTCTAGGAAATTTGGTAATTTCTAAGAAATTTTCTAATTTCTAGGAAATTTCTAATTTCTAAGAAATTTTCTAATTTCTAGGAAAATTTCTAATTTCTAAGAAATTTTCTAATTTCTAGGAAATTTTGTAATTTTTAGAAATTTTCGACAAAATTTCAACGATTTTTTTTTAATTTTGACAATATTTACTTCTAAACGGAAATTTGGCAAAATTCCCAATAGAATTTTCTCATGTTTGCCAAAATTTCTTATAGGAACTCAATTGTGACAGGTATACGCATTAAATCTCAATGTTAACAAAATTTTCTTATGTTAATTGAAAAAAAAAATAAAAATCACTGTGCATTTTCAGCAAGTGCCACTAATGAAAGCATTTGGTGTGTCTGACAAAGTTGACGCTGATGGTGATGATGATGTTGTTACTGTCACTACTACAACCGCGTGTGCGACTCTTTCTTCCTACCAAATGGCACACTCACTGTTGCTCTTGCCTCCCAACTTGGTGGTGGCACAATATAAAATCCCGATGACAATGAGCTACATTTAAAGCTGCTGTGGATAGACGGCAGATCGGACGGACGGACAGACGGAGGCCACAGATAACAGCAACCAGACTCAATAGCAATTTCACTATGCCAACAACAAAACAAGGGTGGTTGGAGGGTTTCTTTTATTACTCCTACATTATACTCCCTTAAAAGGGTGACTTCTCTGTCAGCACATTTAATGGAGATGGAATTTTCTTGATTCCAACGTTGGGAAAAATCGATGCTGCTAAAGCCAGCACATTGGTAGTAAAGGACAACAGTGCTGCTGCCGCGCTTAAGGAAATGGCAATGGAAAATGAGACACCGGAAGAAGGCGAAAACGGATACCAAGCGGCGAAGTATACGTATATGTGATGGAGATGCGTTTGAATAAAAGTCTGTTTGCCGCAGATTTTACTACGTTGTATGGTAGTGTGCGTGGCAGAGAATATAAGTTTTTCCTGAATGTAACAACAAAACGGTTGGCATTAAAACATTTTCAATTTTCTGCGCCGACTATTCATATAAGAGGAGAATAAAGAGGAGGGAGGAAAAGAAGAGGCAAGTCAGGCACAAAAGTTGCAAGTTCATGTTGTCATTGAGAGCATCGTGGCGGCATGGCAATCAGAATGAGGGAATTAAAACAAAAAGCAAAAGAAAAAAACGCACCAAGAGCAACCCTAATAAAAACAAACAGAAATTTAATACCATCAGCATAGAAGTGGGGCTCACTTGCCGTGTTGTTGGCTTTTTTTTTGTTGTTTTTCCTTCGCCGATACGAGTTGGAGTTAAAACAAATCAACTTTAATTAATTTGAAAATTAATGAATTTTTCCAAATTAATGAGAGGAAAAATTATTTAATTTCAGACGGCTGCCACTGATGTGGCCGATAAGGTCAGAAAAAAAAAAACACGAACAAGAGAAAGGGCAATAGATTTTAAATAATTGTTTTGGAGTGTTTGAGAGATATTAGGCGGTGTGGGCCATATTAACATAAACAAGATAAAAATGAAAATTTTGTGCGTTTGGGTATAAAATAAAATTGATAGTGATCAAAGGAAAAAGTTTCATAAATTAATGGCCAATAGTGATAACAAAGGTGAGAATTTCTATTAAATTTTCTCCATAGACAACATTTGAAGAAAACGGTCACCTAAAAGATAATTTTGAGACATTTTCTCGTAAGACAGAATTTCCATTAAATATTCTTTATAGACAAAATTACTTAAAAATTCTTTAACAACTTTTTTACTAAGCAAAAAATTGTAAAAACTTTTTAGGACAAAATTTTTTAAGGAGAAAAATGTGTTGCGCTTTTTCTGTTTGTTTGATATCCGAAGGGGGGACGGGCCCTCCCCCTACCGCAGTTTTCCAAAACGCCAGGTCTCGGGGGTGAATGGAGCGAAATTTTGTTTGGCCCCTTATACGTAGTAACCCAAAATTTGTAGAATACTTATGATTGAAATAACGTGGGGGGGATGCCCCACCCCAAAGCCCGCCCGAATGGAAATGTTTTATAGTTGGGACAATATGGGTATCAAATGATAGATATTTAAGAGTAGAGTAGGAATCTGATATAAAAATTTGATTCCAAATGCCCGGCTGCCCTTTCCACCCCCAAAAGACCACCAAATATCGAATTTTTACCGATTGGGGCAATATGGCAGTAGAGTATGAATCCGATATTAATATTAGGGACCAAGTCTTCAACAGGACATGTATATCGCGACAATATGTGACTTAAAGAAAAGCTCTTTGACAAGTGTCTGAAAGACCGACCCCCAAACGTACATGTTGCCCGACCGGTACTATATGGTACTTAAATGCAAGATACTCTAGGAGAGCAGAGCAAGAACTTGATATTCAAATTTTTGACAAAATTCCGGTGACTGCCCAATCCAAGAAAAAATGGAAGGCGAGAGGAACAAATGAAAACAAGGAAAAAGGCATACCCACCACCTCGGCTATAAATGTAAACCACTTTTTGTCATAATACAGTGAAAAATGCATAAATTATGCAGCTATTTCGAAATATAATCCGAATTGGGCTAAATTCGATATAATAAATACAAGTCAGTAAGGAGGTTACCGTAGCGTAGAGGTTAGCATGTCCGCCTATGATGCTCAACGCCTGGGTTCGAATTCAATGAAATTTGTTGTAATTTCTATGAAAATTTTCCTAATTTCCATGAATCTTTTTCTAATTTCTATGAAATTTTTGATTTCTAGTTGGTTTTTTCAATTTCTAATAAATTTCTGTCTGACTTTTTTCTAATTTCTATGAAATTTTTTCTAATTTCTATGAAATTTTTTCTAATTTCTATGAAATTTTTTCTAATTTCTATGAAATTTTTTCTAATTTCTATGAAATTTTTTCTAATATCTATGACATTTTTTCTAATTTTTATGATTTTTTTTCTAATTTCTATAAAATTTTTTCTAATTTTTATGAAATTTTTTCTAATTTTTATGGATTTTTTTTTTATTTTCTATGAAATTTTTTCTAATTTCTATGAAATTGTATCTAATTTTTATGAAATTTTTACTAATTTCTGAGAAATTTTTACTAATTTCTATGAAATTTTTGATTTCTATTTTGTTTTTTCAATTTCTAATAAATTTTTGTGCGACTTCTAAGAAATTTTTTCTAATTTTTATGAATTTTTTTCTAATTTCTATGAATTTTTTTCTAATTTTTATGAAATTTTTTCTACTTTCTATGAAATTTTTGATTTCTAATTTGTTTTTTTTTAATTTCTAATAAATTTTTGCCTGACTTCTAAGAAATTTTTTCTAATTTCTATAAAATTTTTTTTCTAATTTCTATGAATTTTTTTCTAATTTCTATGCAATTTTTTTCTAATTTCTATGGATTTTTTTTATTTTTTATGAAACTTTTACTAATTTCTATGAAATTTTTGATTTTAATTTGTCTTTTCAATTTCTTTTTTTAATTTTTATGTACTTTTCTAATTTCTATGATTTTTTTTCTAATTTTTATGACATTTTTTTAAATTTCTATGAACTTTTTTCTAATTTTTATGAAATTTTTTCTAATTTCTATGATTTTTTTTTTGTATTTTTTTTAATTTCTATGAAATTTTTTATTTTTTTTTTTTAATTTCTTAAAAATTTTTGTGTGACTTCTAAGAATTTTTTCTAATTTTTATGTAATTTTTTCTACTTTCTATGAAATTTTTTCTAATTTCTATGAAATTTTTTCTAATTTCTATGAAATTTTTTCTAATTCCTATGAAATTTTTTCTAATTTCTATGAAATATTTTCTAATTTCTATGAAATTTTTTCTAATTTCTATGAAATTTTTTCTAATTTCTATGAAATTATTTCTAATTTCAATGATTTTTTTCTAATTTCTATGAAATTTTGGTCTGACTCTAAGAAATTTTTTCTAATTTCTATGAATTTTTTCTTCTAGTTTCTATGATTTTTTTTTTTCTAATTTCTATGAATTTTTTTCTAATTTCTATGACATTTTTTTTTAATTTTTATTTTTTTTTTAATTTCTATGAAATTTTTTCAAATTTTTATGACATTTTTTCTAATTTCTATGGATTGTTTTTTTTTCAATTTCTATGAAATTTTTTCTAGTTTTTATGAACTTTTTTCTAATTTCTATGAAATTTTTTCTAATGTTTATGAATTTTTTTCTAATTTCTAGTAAATTTTTTCTAATTTCTAGTAAATCTTTTCTAATTTCAATGAATTTTTTCTAAATTCCATAGAATTTTTGCTAATTTCCAAATTTTTCCAATTTGGTTTCCATTTTCAAGAATTTGTTGCCTATTTAAGCAATTTTCTATAAAGGTAAAATAAGACTTTTTCAATTTCTGAAAAATATATCCTTGATTGTGTTAGGTAAAAGTGGCAGTCCTTTACAGATTCACTTGCACAATTTTAAGTCTATTGTGATACCACAGTAGCGACAGACCAAGGCCTGTGGTAGGAATTGAACTCACGACTCTCGCATAGGCAACCCGATCACTCTACCAACCATCGGCCAGCAGTCGCTCTGCTATTCTAATAAGCCTGTGTGAACATGAAACTCACCATTCGGTATTTGCACTGCTCTCATACTTTGAAACGCAGATCATGGGCAGACCAAATACATAGTGGGAGAAATGATATCGCGGTGGTGGTTAACTTATACCCCCAACCTTTGGTGGTGGTGCAAATATGTGCAAGCTTGCTTATAATGTATTTTCTTGTGTACGTACTACGTACGCTGTAATGTGTAATGGTGCACATTTTATGGGCTCAAGACTTTAAATCTGAATATCGATATAAACGGCATTAATATCCAACTAAGTTCCGATGTAGACCATACTCGGCACGGTAGTCGAGGGGATAAAGGAGGCTTTTAAGGGCATAAAACCTTTTATCGACAGATCGATCTAAATGAAGGCTATTAAGATATGGTGTATCTTTGAACTTGCCTACGGTTAAAAAATTAACTTGTTAAAAGTTTCAGCTAATATCTCTATTTTTAAATACTATAGCGTCTATTTCTATGATATATTTTTCTTTAATTTCGGAGAAATATACCCAATGTTTCAAGAAATTGTTTGTAAAATCTATATATATTATACTAATATCTAAGAAAGTTTTTTCTAATTTCGAAAAAAAGTTTGTTAAATTCTCAAAACTCTTCCTATAAGTTAAAATTTTTAGGAAAATTTTAAATTTTATTAAAAATTTAATAAAACTCCCTCGCAGGATATTGTCTGGCTTTGGACCATTGTTTAATGCTTTCTATTCAAAGAATAGTATAGGAAAAAAACATTGAAAAATCAGCAAAAGTATGTTGTTGCTAGAAGCATTTGACCGATTTCCCGTATCGCGATTTAAATGTTTTTAAATGTTTGTTTTTAATATTTTTAAATGTTTTTTTGTCTATTGAATTGTTCTATTTTCTACGAAATTTTTCCTCATTTCTAAGAAATGTTCACTTAGTTCTAGGAATTTTTTTACTCATTTCTAAGAAAATTTCCTTAAATTTAAAAAAAATTTTCTTATTTCAAGAATTTTTTTAAACTTTAAGGAAATTTTCTATTAAGATAAAATTTCGTCGAAAACTTAATTTTTTTGTGCAAAGAAAAATTTTTATCATATTTTTTGTAAAAGCAAACTTTTTGTGGCATTTTCTTTATAGAAAAAAAAAATAATTTTCGTATTTTTCTAATATTTTCATTTCAATAAAAATTCCCCCTTATTCAAAAATTAAGACAATAAAATCATTTCAATAATTTTAGGTATCAAATTTCTCAAACCAAGAAAATAATTGGTTTAAAATTCATGAAATCCCCACTTATGACAGCTCACTTTTCCCTTAGCCCAAATTGTAGACCTCAATGACGAGAGCAAAGGAAATTTCTTCATCATTTGACTAATCCTCTATAATTCCGCCCTATTCCAGTTTTCTGTTTATTGTCTCATCAATTATTTACAAAGACTCCAATTTCATCTGTCCATTAGGAAAGGTAACAACACAACGACTTCAATCAAACAAACAACTGACCAGAACAACCAAAATGAAGAGCAAAAAACCAACGTCAATTGCTGGCTCATCAAATGACTTTTACTATGTATGGCCTTTATGGATGAGTGGATGAGCTCCACAATAACGAAGGCAAGAATACTCCCGCCATATATGGTCCAAGCACATTTAAACAATTAAGAGTCAGAAAACACCGGATAAATGGGGACATGACACAACACATTTCTAACACTCCTTCTAATGCACTATGGCAAAAAAAAAAAACAGAAAAAACGAAAACAAAAACAAAGACCAAAAAATAAAATTGTGACACTTTTAAAGTAACAACCACAAAATAACAACAGATGTCTGTGGTGTATGGATACGTTAGTCTGTCCCTCGGTTCGTCTGTCTTTTCATTTATCCGTCTTTTGGTGGCTTTTGGATTGCATCACAGCCAGCAAAATGTTAACAAAAACAATTTTTATTTCGTTCCAAGGGGGAGTCTACACTGAAAAAAAAAAAAAAATCTGGGATGTATTCTAAAGAATGATAATTTTTGCTGAAGATGAAGCCGTCTGTCCGTCCGTCTGTCTGTCGAATGCACGCCAACTTTCGAAGGTGTAAAGCTAGGCGCTTGAAATTTGACACAAATATTTTCTATAAGTGTAGGTCGGTTGGGATTGTAAACGGGCCAAATCGGTCCATGTTTTAATATAGCTGCCATATAAACCGATCTTGGATCTTAACTTCTTGAGCCTCTAGAGGGCGCAATTATCGTCCGATTTGACTTAAGTTTTCGACGTGGTGTTTTGGTATTACTTCCAACAGCTGCTCTAAGTATGATTCAAATCGGTCCATAACCTGATATACTTCTTGAGCCCCTAGTGGGCTCAATTCTCATCCGATTTATCTGAAATTTTGCACGTAGTGTTTTGATATCACTTCCAACAACTTCCCTAAGTATGGTTCAAATCGGTTCATAATCTGGTATAGCTGCCATATAAACCGATCTGGGATCTTGACTTCTAGAGCCTCTAGAGGGCGCAATTCTCATCCGATTTGGCAGATTTGTTTTTTAATTTTTTTCAGTGTATTTTTCCCTCAAACGACAGTTTTTAAATGCTTTTTCGACACCAAACTGCTGCCACCAAGCAAAAACATTATCTTTACAGCAAATTACAACAATCACGATGTTTTTTCTTCGTTTTCCACTCACCCACCAGCCAGTAGTCAACCATCACAAATCCACCTCCCAATCAGACACAAATGCAAAAGCGGCTAGAAACATCACAAAAATTAGAATAGATCTCGTGATGGCAATAATTGCGTTACACCAATTATCTAATAATAAAAATCACGTTTGAAGGATCGCAATGACAAAAAAAAAATGGCAAAATACAAAACAAATCAAATTAAAGACAAACGTTTTCACAAAAATACGTGACATGAAATGTGACGTGACACTCCATATTTAGTGTTAAACGCAGCACCATAGGAAAAAAAGAGGTCTACCACCACCACCACCACTGCCACTACCACACAATGAAAAAGGCCTCCCCAGACGATGGCAACAATTACTCTAGAATTAATTAAGAAACATTTTCATGGGAAAAATGGCCCCCGTGTCGCCCTCCCCCTCGACGCGGAAAGGAAAAATTACCCTTTTAGCAAGCCTTAAAAACACAACTAACAGACTGTTTGTTTGTTTGTTTTCGCTTTTAATTAAGGTTAACATTGTCGTTGTTCATTTGTAGTCTCATCTTGCCGTGTTGTTCTTGTTGCTTTTGTTTGCCTCGTTGTGTCAATGGTGTGTCTGATGTTGCTTTTTCCAAGAGGAACAAGAACGAGAAGCTGTTGTTAACCTACATTTCCCAATGATCTTTATTTTGTTCTTATTATTGTTATTACAGCTCAATGAAGTGAAGAACCAACAACATCAAAACTGTTATTTTAAGGCAAAGAAGATATCAAACTGAAAGATACCACAGGGAAATAAAGAGATAAGTTTTAGCAAATTGAAGAAAACTAAAACACTAAAAGAAAATGTGCTACAAACTTTGAGTTGCAAAAGCAATGGTAAGATAATTTTGCAATATATTCTCTTTAATAGGTAATTGTGTCAAAATTTCCCTTCTTTAGAAAATCTTATTAGAGTTTCCAGTTTTATAGAAAATTTTATTAAAATTTCCCTTCTACAGGAAATTTTATTAAAATTTCCCTTATATGGGAAGCTTTATAACAATTTCCCATCTATGGGAAATTTTATTAAAATTTCTTTTATAGGAAATTTAACTAAAATTTCCTTTCTATGGGAAATTTAACTAAATGGGAAATTTTATAAAATTTTATGGGAAATTTTATAAAAATTTCCCATTTATTGGAATTTTTATTAAAATTTCCCTTCTATGGGAAATTTTAATAAAATTTCCCTTCTGTAGGAAATTCTATAAAAAATTTCGCATCTATAGGAAATTTTACAAATATGTCCCCGCTACAGGAAATTTAATAGAAATTTCCTTTTACAGGAAATTTTATAAAAAGTTTTACAAAAATTTCCCTTCTACAGGAAATTTTGTTAAAATTTACCTTCTATAGGAAATTTTATTGAAATTTCCCTTCTTTAGAAAATTTTATTAAAATTTCCCTTCTATAGGAAATTATATAATAATTTCCCTTGCATAGAAAATTTATTAAAATTTCCCTCCTACAGGAAACTTTATTACAATATCCCTTCTATACGAAATTTTATTTACATTTTCCTTCCATAGGAAATTTTATTAAAAATTTTCTTTTACAGGAAATTTTAAAATAAATTCCAATCAATAGGAAATTTTATTAAAATTTCGCTTTTAAAGGAAATTTTAATAAAATTTCCTCTTTATAGAAAATTTTATAAAAATTTCCCTTTTATAGGAAATTTTATTAAAATTTTCCTCCAATAAAAATTCTTTTAAATTCATTTAAACTTTCTTTGGCAGGCAATTTTATTAGAATTTCCCTTCTATAGGAAATTTTATTAAAACTTCCCTTCTATATAGGAATTTTTATTAACATTATCCTTCTATGGGAAATTATATTAAAATTTCCCTTTTATATGAAATTTTGTAAAAATTTTCCTTCTATAGAAAATTTCATTTCAATTTCCCTTCTATAGGAAATTTTATTAAAATTTCTCTTCTAGAGGAAATTTTATCAAAATTTCTCTTCTACAGGAAATTTTATCAAAATTTCCCTTGCAAAAAAAATTTATTAAAATTTCCCTTCTACAGCAAATTTTATTCAAATTTCCTCCTACAGGAAATTTTTTTAAAATTTCCCTTCGAAACAAAATTTTATTAAATTTTCCCTTCCATAGGAAATATTATTAAAATTTCCCATCCGCAGGAAATTTCATTAAAATTTCCCTTTTATATAGGAATTTTTATTAACATTGACCTTCTGTGGGAAATTTTATTAAAATTTCCCTTTTATAGGAAAATTTATAAAAATTTTCCTTCTAGAGAAAATTTCATTTAAATTTCCCTTCTATAGGAAATTTTATTAAAATTTCGCTTCTATAAGAAATTTTATTAAAATTTCCTTACTATAGGAAATTTTTTTAAAATTTCTCTTTTATAGGAAATTTCGTTAAAATTTCCTGTTTATAGGAAATTTTATCAGAATTTCCCTCCTTTGAAAAATTTTACCAAAATTTCCCTGACAGGAAATTTTCTTAAAATTTTCCTTCTACTGCAAATTTAATTAAAAATTCCCTTCTTCAGAAAATTTTATTAAAATTTCCATTTTCCTATAAGAGGGAAATTTGAACAAAATTTCCTACACAGGGAAATTTTGTTAACATTTTTTTTTTATAGAAAAATTCATTTAAATTTCCCTTCTATAGTAAATTTTATTTAAATTTCCTTTCTATAGGAAGTTTTATTAAAATTTCCCTTCTATAGGAAATTTTATTAAAATTGTGTTTCTAAAGGAAATTTTATTCAAATTTCCCTTTTATAGGAAATTTTATTAAAATTTAACATTTATAGGAAATTTTATTAAAATGTCCCTTCTATAGGAAATTTATTAAAATTTCCCATCTATAGAAAATTTTATTAAAATTTCCCTTCTACAGGAAATTTTATTAAAATTTCCCTTCTATAGGAAATTTTATTTAATTTTCCCTTCTATAGGAAATTTTATTAAAATTTCCCTTCTATAGGAAATTTTATTTAATTTTCCCTTCTATAGGAAATTTTATTAAAATTTCCCTTCTACAGCAAATTTTATTAAAATTTTTTCTCCACAGGAAATTTTATTAAAAAATCCCTTCCATATGAAATTTTATTAAAATTTCCTCTCTATAGAAAATTTTATTAAAATTTCCCTTCTATAGGAAATTTTATTAAAATTTCCCTTCTATAGGAAAGTTTATTAAAATTTCCCTTTTATTGGAAATTTTATTAAAATTTCCCTTCTACAGGAAATTTTGTTAATATTTCCCCCCTATAGAAAATTCTATTAAAATTTCTTATCTACAGAAAATTTAATTAAAATTTCTCTTCTATAAGAAATTTTATTAAAATTTCACTTCTACAGGAAATTTTATTCAAATTTTATTAAAAATTTCTCTTCTATAGAAAATTTTATTAAAATTTCCCTTCTACAGCAAATTTTATTAAAATTTCCCTGCTATAGGAAATTTTATTAAAATTTCCCTTCTTTAGGAAATTTTGTTAAAATTTCCCTTCTATAGGAGTTTTTATTAAAACTTCCCTTCTATAGGAAATTTAATTATAGTTTCCCTCCTATAGGAAATTTTATTAAAATTTCCCTTCTATAGGAAATTTTATTAAAATTTCCCTTTTTTAGGAAATTTTATTAAAATTTCCCTTTTATAGGAAATTTTATTAACATTTCCCTTCTCAGGAAATTTTATTCAAAGTTTTTCTCCACAGGAAATTTTATTAAAAAATGCCTCCCATAGGAAATTTTATTAAAATTTCCTCTCTATAGAAAATTTTATTAAAATTTCCCTTTTATAGGAAATTTCATTAAAATTTCCCTTCTATAGGAAATTTTATTCAAATTTTTTCTCCACAGGAAATTTTATTAAAAAATCCCTCCCTCTATAGAAAATTTTATCATAATTTCCCTTATATAGAAAATTTTATTAAAATTTCCCTTTTAGAGGAAATTTTATTAAAATTTCCCTTTTATAGAAAATTTTATTTAATTTCCCTTCTATAGGAAATTTTATCAAAATTTTTCTTTTATAGTAAATTTTATTAAAAATTCCCTTCAATAGGAAATTTTGTTAAAGTTTCCTTCTATAGGAAATTTTATTAAAATTTCCCTCTTGTAGGAAATTTTATTAAAATTTCCCTTCTATAAGAAATTTTATTAAAATTTCCCTTTTATAGGAAATTTTATTAAAATTTACCTCTTACAGGAAATTTTATTAAAATTTCCCTTCTAAAAGAAATTTTATTAAAATTTCCCTTCTAAAAGAAATTTTATTAAAATTTCCCTTTTATAGGAAATTTTATTAAAATTTCCCTTCTATAGGAAATTTTATTAAAATTTTGCCGAAATTTGCTATCTATAGAATTTTTAGACAATGTCCTTCGCTTATGATTTTCCAATGAAATTTCATCTTAATTTGATTTTACTCTTGTTGAGATGAGCACAACAAAAACGGTGCACTGTACCCTTGCAATGTTTACAAGACATCAACAATATAAAACTTATCTTATTGGTTTGTCACCAGCAACATCATAACCCCATGTTCATGATGGTTAGTGTCCAATATTTCCTTAGTTTTCCTTTACATTGAAACTATTTATTCTAGAGCATGCGATAAAGGGCCGACCAAATGCAACACCAGCTATGAGGAGAATTTATTTCTGGAACCACAACTGATAAGGCCAATCAATAAAACAAATAGGTTTATTGATCCCTATTATGATGCATAGGCTGAGTGACATGTGGGGCAACAAGACAGACGACCACTACAACCAGTTTCCTACACAAAAACTGGGAAGAAGAAACTGCAAGGCAAGACAAACAAATCGAAAAAAAAAACCAAAAGTACATAAAAAGCGGAAGGGCAAAGACACAAAAAATGCCCACACGCAATCGAACAGAAAAGATTTTTTTTAAAGATGCAATGCACTCTTAAAATAAAGATGCCAACCATGGCATTGATTTAATTTAATTAAGGGAATTTTCAAATGAACTCAACAATGTTGAGTTTAACTGCCACCAAAGATAAGTTACTACTGGAATCTGCATAAAATTTCTTGAGGATAATTAAAGGTATTACAAAAATACTTTCCTCAAATTAGCCAAGTTTCCTCAAATCGTTTAACGAATGTCGACAAAAAGTCAATGCACACTCCCAGAAATTGTTTGGCTTGCTGGTATGCCATAATTAATCTTTGTCAACGGACTCAAGACTAACCATCACCACGTAAAAAATCCATAAACAAAATATGGTCAGCAGAAACCATAATGAACAGTGGGATGTAAAAAAATCCCATAGAAAGGAAATTTTAACAATAGAGGGGAAAATTTAACAAAACTTCTCACAAAAAGGATATTTTAAGGAATTTCCCAATAAAAGGATATTTTAAAAAATTTCCCAAAATAAAAGGATATTTTAAGGAATTTCCCAAAAAAGGATATTTTGAAATAAAAATTTAATTTTTGCAACAAAAAGGAATTTTCAAACTTTTTTACCGACTAGGGCGAAGATCATATTATTGTAATTTTACAATTTTCTTTCTTCTTTACCAAAACCTCCTACAGAAAGGATATTTTGAGAAAATTTCCCATACCACAGTCATCTACTGGCTGTTTTCAAATGGATTTAGTTGATCCAATTGAAAACAGCCATTTAATGGCGCTAATTTGGAGAAGCCAACATGAACCCAAAGATGACAAAGTGGTTAAAATTGATCATACAGCATTTATCTTCGTTATGACTTCGTTTACATTAACCTAAAATCAAAAATTTGGTATCAGAATCATAGATGGGGTGCCTAAGAGGGCCGCCCACTCCCAAAACCCGCCAAACGGATTTATAGACCAATCACCTCAATATGGGTATCAAATTAAAGGTCTTTGAGAGTAGATAGCGAATCTGATAACCAATTGTGGGACTAAGTATTTCGTGGGCCACCCCAACCACAAAAAACCCCTCAAATGCGACATATTTACCCATCATGGCAGTATGGATCTTAAATGAAAGGTCTTTGGGAGTAGAACACGAAATTGACCTCCAATTCTGAAACCAAGTCTCCACCACACCCTTCAATAGGGCCTTAATTTATTGTGGCTTAAATAAGGCGTATTTGACAGTAGAAAAATCCAGAGGAAAATTGGAATACATTTTCAACCGAAATTAGGCAGAAATTTCCAAATTAAGAGTACTTTTCTCCAACATAGCCTTATCGGGCGCAGCAGAGCGGGCCGGGTTCAGCTTGTCTTTAATATAAAAATCAATTTGTGTTCGTTCCGTATCGACTCTTAAACGGCTGCACCGTATACCTTGGAATTGTCACAGATTGTGTAGGTTGGTCTGGAAGGAAACATTGGCTATAGAATTTGTTGATATCGAAAATTTGGCGGGCCCTCCCCCTTACCCGAAAAGTACTACCCAAAAATTAAAGTGAACCGATCAGGACAATATGGGACTCAAATGAAAGGTATTCAGGAGTAGATTACGAATATGTTTAGAAAGAAGGAATATAATTTGTTCATAAAGGAAGGGGGCGGACCCTCCCCCGTTACCCCAAAAACCCCACCCAAAATCAAAAGTGGACCGGTAAGGACAATATGGATATCAAATTAAAGGTATTGAAGTGTAGAATACGAATATGGTATTAAAAATTGGGTCCTAGTACCCCGGATGTCTCCCTAACCCCAAAAACTTCTAAAAGCAGACAAATTGAATGTCCATATCAATATGGGGCTCATATGAAAGGTATTAAGGAGTAGATTAAGAAACTGGCATACAAAATCAGGTCGAAGTATAGTCGCCTATACCATCCCCCAAAATCCCCCCAACTGGATGTATAAGCCAATCATGACTATATCGGTTTGTTAGGTCATGTTTACCATGGAAGTAGGGTAATTGTTGCAGAAAAAAAAATTGTCATTACACGAAAACAAATGCATTGGGAAAGGAAAGGAAATTTTGAGGAAATTCGTTACGTAAAGGAAATTAAATTTTACAAATATTTATTATCTATGGAAGGGAAATTTTGACAAAACACATACACAATTTTTATTTTATCCCACTGTGCGTCTCTTCAATAAAATGACTAACCCAGTTGACTCTGACACACACACAGCACTTCATCTTTCCGAAAACCATCATCAAGCATTGCTTTAATTCTCCACCATGTAGCAGCACCCTCTTCTCCACACATTGATAAGACGGGAGATGGTGGGGTTGAGGCGGTGGTGTTGAGAATTAATTTTTCAAAATGTTTTAGCGCTTTTGGCGCATAAAATTATTAATCAAACAGAAAATGAAGAAAAACCGTTTTGTCTGTCAAATACCCAACTAAACATTCATCCATACTTCCCTGCTGACGGAACCTCCACCAACAAGACCATGTACGAGTATGTGAGGAGGGGCCACCACTGCATGAGCAGGGGTGCCGTGCCGTGCCATGCCATGCCGTTTGGTAACAAAATCATCATAAATAGTTAATTTTATTATAAATGATTGTTGCTTGGCATTTCTCGTCGGTGTGTGGAAAGGTTATCTACGCGCATCTACGATTAGCTGCTTGTAGCGAGCGCATAGCATCGATTAATAATTTCACTTTTCCTGCGAGAAATTGTGATACGCGAACTTGGCTTGACAACTTGAAGATACCCTAGCACCCCCAATGCAGTGGTGTAAGGTGAGAGGTTCCGGCAAAAGTAATTAATATTATGAACAATATTGATGTTCGGGCAGCAGTTTTATTAATTAGAAATAAGAAGGCATGGCATACAAAAAACGGCTAGAGAAAATAAATGGAATTTGCTTAAAGGGAACTTTGGGGAAATTTTTTGTGTAAGATTTCAAATTTAAAATGAGTTTTGAATTAAAACTCAATTTAAGGTCGCTAGAAGCATAACAACATACCATGGAATATGCCTTGATTTTAGTTTCTCATTGAAAGTTTTATTGTATGTTGTATCTCCCCTCCATGAATTTATTGAATTCCCTACAATTTTGGCAAATCATGGTTTTTGTTGAATAATTGAATTTTGGATTTTCGTTAAATTTCATAATATTTATAAATGATAACAAAAAAAAACAACTGACGTAGATTCGAAATGCCAACAAAAATTGGCTGATTAAAAAAAACCCCCCCGATATTGCCCAGCCACTGCCAATACAAGGAATGAATGAAGCATTTTGTGAATGCCACAAATAATCGAAGCTTAGGCTTGATTTATATCGCTCATAAATTCCATTCATATGTACGCTCTGATTGTATTTCGTGTGTATAAAAAAAGAAAACAAAAATAAAAAACCAATACCCATAAATTGCCAAAATGTTGGAAAAAATATCACCATGGTCATCATTCGAATGTAAATAAAGCAAAATTTAAAAGCACATCAAATATTGAAAAATAACTTTGTTTTCAGAATTAAAAAATAAATAAAAATAAAATGATGTTAATATAAATCCTGGAAGGGGAAATACACTGCAGAAAAACTAAAAAAAAACAAGCAAGCTCATGCTAAGTTCGGCCGGGCCGAATCTTATATACCCTTTACCATGGATCGCATTTGTCGAGTTCTATGCGCGGTAACTCTTTTAAGGCTAACAAAAAATATTGAATAAGAACTGTAATGCTATTGGAGCTATAGCAAGTTATAGTCCGATTCGGACCATATTAGATACGTATGTTGAAGGTCATGAGAAAAGCCTTTGTATAAAATTTCTGCCAAATCGGATGAGAATTGCGCCCTCTAGAGGCTCAAGAAGTTAAGATCCCAGATCGGTTTATATGGTAGCTATATCAAAACATGGACCGATTTGAACCATACTTATTGAAGTTGTTGAAAGTCGTAACAAAACACCTCATGCAAAATTTCAGTCAAATCGGATGAGAATTGCGCCCTCTAGAGGCTCAAAAAGTCAAGATCCAAGATCGGTTTATATGGCAGCTATATTAAAATATTGACCGATTTGAACCATATTTAGTGAAGTGGTTGGAAATGATACCAAAGCACTACTTGCAAAATTTCAGACAAATCGGATGAGAATTGCGCCCTCTAGAGGCTCAAAAAGTCAAGACCCAAGATCGGATTATATGGCAGCTATATCAAAACATGGACCGATTTGAACCATACTTAAAACAGTTATTGGAAGTGATATCAAAACTCCTCATGCTAAACGTCAGCCAAATCGGACGACAATTGCGCCCTCTAGAGGCCAAAGAAGTCAAGACCCAAGATCGGTTTATATGGCAGCTATATCAAAACATTGACCGCTTTGAACCATACTTAACACAGTTGTTGGAAGTGATACCAAAACACCACGTGCAAAATTTCAGTCAAATCGGATAAGAATTGCGCCCTCTAGAGGCTGAAGGAGTCAAGACCCAAGATTGGTTTATATGACAGCTATACCAGATTATCAACCGATTTTAATCATACCTAACACAGTTGCTGGAAGTGATACCAAAACACCACGTGCAAAATTTCAGTCAAATTGGAAGAGAATTGCGCCCTCTATAGGCTCAAGAAGTCAAGACCCCAGATCGGTTTATATGGTAGCTATATTAAAACATGTACCAATTTGAAACATACTCAGCGAAGTTATTGGAAGTGATACCAAAACACCACGTGCAAAATTTTAGTCAAATCGGACGGGAATTGCGCCCTCTAGTGGCTCAAGAAGTCAAGACCCCAGATCGGTTTATAGAGCAGCTATATCAATTTAAAACCCGATTTGAACCATACTTAGCACAGTTGTTGGAAATGATAGCAAAACATCACGTTCAAAATGTCAGCCAAATCGGATGAGAATTGCGCCCTCTAGAGGCTCAAGAAGTCTAGATCCCAGATCGGTTTATATGGCAGCTATATTAAAACATTGACCGATTTGAACCATATTTAGCGAAGTTGTTGTAAGTGATACCAAAACACCACGTGCAAAACGTCAACAAAATCGGACGACAATTGCGCCCTCTAGAGGCTCAAGAAGTCAAGACCCCAGATCGGTTTATATGGCACCTATACCAGATTATGAACCGATTTGTATCATACTTAGTACAGTTATTGAAAGTCATAACAAAACACATCATGTAAAATTTCAGCCAAATCGGATGAGAATTGCGCCCTCTAGGGGTCCAAGAAGTCAAGACCCCATATCGGTTTATATAGCAGCTATACCAGATTATGGACCGATTTGAATCATACTTAGCACAGTTGTTGGAAGTCATAACAAAATACCACGTGCAAACTTTCAGTCAAATCGGATGAGAATTGGACCCTCTAGAAGCTCAAGAAGTCAAGACCCAAGATCGGTTTATATGGCAGCTATATCAAAACATGGACCGATTTGGCCCATTTACAATCCCAACCGACCTACACTAATAGAAAGTGTTTGTGGAAAATTTCAAGCGGGTAGTTTAAATCCTTCGAAAGTTAGCATGGTTTCGACAGACAGACGGATGGATAGACGGACGGATGGACGGACGGATGGACGGACGGATGGACGGACGGATGGACGGATAGACGGACGGATGGGCGGACGGATGGACGGACGGACGGACGGATGGACTGACGGACGGACGGACGGACGGATGAACGGATGGACGGACGGATGGACGGACGGACGGATGGACGGACGGATGGACGGACGGATGGATGGACGGTTGGACGGATGGACGGACGGATGGACGGACGGATGGACGGACGGATGGACGGACGGATGGACGGACGGATGGACGGACGGATGGACGGACGGATGGACGGACGTATGGACGGACGGATGGACGGACGGATGGACGGACGGATGGACGGACGGACGGATGGACGGACGGACGGATGGACGGACGGATGGACGGACGGATGGACGGACGGATGGACGGACGGATGGACGGACGGATGGACGGACGGATGGACGGACGGATGGACGGACGGATGGACGGACGGACGGATAGACGGACGGATGGACGGACGGATGGACGGATGGACGGACGGATGGACGGACGGATGGACGGACGGATGGACGGACGGATGGACGGACGGATGGACGGACGGATGGACGGACGGATGGACGGACGGATGGACGGACGGATGGACGGACGGATGGACGGACGGATGGACGGACGGACGGATGGACGGACGGATGGACGGACGGATGGATGAATGGATGGATGAATGGACGGATGGACGGACGGACGGACGGATAGACGGACGGACGGATGGACGGATAGACGGACGGGCGGATGGACGGACAGACATGGCTAGATCGACTTTATATACTTTATGGGGTCTCAGACTCATATTTCGAGGTGTTACAAACAGAATGACAAAATCAGTATACCCCCATCCTATGGTGGAGGGTATAAAAATACAGCAATTGCAAAGTTAAGCATTCCATGAAATTCCCCAAAATATTTATACAATTTAATCGTTAAAAAACCCATGTTTAATGTTCACACCTTCTGTCGGATTTTGGGAAAATAAACTAAAATCTGGCCATCATCTTGTGTCAACTCATCTTGCCATCAGCTAGAGTTCAGGTAATTTTTGTCAAATAATTTCACTGGCCTTATAATTGCCTTATTACAATTTTCTGGTTAATATAAAAATACCACTCGATGACAATTTGTACCATCTGATAACTATCGATGTGGCTGGCCCCTTCTCAAGCATATCGCTCATAATTCTTTATGCAAATATAACCTCGCAACATTTTGGCCTTATGTTCGATGACATGATGATGAGATGATGTCTTTTGAATTCTAGCATGCGTTGGGCTTTGGGTATTGATTTTCCCATTATCTTTTGTTGGTCATTTTCGTTTGATTACACCAAGCAGAGGTGTCATTGTGATAACAAAATGATTGAAATCTCCTCTACGTTTTTGGGGTTTTATGCAGGTTAGATAAGGCAGGGCTTTGGTTACACTCGGTACACAAAGATGGTCATTTTGAAATTTGATATATGGTGAATGTAAATAAAGGAAAGGAAATTTTTCTCATTCATTAGGAAAATGATTCTGAGACAAACGGCAAGGGGTAAGGAAATAACCCATTAACGCTGAATGGGTACAAAAACACCACAAACAACTGTTCTAAGAAATTCAAATTAGAAGGGGGTCTACCCCTTTCCCAAAATACCCCACAAACAGCAATTTTTTACTGACCATCGCAATATGGGGCTCAAATAAAGGTATTTCGGAGTAGAATACGAATTTGATATCCAAATGTAGAACCATGTGTTTAGGACATCACTCCTTCCCCAAAACCGCCCCCCAAAGTGTAAAAATGTTCTAAATAAAGTAAACGAAAGCGCAGGGGAGCGGGCCCGGTCCAGCTAGCATAAAAATAAATTTTTGTTTGTCGATTTCTTTGTTTGTGTGTTCCATATAAACTCAAAAACGGCTGAACTGATTTCTTGAAAATTTCACAGTTGGTGCATTATGGACCCGTGGTGAAAATAAGGTACTTCATTTTGTGATATATGAAGGGGAGGACCCTTCCCCTTACCCTAATTTTCAAAAACGGTTGAACCGATTTCTTGAACATTTTACAGATGGTGCATTATGGACCCGTGGTGAAAATAAGGTACTTCATTTTTTGAATTATGGGGGGGGACCCTTCCCCTTACCCTAATTTTCAAAAACGGCTGAACCGATTTCTTGAAAATTTCACAGATGGTGCATTATGTACCCGTGGTGAAAATGGGGAACTTCATTTTTTGATATATGAGGGGGGGGACCCTTCCCCTTACCCTAATTTTCGAAAACGGCTGAACCGATTTCTTGAAAATTTCACAGTTGGTGCATTATGGACCCGTGGTGATAATAGAGTACTTCATTTTTTGATATATGAAGGGGGGGACCCTTCCCCTTACCCTAATTTTCAAAAACGGCTGAACCGATTTCTTGAAAATTTCACAGATGGTGCATTATGTACCCGTGGTGAAAATGGGGAACTTCATTTTTTGATATATGAGGGGGGGGGCCCTTCCCCCTTACCCTTATTTTCAAAAACACCAGATATCGTAGATGAATAGGGCGATTTAAGCGTAATTTTGTTTGCACACTTACAGCAATCTAAAAACAAAAATTTGGTTTCAAAATTTGGGGTGGGTTGCCTAGGAGGGCCGCCCAACCCCAAAACCCGCCAGACGGATTTTTAGACCAATCACTACAATATGGGAATCAAATTAAAGGCCTTTGGGAGTAGAGACGAATCCGATATCCAATTGTGGGACTTAGTGTTTCGTGGGTCAGCCCACCCCCAAAAAAAACCCCTCAAATCTGACATATTTACAGACCATGACAATATGGATCTTAAATGACAGGTCTTTGGGAGTAGAGCTTGAAATTGAGTTTCATTTTTGGGACCAAGTCTCTAGGGGTTCAAAATTTTACTAACCATTACAGTATTGGGTTTTAACAAGAGGCATTGAGAGTAGAAAGATCCATAGGAAAATTGGAATACATTTTCAAATAAAATTAGGCAGAAATTTCCTCATTTAGAGTACTCCTTTCCGACATTGCATTCATTATCGGGCGCAGCGGAGCGGGCCGTGCTCAGCTAGTTTTCTAAAAAAATAAAATTTTGACAAAATTTTCTATAAAAATAAAATTTTGACAAAATTTTCTATAAAAATAATATTTTGACAAAATTTTCTATAAAAATAAAATTTTGACAAAATTTTCTATAAAAATAAAATTTTGACAAAATTTTCTATAAAAATAAAATTTTGACAAAATTTTCTATAAAAATAAAATTTTGACAAAATTTTCTATAAAAATAAAATTTTGACAAAATTTTCTATAAAAATAAAATTTTGACAAAATTTTCTATAAAAATTAAATTTTGACAAAATTTTCTATAGAAATAAAATTTTGACACAATTTTCTATAAAAATAAAATTTTGACAAAACTTTCTATAAAAATAAAATTTTGACAAAATTTTCTATAAAAATAAAATTTTGACAAAATTTTCTA
This sequence comes from Stomoxys calcitrans, assembly GCF_963082655.1. Classification (NCBI taxonomy): domain Eukaryota; kingdom Metazoa; phylum Arthropoda; class Insecta; order Diptera; family Muscidae; genus Stomoxys; species Stomoxys calcitrans. Next base: position 145,798,409 of record NC_081556.1, on the reverse strand, counting down.
TAAAAATTAAATTTTGACAAAATTTTCTATAAAAATTAAATTTTGAGAAAATTTTCTATAAAAATAAAATTTTGACAAAATTTTCTACAAAAATAAAATTTTGACTAAATTTTCTATAAAAAATTTTCTATATAAAAATGAAATGTTGACAAAAATATAAAAATAAAATTTTGACAAAATTTTCCATAAAATTAAAATTTTGACAAAATTTTCCATAAAATTTAAATTTTGACAAAATTTTCTATAAAAATAAAATTTTAACAAAATTTTCTATAAAAATAAAATTTTGACAAAATTTTCTATAAAAATAAAATTTTGACAAAATTTTCTATAAAAATAAAATTTTGGCAAAATTTTCTAAAAAAAATTAATTTTTACAAAATTTTCTATAAAAATAAAATTTTGACAAAATATTCTATAAAAATAAAATTTTCAAAAAATTTCCCAATTTTTAAAAATTTTCTATACAAATAAATTTTTTTTTTTTAATTTTCCATAAATATGAATCTTCAACACATTATTCCAAATTAGAACACTTTTACACAATTTTCCATAAAATTGAATTTTGACAAAATTTTCTATAGAAATATCCATTGAAGAGTTCCAAAACATAAAAACCCCGAATTTTCTTATTTTGTATGCACACATAAACCAAACGTGTAAACTTAGTACCTGCTGGGTGAACAAACACTTGCTGTTTTACAGTTTGTTGATATCAATTAGTTTTGTTTTTCAGAAAGAAGAAATGCTCATCCATTTTAAATTCCCCTAACTTCCTTCTGTATAGCATAATTTCTCAAACCTCTACAATGTCTTCATTTTTTCCTTTTCTTTGTTTTTCCTCTTGCACTGACTGTTTGTTGTTAGTTTATGATAAATAATTTTAATGATTGATCTATTGACGTTTGGGATATTCACTGGCCCGTATGCATAAATCAATATTTATTAACATACGTGGTATTTACCTTTCAGATAGCATATACTTGTTGTGTGCTTATGTAGACATCTCCAGTGATATCAACTAGCCTCAGGCAATCATAAATATCCACACAATATGAGCCCACAACAAAACAAAAAATGTGTGAGTTACAGATAAAAAGAAAACATCACTGGACCTTACCTGAAAAGAGATAAAAAGAAGAGGAAAAAAAAATAAATTAAGTAAATTATTTGATCACTGATTAACACATCTAAGTAATGAGATAATGAGAAGAAGGTTATAATTTTCACTTAACTCTATTCCAGAAAAATTAAACGGAAACCAATTGAACTAAATGAAGATTTATAGAGAGAATACGCAAAATTGTCAGATTACAGAGCATGAAGCAAGATGTAACCCCTGAAACAAAGTTTTGTATGACTCCCCTATGCTCCGCTTTATAGAAAACTGAAAGTTGAATTTGTAACAAAGGCAGGGGGGCTTACTAATGGAAATCGAATTAAAACCGATCAAATTTCAACATGTGCTGCAGATTATTGATTCAACCGCAAAGGACGTATGGATTTCCACCAGTTTCTCTCTCTCTCCTCCTACTTTTGGCCTATGCAATTCAGTAACAATGTGTGTAAATGTAAACAAACCATAAGCCCTGATATAAATAAATTGGAAGGAAAAATTGATAGTCATCTAAGTTCTGCACTGCATGTACATATGCCACGATCCACAATTGATCACAACTGTGTGCCCCCTCCAATCCAACCAATTGGAGACACCACCAAGCACCAGAGACTCGCGGCAGACTCATGCTGCTTTATTGTGGTCATAAGCGTACACATAAAATAAACTATGGAAGGTCTTTATAGATATCAGAGAGATAAAAGAACGTCACTATCATTATTATTTCAACGGTGGAGCATTAACAAAACAAACAGTTTTAGAGACAGCCGATAGTCGATAAGTTGGCGGCTGTTGTCCAAAAAACAAAACAAATTTGTACTATTAGCAGTAAAGCAAAGGGGAGACTAGGACTGGGTATTCACCCACACCATTGCTAGTCATTGCTCCAATCACACAAAATACCAATGCCTTCTGTGTAAATATAGCAGACTTTGTTAAATCTCTTTGGATTTGTGTTTTTTGATGTACGGCCCTCGAAGATTACCTAGGGGAAAAATATGTGGGGAAATGTTGAAGGTGTTGTGAGGCAAATCGCCCAAAATTCTGACCCACTTTTTTTCCTTCGATATTATCTAGGTAACATTCATAATCGCCACCCAAAATGCTAATGATTTCAAATGAAAAATGACAATTCCTTTGGTTATAATCATTAAAAAATGTTAAACGCATAGTTTTGTAAAAGAAAATTGGAGCAAAAAACAGAAACGAAAGAAATTCTATAAACATCTATTGGAAATAGGTTAATGGATGAGATATTGTCATTATTAAATGACATTGGCAATAAAATGAAATGAATATTGACAGATATAAGACCTCTTATATTTAAATTTAAAAACGATATTGAAAATAACAATAATTTAATTATAGAAAAATGCTATAAAATTTGGAAAAAAATAAAAGAAGCTTAGCACAACACCCATTGACTATTGAGAATATTTTAAGTTTAAGGAAAGGCAAAAGTCATAGCTGATTTAACTCTTCAATCCATTTATTTGAAATTCAATTAATAGATTTATATGCCGCAAAAGTAATTTTTGAATTAATTTATAAAAAAAAAACAAATCCGATTTGTAACCAAAAAAAAATCCCTTTTTGAGAAGTCATGAAAAAATGCATGATTCATACAACATTTTCAAGAAGAGGACTAGATCAATGAACGATGCTTTATGTCATTCTGATATCAATTCCATTACTGCTTCAGTACTGGATATAAGTTAAAATGCCATTAATCATAAATTTTTGTTAGTTTTTGAATATTTCCTTAAAAAACCAAAAAATCACCTGCACACATGCATGATTCAGACAACATTTTTAAGAAGAGAATTACATCAATGAACGGTGCTTTAAAACATTTCGATATCAATTCCATTACTGTTTCAACAATGTATATAAGTCGCCAGTACGTATTACGAATCCTTTTTTTTGAAAAATAATTTCAGAATTCATGAAAAAAGCTGCACACATGCATTATTCATACAACATTTTCAAGAAGAAGACTAGATCAATAAACGATGCTTTATGCCATTCTGATATCAATTCCGTTACTGCTTCAGTCCTGGATATAAGTCAAAATGGCAATAATCATAATTTTTAGTTTCTTTTTGAATATTTCATGAAAAAAGAAAAAATCACCTGCACACATGCATGATTCATACAACATTTTCAAGAAGAAGACTAAATCAATGAACGATGCTTTAAAACATTTCGATATCAATTCCGTTACTGTTTCAGTACTGTATATAAGTCAGTAAGTTATCCTTTTTTGGAATAGACTTTTGAGAATTCATGAAAAAAGCTGCACACATGCATGATTCAGACAACATTTTCAAGAAGAGGATTAGATCAATGAACGATGCTTTATATCATTTTGATATCAATTCCGTTACTGCTTCAGTCCTGGATATAAGTCAAAATGGCATTAATCATAAATTTTTGTTTATTTATGAATATTTCCTTAAAAAACAAAAAAAAATGGGACTCAAATGGAAAGCATTTCAGATTAGAAAACGTATCTGATATGCAATTGTCGGACCAAGTTTTTGGGGGACCACCCCAATCCCCAAAACACCCCTAAATCGGACATACTTACCGACTATTGCAATATGGGACTCAAATGAAAAGTTTTTGCGAGTAGAAAACGAATCTGATATTCAAATGTAGGACCAAAATTCTGGGGGTCCACCCCTCCCCAAAAACACCCCCCAAACATCTGCACACATGCATGATTCTGACAACATTTTCAAGAAGAGGACTAAATCAAAGAACGATGCTTTGAAACATTTCGATATCAATTCCGTTACTGTTTCAGTACTGTATATAAGTCAGCAAGTTTTCCTTTTTTGGAATATACTTTTGAGAATTCATGAAAAAAGCTGCACACATGCATTGTTCAGACAACATTTTCAAGAAGAGGACTAGGTCAATAAACTATGCTTTATACCATTTCGATATCAATTCGTTACTGCTTCAGTCCTGGATATAAGTCAAAATGGCAATAATCATAAATTTTTGTTTGTTTTTGAATATTGCCTGAAAAAAACAAAAAATCAACTGCATACATGCATGATTCTGACAACATTTTCAAGAAGAGGACTAAATCAAAGAACGATGCTTTGAAACATTTCGATATCAATTCCGTTACTCTTTCAGTACTGTATATAAGTCAGTAAGTTTTCCTTTTTTGGAATATACTTTTTAGAATTCATGAAAAAAGCTGCACACATGTATTTTTCAGACAACATTTTCAAGAATAAGACTAGATCAATGAATGATGCTTAATACTATTTTGATATCAATTCCGTTACTGCTTCAGTCCTGGATATAAGTTAAAATGCCATTAATCATAAATTTTTGTTTGTTTTTGAATGTTTCCTTAAAAAACAAAAAATCAGCTGCACACATGCATGATTCAGGCAACATTTATAAGAAGAGGACTAGATCAATGAATGATGCTTTGTACCATTTTGATATCAATTCCCTAACTGTTTCAGTACTGTATATAATTAAGTAAGTTTTACCAAACTTTTTTGGAATATACTTTTGAGAATTCATGAAAAAAGCTGCACACATGCATGATTCAGATAACATATTCAAGAAGAGGACTAGATCAATGAACGCTGATTAATACCATTTTGATATCAATTCTGTTGCTGCTTCAGTCCAAGATATAAGTCAAAATGCCATTTATCATAATTTTTTTTTTCTTTTTGAATATTTACTTAAAACACAAAAAATCAGCTGCACACATGCATGATTGAGACAACATTTTTAAGAAGAGGACTAGATCAATGAATGATGCTTTGTACCATTTTGATATCAATTCCCTAACTGTTTCAGTACTATATATAATTCAGTAAGTTTTACGAAAACTTTTTTGGAATAAACTTTTGAGAATTCATGATTTATACCATTTTGATATCAATTCTGTTACTGTTTCAGTCCTGTATATAAAACAAAATGCCATTAATCATAATTTTTTTATTTAATATTTCTTAAAAAAAAAATAAAATATCGCCATGAACGCTCTTAAAATATTAAAAAATAAAAGAATACCTATATAACTGGTGCTTCAATTCGTTTGTTGAAGATGTGGAAATATGTAATTAAACCAAACAACAAAAATATCACAAACATTTTTGGTATAATGTCATAAAAGTTGCACAAAAGGCTGCATATCCATGTGTGAAAAAAAAATTTCAACAAGAAGTCTTAATGTATGAACGAAGCTTTATATAACCCCAACCGATAAGATCCGAGATATATCAGCGATGAAAAATTGTATATGTACATTGAATTTCTCCCCATTCGGACTCGGCTAAAAAAGGGATGTCCTGTATTATTGAGCTTAAACTTGAATCGGACAGTACTTGAAATATTGCCGCTTTTCCTTAAAGGAATGTTCATAGGCAAATTTGCAACACAAACACTAAAATTTTGACCCAAGTACCAAGGGGGAACGACCCACCTCAAAAACCCCCAAACAAACATTTAGGCCGATCGGTATTATTGGGACCTCATATAGACATTTGGAGACAAGTGTTAGGGCCCCCGCTACTCTCCCAAAGCTTTCTAGAGGCATAATTAGGCAAATAACATGAAAAAAAAATAAAAATACAATCCCCAAATGATTCGCAACGCAAATTCGACAGTCGGACAGATATGATCCGAGCGACTGACAAGGAATACCCTATTTTATCGTGGCCTGTTTCATAAAGTGGGATCTTCTTGTCTTTTGGGATAAAAAGGGTACTAGGGTACTCATCGGATGGGAAAATTACTGTAAAAAGTTCCAAAGTTCTGACTTTTCCATCCCTGATGTGCACAATCATTTGAGATTTACCATGTTTGTGCAAGCGCAGCAACTTTTTCGAAGCTTATAAACAATATAATGAGCAGTCAATAAAACAAATTTCATGTAGCTTTAATTCCTAGCTTGACAGATATACCAGTGCCAACTTGGTATCACTTCGTGTAAGATGACTTTGTATTGCGAAATATACGAGACTCATCAAAGCAGGGTGAAGCGATTTAATTGTTTTTTTTTTTTTTTGCATCGTAAAGGTAACAGACATTTGAAATTGGTTTCGGCAACCGAGGGGGAACGCCCCACCCAAACGGGCATATAAGCCAATCTGTACAATATGGGACTTAAATGAAAGGTATTTGGGAGTAGAAAACGAATTTGATACAGATAAAAAAATACAACTGTCAGTAGGGGCTTCCCATCCGCAAAAGTTACCGCAAACGGGTTCAAAGACCAATTGGTCCAAGGCTTTTGGGAGCAGAGCACGATTCTGGTATAAAAGTAGGGGCCAAGTGGCAAAGGAAGAAAAAACGTTTCATTTTTGGGCGATCTTTTCAAAGTTCGCAAAACAAACTTTAATCCACACAGACTTTGCATTTCCCCCACTATTTGTAACAAAACCACAGTCACCACATTGCACTAACGGATATCCTTTATGTCCAAAATATCTCCAATATTTCAATATCCACATCATTTAGACGATTTGAAAATTAACAGGAAGTCTTCTCCTTTTGGTTTAAAGTGCCCATCACACATAAACCCCATTTACTCCATTGAAAAATCAAATCGAAGCTATAATAATTAAATTCTACAACAACCTCCTTATGGCTGAAAGCAATTTTGTTATGGATATTCATTTACATGGATCTTCTTCTACGGTCTTGATTCTGCCGCAACTCCACTTACAAACAACGGAAGCTGTCAATTTCTTTGGAAAATACGAACATGATTGGCCTCTGTTTCTTGTTTGTTGACTTGTAATGCTTCTTGAGTTGTCTCATAAAAGTCAATATGAACCGACAGACAGACAGAAAGTGTTGCCTACATTTGTTACAAAAAAAAAGAAGAAAAGACCCGAGTTGAGTTTAAACATGAAAGTGTGATAGATTGTGTCTGGTTTGGTCATAAATTAAAGAAAAACTTAAACCAGAAAAAGAGATCTTGACCAACACCACCACAGAGGGAAGATAACATATAGGAGAGACATTGTAAGAAAATTTATGTAGAATGATCGTCATATGGAAATGTAACCCTAATAGCCAGCCATAGTTGATGTAAATAGAAAATGCGTATAAAACCAACTCTATGGCGAAACTAGGGCAGTCATAGTAACAGTGAGTTGAATACAAAGTGATATGGAGAGGAAATATGGAGCATAAGAAGCCAGATATTGAATTTGTTTAGAGGATACCTTTAAAGAACAAAATTCTTGGAATAAATCTTTCTTTCTTACACAAAAATTTCCAATGGAAATGAAATTTCCTTTGGACAAAATCTTTTATATATAACAAGCAAAAGCGTGCTAAGTTCGTCCGGGCCGAATGTTGGGAACCCACCATCATGGTTTCTGCTAAAATGTGGGAGCTATATCAGGTTATAGACCGATTCGAACCGTACTTGGCACAGTTGTTGAAAGTCATAACATATCACTATGTGCAAAATTTAAGCAAAATCGGATGAAAATTGAGACTTCCAGGGGCTCAAGAAGTCAAATCGGGAGATCGGTTTATATGGGAGCTATATCCAAATCTGAACCGATATGGCCCATTTGGAATTCCCAACGACCTACATCAATATTAAGAATCTGTGCAAAATTTCAAGCGGCTAGCTTTAAGCCTTCGACCGCTATCGTGATTTCGACAGACGGACGGATGGACATGGCTAGTTTTTTGTTTGAATATTTCCTTAAAAAACAAAAAATCGCCTGCACACATGCATGATTCATACAACATTTCTAAGAAGAGGACTAGATCAATGAACAATGCTTTGTAACATTTCGATATCAATTCCGTTACTGTTTCAGTACTGTATACAAGATAGCAAGTTTTTCTTTTTTGGAATATACACATGCATGATTCAGACAACATTTCCAAGAAGAGGACCATATCAATGAACGATGCTTCATGGCATTCTGATATCAATTCTGTTACTGTTTCAGTATTGGATATAAGTCAAAATACCATTAATCATAATTTTTTGCTATTTAATATTTCCTAAAAAAAAAAAAATAAAAAATCCCCTGCGCACATGCAAGATTCATACAATATTTCTAAGAAGAGGACTAGATGAATGAACAATGCTATGAAGCATTGTGATATCAATTCTGTTACTGTTTCAGTACTGTATATAAGTCAGTAAATGTTCCTTTTTTTGGAATATACTTAAGAGAATCCATGAAAAAACCTGCACACATGCATGATTCAGACAACATTTCCAAGAAGAGGACTAGATCAATGAATGATGCTTTATACCATTTTGATATCAATTCCGCTACTGCATCAGTCCTGGATACAATATTTCCTTAAAAAAAGAAATCACCTGCACACATGCATGATTCACACTACATTTTCAAGAAGAGGACTAGATCAATGAAGGATGCTTTGAAGTATTTCGATACCAATTCCGTTACTGTTTCAGTAATCAGTAATTTGAAATGTATTGTACTTTTGAGAATTCATGAAAAAAGCTGCACACATGCATGATTCAGACAACATTTTCAAGAAGAGGACTAGATCAATGAACTATGCCTTATACCATTTTGATATCAATTCCGTTACTGTTCCAGTACTGCATATAAGTCAAATAGCCATTAATAATAATTTTTTTTTTTTAATTTAATATTTCCTAAAAAAAAAAAAATAAAAAATCGCTGCACATATGGACCTTCCTAGAATATGAATAAATAAAAAGGAAACCTATATAACCAGTGCTTCTTGGTTACCCCACATCAATTCGTTTGTTGAAGATGAAGAAAATATGTAATTAAACCAAACAAAAAAAATATCACAAACTTTTTTTTGGTATAATGTTAAAAAAGTTGCACAAAATGCTGCACACATGAATGGTTGCACAAAAAATGTCAACAAGAGGTCTAAATGTATAAACGAAGCTTTATAACATTCCGATATCAATTACTCTACTGTTTCAGTACAAGATATAAGCAAAGGCCATGAATTGTAATTCTTTTTTTTATATTCCCTCAAAAGACGACAAAATTGATAGAAACTCTAGGATATTTCGAAACATGAAAATAGCTGCACACAAGACTGGTTGAGAGACAATTTTCAACAAGAGGGCTAAAAAAAACAAGCTAGGCTTTAAGGCAGTCTGATATCAATTCAGTTATGCCTTTGATGCTGGATACAAATCAATGATATGTACAGTAACATTATTTTTAATATTCTCTCAAAACACAAAGAAAATGCCTTCAGATACTTCGAATTAAGCAAAAAAGCTATAAAAACTATGCTTTATAGATTTCCAATATCAATTCCTTCGTTGCAGTTGTGTAATAGGAAAAATAACTACTAACTTAATTCATGATAAATTATATTAAAAGACTCAAAAATGGCTGCACACATGGACAGTTAAGTAAATTGTTTAAAAAGAAGGCCTAGTTGCATATACTTGGCTTCATGGCACTTCGGTATCAATTCATTTACTGTTTCAGTACAGGATGTAATTAATACCAAAGAAGTTTTAACTAAATTTTGGAGAAAATTTTAAAAAATTGCTCCTTTTAAAAAAATTTCTTATTGAAACTCATTATACGTTAAATCAAGTTTCGTTGTTTTCTTCTCTTTTCTTCAATTTGAATATTTTCTATATTTCTTATCCAATTACAAGGTCTTTATAAATAACTATCTTCTATTAATCACCTTACTAATGGGTCTGCTTAGTTTTTGTTTTCCCCCTTTCCATTTCGAGGCAATCATTTAGCCTTAGCATGGGATTATTGTGTTTGTGGGGGAAAAAAGGTAGCCTTTTGATAACTCAACAACTCCAATGAGGCTCGTATCTATCTGCGGGTAGGTTTAATTTTTTGTTTACCCAAACCGACAAATATTATCAAATTTATTTCACTCCATCATAAATGTTGGTAAACGTTTTATGCCTTTTGGCGGGAGTCATGGATGTTCGTGCAACAGTCGCACAAATACACTGTGGACATTATACGTGGTTATTGAGCGCCTTTTGGACTCTAATGCTGCCGTGTCCAGCACGTTAACGCAACCATTATGGAGAAATAAGAAATCATTTCGAAGGCACCAGGCAAGCGCAAAGCAAGACCATCACCACCATCATCATCAACATCATTATAGGCATCTTATCGCCTAGGTACTAGGTACGTCTGTCCCATTATTATGATGGAAGAAAGTCTGGAATGGTGGGTAGGCATATGAGGCACGCAATGTTGTTGTATGGTTGGATCTGGACTCTATGGAATGCCTTCGTCCATGGCATTGGGAGTTAAATAAGAGACAACATTATTTGTTGTCGCCGTTTTTATGTGGTATAGTCGCATTCATCCATCAGCGTTTGTGACAGTCTGCCTGGCAGTCGCTTGCCCAGTTGGTTGGTTGGTCACCCGGCCTTTGCCATATGTCTGCTGGCATGACTGGGAATCTAAAGTGCCTTGGGAGATTTTTCTTTTTCCTTCTTTTTTTTTCATATCTGCTGTCGTTTTCCCAAACACGATTGGTTATTGACCATCAGACACACACTCATATTTCATGCCGGTGCCCTTCCCTTACAAGTTCCTGCTTGATTTAATCGAGTGATGGCTTGGCAAGAGTGTCTCGGTGTCATTTACCGGGAATGGCTTTTACTTTCTATACTTTTTTTATTTTTCTTCTTTCAATGTTGCTGTTGTTTTTGTTATGATTTTTTATTTCATTTTCTATTTACTCAAGATTATTGAATAAAAATAAAACTGGCAAAGTAAAAACATCCACATTGACCATAATAGCCCTGCATGGCATATAGGGGTGAGCAAACACGGAGGAGTTTATTTTTCCAATGTTTATCTTTCAAATCCCACATTACAGCAATGAAAACAATCACATGGATGAATGACCGTCCATCTATCAAGGCGTCCGACTTTCCGCATATATGTATCGCTCAGTGTGATTGTGGCCCCTACTTCTTGCCACAACAAACGACCACGAGGAAAATTATCGCTTTTTAAATACTGAATATTTTTGAAGGGGTAACAGAAAAACAGTTCAGAGAAATTTTGTAAAATGTTGCCTTTTGGACTTAAGACCATGGGATTTTGAGATGGGAGAATTTGACAGATACTAAACTATTTTGAAAGAAATTTTAGTCAAATGAGGGGAGACGTAGTTGGGCCGAAATAAAATCTAAATTTGTTTTGGTTGGAAGGGGTTTTAAAACCGGGCCCGCTCCGCTGCGCTTTCTTTAACTCTCTAATATCTTTTTAGGGTGGAGAAACTTCGCCCTGAATGCGATTACCTTTCATTTGAGTCCCATATTGTCATAATGGGTCAAATAACCCATTTGACGTATCTTTAGGAGGAAGAGCGCCACCTAGACTTGAAAGCAAATTTAAATGTCATATTCGTAATCTACTCCCAAATACCTTTCATTTGAATCCCATATAACCATGGTCGGGCAATATGGCCATTTGGGGGTATTTGGGGTCGGGCGATCTCCCTCCCTGGACCTAATGTTTTATGTCACATTTGTAATCTACTGCCTAATACTTTTCATTTGAGTCCCATATTGACATGAACTTCGAATATACCTATTAAGAGGAGTTTTAGGGTTGGGGGGCCCGCCGGGTACTTGGACCCAAATTTTAACACCATAATCGTTTTCTGGTCTCCAATACCTTTCATTTGATAACCTTATGTGCCCATGGGACCACTTTCGGATATGGGTGGCGTTTATGGGGTAAGGGGAAGGTTCCGCCTCCACCCGATATCTAAAAATTATATAGCCTATGTTTCTTTCCAGACAAACGTACACAATCTATGAACATTTTAAGAATCGGTTCAGCCAAGTATCATATAGTCATAATGGGTCCAATGGCGTTCTTGAGGGTTGACGTGACCCCCTATACTTCGATCTGATTTTGTATGCCAGATTCGAAATCTACTCCCGAATACCTTTCATTTGAGCCCCATATTGAAATGAACGTTCAATATGTCTGTTTGGGGGAGTTTTGGGGTTGGGGCGGCCCGATGGGTACTTAAATCAAATTTTATTGCCATATACGTATTCTACTCTCTAATACCTTTAATTTGATACCTATATTGTCCCGATCGGTCCACTTTTGATCTTAAGTTGTGTGAGGGGGAGCGTCCGTTCCCCCTTTCCAATAACGAAAAATTATATAACCTATGTTTCTTTCCAGACCAACCTACACAATATGCGAAAGTTTCGAGAAAATCGGTTTTGCCGTTTTTCAGTCTATACGGAACAAACAAACCGAGTCCCATATATCCATGATTGGCTAATGTGCCCATTTGGGCGTTTCTGTGGGGGTGGGGTGACTCCCTATACTTCGATCTGATTTTGTATGCCAGATTCGAAATCTACTCCCGAATACCTTCCATTTGAGCCCCATATTGAAATGAACGTTCAATATGTCTGTTTGGGGGAGTTTTAGGGGTGGGGCGGCCCGATGGGTACTTAGATAAAATTTTAATGCCATATTCGTATTCTACTCTCCAACACCTTTAATTTGAAACCTATATTGTCCCACTCGGTCCACTTTTGATATTAGTTTGTGTGAGGGGGAAGGTCCGTTCCCCCTTCCGATACCGAAAAATTATACAGCCTATTCCTAATTCCTGACCACATTCGTAATCTACTCTCGAATACCTTTCATTTGAGTCCCATATTGTCATGATCGTCAAATAAGCCTATTTTAAGGGTTTTGGGGCTGGGGCGGCCCCCCAGGTACTTGGACCCAACTTTTATTATGAAATTCGTACTCTACTCTTGAATACCTATCATTTGAATCCCATATTGTCCCGTTCGGTCCACTTTTATTTTTGGGTAGTACTTTGGGGGTAAGGGGGAGGGTTCGCCCCCTCCCGATAACTCCCGACCCGGTTAGATTCGGCCCGGCCGAACTTAGCACGCTTTTACTTGTTATAGGAAATTTTGTCCAAATTTCAATTCTATAGGAAATTTTATCTAAACTGAGTTTCTATACGAAATTTTGTTTCATAGGAAATTTTTCTATTCATTCATTTCTATGGAAAATATTGTCAAAATTTTGTTTCAAGAGGAAATTTGGTCTACATTTTGTTTCTATGGAAAATTTCGCACAATTTCGTTTTCTATTCATAAGAAAACTTTTACAACTACCTTCCTCTCAAAGAGTATTTGCAAGGCTTTGGATGAAACCAAAACTCCTTTTCTTTGTTGTGGCTTTAATCTTCATAGAAACTAGTTTTCCTTTGTTTATTAAACTCTTTTTTTTTCGGGCTAGTAGCATATTTATGCACACTTTTTGTACATTCAATCCATGCCAAGCTGCAGTATATGAGGCGGCAGCTACTTAAAGTCAGCGCCGAAAGTGAAGATTCTGGCCTGAATGAGTTAAACGAGACACAGAGCCATGGCAAAGACGATGATGGCAAGAAATGTCTTGGAAACCTAGACCAGCCAAGAAATGGCTGGCTGGCTTGCTGCTGCAGATTGGGCTTATTTCAAGCCTGAGTGCTTCTGTCGTCAGTCAGACACTTTAACACACTAGTCAGGTGTTAGCTGTAGTGTTGCCATAGCTGATGACGAAGCCGACGCTAGTGTTGGCTTGGCATACAACTTATCTTTAGTCAGCAGCTGAAGCTGGAGCTCAAGCCTTTCAAGGCAGTTAACAAGACAAGTTGACAAAAACCAAGACAATGACAATCAGACAGACGACAATAAAACCGCGACAAAAACAATTTAACCATTTTAATGACACTATTAAATGCTTGAGATACTTTTGCCTTCCCAAAATGTTGCACACAAACTACGGCTCTATGTGTGTGTGTGTATTGAGTGTAGTCTATGAAAATTCTTACTCATCTACACTAGGCCATGTTAGCGCCGCCGTCAAGACACTGACAAATTTCGCTAATAGTGATAATTTTTTTCACATAACTACACATTTTGGTCTGCCTAAGAGGCAACATTTCTCCATTCTCTTAATTAAGCCATCAACTGCAAGGAATTGCTTCATGTTGCCAACTAGAATTGCAATGATGGAGCATTTGACAAAATTTAAATGTTAAGTGATTTAAGACATTCGAGATTTGTGGAAACATAGCCAAAGGGGAAATTTCTTTTTAAAACTCAATATTGAAAGAGTTTCGTTTAGAAATAACTTTTTAACAAAAATTGTTTTAGAAATGTAACGTGATGAAATTTTGACCAAAATTCCTTTAAAAATAAAATTTTTACAAAATTTTCTATAAAAATAAAATTTTGATAAAAATTCCTATAAAAATATGACAAAATTTTCTATAAAAATAAAATTTTGACAAAATATTCTATAAAAATAAGATTTTGACAAAATTTTCTATAAAAATTAAATTTTGACAAAATTTTCTATAAAAATAAAATTTTGACAAAATTTTCTATAAAAATACAATTTTGACATAATTTGCTATAAAAATACAATTTTGACAAAATTTTCTATAAAAATACAATTTTGACAAAATTTTCTTTAAAAATACAATTTTGACAATTTTCTATAAAAATAAAATTTTGACAAAATTTTCCAAAAAAAAATTAAATTTTGACAAAATTTTCTATAAAAATAAAGTTTTGACAAAATTTTCTATAAAAATAAAATTTTGACAAAAATTTTCTATAAAAATAAAATTTTGACAAAATTTTCTATAAAAATAAAATTTTGACAAAATTTTCTGTAAAAATAAAATTTTGACAAAATTTTCTATAAAAATAAAATTTTGACAAAATTTTCTATAAAAATAAAATTTTGACAAAATTTTCTATAGAAATAAAATTTTCTATAGAAATAAAATTTTGACAAAATTTTCTATAAAAATAAAATTTTGACAAAATTTTCTATAAAAATAAAATTTTGACAAAATTTTCTATAAAAATAAAATTTTGACAAAATTTTCTATAAAAATAAAATTTTGACAAAATTTTCTATAGAAATAAAATTTTGACAAAATTTTCTATAAAAATAAAATTTTGACAAAATTTTCCAAAAAATAAAATTTTGACAAAATTTTCTATAAAAATAAAATTTTGACAAAATTTTCTATAAAAATAAAATTTTGACATAAAAAATTGACATAAAAATTTTCTATAAAAATAAAATTTTGACAAAACTTTCTATAAAATTAAATTTTGACAAAATTTTCTATAAAATTAAAATTAAGGAAATTTCAAAAAAAAATTCTCTTAGAAAGGAAATTTTACCGATATTTTCCATAGAATGCAATTTTTAGCGACATTTCACATAGAAAGGAAATTTTACCAAAAATTTCCCACGTAAAGGAAGTTTTGCCAAAATTTTCCATACCAAGGAAAATTTACCAAAATTTCCTAAAGGAATGAAAATTTCACCAAAAATTCCATAGAAAGTAAATTTTACCGAAAATTCCCAAAGATAGAAATTTTTAACTACATTTTCTTGAAAGAAAATTTTACCAAAAATATCCCATATAAAGGAAATTTTACCAAAATTTCTCACAGCAAGGAAATTTTGCAACATTTTCCATGGAAAGGAAATTTTACCAAAAATTTTCCAATGAAAGGATATTTTACAAAATTTTTCCGATAAAAAGGAAATTTTACAAAAATATTCCGATAGAAAGGACATTATGATAAAATTTCCCACAGAAAGTAGATTTCACCAAAATTTCCCATAGAAAGAAAATTTTACAAAAATTTCCCATTGCGAAAAAATTTTATCAGAAATTCCCAAAGGAAAGGATAATTCACCAAAATCCCAGAGGAAAGAAAATTCTACCAAAATTTCCCATGCAAAGGAAATTTTACCAAAAAATCCCATAAAAAGAAGATTTTGCCAACAATTCCCATACAAAGGGAATTTCGAACTGAAAACAATTTTAGCAAAATTTCCTAAAAGGAAAGGAAATTTCACCAAAAATTCTATATAAAGGAAATTTTATCAAAATTTCCCATAGATAGAAATTTTTAACGACATTTTCCTTAAAGGGAAATTTTACCAAAATGTTCCAAATGAAGAAAATTTTACTCAAATTTTGCCAACATTTTTCATAGAAATGAGATTTTACAAAAATTTCCCAAAGAAAGGATCTTTTACAATTATTTTCGATAAAAAGGAAATTTTGCCATAGAAAGGAAACGTTCACCAAAATTTCCCATAGAAAGGAAATTTTACCAAAATTTCCCATAGAAAGGAAATTTTACCAAAATTTCCCATAGAAAGGAAATTTTACCAAAATTTCCCATAGAAAGGAAATTTTACCAAAATTTCCCATAGAAAGAAAATTTTACCAAAATTTCCCATAGAAAGGAAATTTAGCGGGAATTCCTAAAAGAAAGGAAATTTCACCAAAATCCCAAAGGAAAGGAAATCTTGCCAAAAATTCCCTTACAAAGGAAATTTTACAAAAATTTCCCATACAAACGAAAATTTACCAAAGTTTTCAACTGAAAACAATTTTAGCAAAATTTCCTTAAAGAAAAGGAAATTTCACCAAAAATTCTATATAAAGAAAATTTAACAGAAATTTCCCATAGATAGAAATTTTTAACGACATTTCCCATGGAAAGGAAATTTTACCAAAAAATTCTCATGTAAAGGAAATTTTACTACAATTTCCCATAGCAAGGAATTTTTACTAAAAGGAAATTTTATTAAAATTTTCCATTGCAAGGAAATTTTGTTAAAATTTCCCATAGCAAGGAAATTTTGTTTACATTTTCCATCAAAAGGATATTTAGGCAAATTTTCCCAAAAAAAAGGAAATTTTACAAAAATTTACCGATAAAACGGAAATTTTCCGATGGAACGGAAAATATCATCAAAGATTTCTATAGAAAGGAAATTTTGCCAAAATTTCCTATAGAAAGGAAATTTTAACAAAATTTCCCATAGAAAGGAAATTTTACGAAAATTTCCCATAGAAATGAAATTTTACAAAAATTTACCAATAAAACGGAAATTTTCCAATGGAACGGAAAATATCGCCAAAGATTTCTATAGAATGGAAATTTTGCCAAAATTTTCCATAGAAAGTAAATTTTACCAAAATTTCCCATACAAACGAAAATTTACAAAAATTTCCTATAGAAAGGAAATTTTACCAAAATATCCCCTAGAAAGAAAATTTTACCAAAATTTCCCACTGAAAAAAAAATTAAAAGAAATTTCCAAAGGTAAGAAAATTTCACCAAAATTTCCCAAAGAAAGAATATTTTACCAAAATTTCCCATAGAAATGAAATTTTACAAAAATTTCCCATAGAAATGAAAATTTACCAAAATTTCCCATAGAAATGAAAATTTACCAAAATTTCCAAAAAGAAAGGAAATGTTACCAAAATTTCCCTTAGAAAGGAAATTTCATGAAAAATGTCCATAAAAAGGAAATTTTACCAAAATTTCCCATTGAAATAAGTTTTAGCAAAATTTCCCATTGGAAACTATTTTTCCCGAAATTTCCCAACGGATTGGAAATTTCACCAAAAATTCCCATATAAAGTTAAATTTCCCTAAAAAGGGAAATTTTGGTAAAATTTCCTTTCTATGGGAAATTTTGGTAAAATTTCCTTTCTACGGGAAATTTTGATAAAATTTCCTTTCTATGGGATTTTTTAATAAAATTTCCCTTTTTAGGGAAATGAAATTTCTACTACATTTTTCTTTATATAGCAAAATTTTGATAGTTTTCCTATGCAGTTTAAAAAGTTCTCCCATTTTTCAATTAAGTACCTAAACTTCTTGGCATTGCTTCATGAAACCAACCATTCATGATTTAATGCTGTGCAGTATTTGATGGAATTAAAATGCTAAGCGATTTGCATGAAAGAGGTTTGTGGAAGTTTCTTTTGGTGCCGATAGGTGGAAGGTTATGTTGCTTCCACTCACTTGAGTTTGATTGTTGTGCTTGTTGTTGGAGGCAAACAACGCAAAAAATGTTTCAAGAGTTCAACTCACTTTATAACAACTCCCACTCCAGGTTTTGCTCTTCAGCTTGGTCGATGCAGGATTAATTCAACATTTGCATGATGGCCTAGAGTGTTGCAGTTGTGCTCAAATACAGGACGATGTTGTGCTGCACCACCACCATAGTCAAACCTATAGCCTTTGGCAAGGAGATTGCTTGAATTGTTGGCGGGTTGTTTAGATGGATGGATGGATGGATGAGTGAAAGAAAGGATTGTTTGTAGGCTAACTACTTGTATTGTTTGACGATGCAAGGATTTTGCTTTTGTGCCAAGAGTTTCCTTTTGTTTATTGGGAACATAGCATAACACAACACAACACAGCCCACAACCATCAACATCATCATAATCGAGCTAGGTATTCGTAATAAAGTGCATCCTTGAGTATAAACTCGCCAAAACTTTTGGCTTTTGCTATGGCTTTTGTTATGTTTTGCCAAAGTATTCACAAAAGCAAATACCGTCCATTCTGAGGCAAATATGTACCAGCTTTTGGTGCATTTCTTGCTTGGAAACAAGTATTTATACAAAATATTCTTGCCAGGAAAATGGAGCATTAAGGTCTGCGCCTTGCTGGTTTTGGGGGGCGGAAGCGGGTGAAATTTATGAAAACATAATCTATGAACTTGGCATGAAAAATTTCTATTTGGAGCATGGGCATATAAAAGAGCCACCCCAGCCTGAGGTTTCATAAAATGAAGGAATTTTTAAAAGCAGAAAGCAATTGCATTAATAAAGCAGCCACAGAAGAGATGATTTTGTGAAAAGTTTGTGAAAAGTAAATATTTTTAACGCTTCAGGTAACGGGAAAGAGGGCTATCCAAGGTGGGCAATGAAACAAGGAAGAAACCAAGTAAGAAGAAAGAAACCAAGTAAAAAAAGAAATTATGAAAATAAAATGTTGAAGAAATTTTTATATAAACAAAATTTTAATTAAACTTTCTATGAAAAATATTTTGACAAATTTTAATAAAATTACAATTTTGACTAAAATTTTTCATAAACATTAAAATGTATGTTTGTTTGTGTGTTCCTTATAGACTCAAAAACGGCTGAACCGATTTTCATGAAATTTCCACTGATGGTGCATAATGATCCCGTGGTGAAAATAGGGTACTAAATTTTTTTAGTATTTGAAGGGGGGCGGGCCCTCCCCCTTGCCCGAATTTTCAAAAATGCAAGATCCCGATGATGGGCCTCCCAAAAACACCCCAAATAGAGGACAAATTTATGACCATAGTAATATGGGGCTCAAATGAAAGGTCTTTGGGAGTAAAGCATGAATTTCGGGAAAATGGCCGGCTATGGAAAAATTCAAATTTGCCCATATACATTCCATTAAGGAACAGGGGCAAACTTCTCACATAGTAATAAGTGCAGTCCGATTCAAGTTTAAGTTCAATGATAAGGCGTGCCGCAGTGCGACAACTCTTTGGAAAGAAGTTTTTACATGGCATAGTACCTCAAAAATGTTCCCAGTATTAGGAGGAGAAAACCAACGCTGAAAAATGTTTTTTCTGATGGCCTCGCCAGAATTCGAATCCAGGCGCTCAGCGTCATAGGCGGACTTGATAACCTCTGCGCTACGGTGGCCTCCTTTTGTACAGAATAAAATTATGAAAGAAAAATGTAGAAAAAACTTTTATGAAATTTAAAAAAATAAATTGAATATTTTAAAATTTTAAAAACAAAATCAAAAATTAAGAAAAATATTTAAAAAATTTTAAAATTTTAAGAAAAACATTTCAAAACTTAAAAAAAAATTTAAAACTTAAAATTTTAAAAAATTTTTAAATAATTTTAATAAATATTAAGAAATTTTAATTAAAAAAAAAAATTAAAAAAGCTTAAAAAATTTTAAAACTTTTTAAAATAGTTTTAAGAAAATTTTAAAAAATTTAAAGAAGCTTAAAACATTTTAAAATAATTTTATGAAATTTTAAAAATATTTTATGAAATTTTAAAAATATTTTAAAAAAATTAAAAAAATATTTAAAAAATTTTGAAAAATATTTTAAACAAATTTTAAAAAAATAAAATAATTTTAAAAAATTTAAAATATTTTGGAATAGATTTTAAAAATTTTTGGAAAAGATTTTAAGATATTTTAAAAAATTTTAAAAATTTAAGAAAAAATTTAAAAAAAATTAAGAAAAAATTTAAAATTAAATTTTAAAAAATTTAAAATTAAATCGACAAAAATATTCTTTAAAAATAAATCGACATTTTAAAAAATTTTAAAAAATATTAAAAATTTAAGAAAATAATTTAAAAAAAATTTTTTTAATTTTTAAAAATTTTAAAACATTAAAAATTTAACAAAAAAAAATTAAAAAATTGTAAAAAAATTTTAAATAATTTAAAAAAATTTAACAAAAAATTTAAAAAAATTAAAACATTGTAAAAAAATTTTAAATAATTTTGAAAAATTTATTTAAAATTTTCTTTTAAACAAAATCGACAAAATTTTGACATTTTAAAAAATTTTAAAAAAAATTTAAAACATTTTAAAAAAATTTAAAACATATTAAAAAAATTTTGAAAAATTTTAAAAAATATTAATAAAAATTTTAAAAAAATTTTAAATGATTTTAACAAATTTTAAAAATTTAAGAAAAAATTTAACAAATTTATTTAAAATCTAAAAAAAAAATTTAAATAAAATCGACAAAATTGTCATTAAAAATATTTTGACATTTCAAAACAATTTAAGAGATTTTAAATTTTAAAAAATATTAAAAAATTAAGAAAAAATTGTGAAAAAAACTAATTTTTAAAATTTTTTAAAAAAAATTTAAAAAATTTTAAATAATTTGAAGAAAAAATTTAAAAATTTTAAGAAAAAATTTTAAAAAATTAAGAAAAAATTTTAAAAAATTTATTTAAAATCTTCTTTAAAAAAAAAAATTTTAAAAAATTTTAAAAAGTTTTAAAAAATTTTTTAAAAATTTTAAAAAAATATTTATAAAAATTTTAAAATGATTTAAACAAATTTTAAAAATTTAAGAAAAAGTTTAACAAATTTATTTAAAATCTAAAAGAATATAAAAAATTTAAAATAAAATCGACAAAATTGTCATTAAAAATATTTTGATATTTCAAAAAATTTAAAATAGATTTTAAGAAATTTTAAAAAAACCTTAAAAAATTAAGAAAAAATTTAAAAAATTGTAAAAAAAACATATTTTTAAAAATTTTTAAAAAAAAAATTAAAAAAATTTAAAAGATTTTAAATAATTTTAAGAAAAAAGTTAAGAAAAAAATTTAAAAAATTAAGAAAAAATTTTAAAAAATCTATTTAAAGTTTTCTTTAAAATAAAATCGACAAAATTATCTTTAAAAAAATTTTGACATTTTAAAAAATTTTTAAAAAAAATTTAAAAAATTTTAAAAACATTTTAAAAGATTTTGAAAATTTTAAACAAAAAAAATTTAAAAGATTTTAAAAGATATTAAAAAATTTTAACAAATTTAAAAAAAAATAAAAAAATTTTTAAAATTGTAAAAAAAATTTAAAATTGTAAAAAAATTTTAAATAATTTTAAAAAATTTTAAAAGTTTAAGAAAAATTTTAAGAAAAAGTTAAGAAAAAATTTTAAAAAATTTTGTTAAAATTTTCTTAAAAATAAAATCGACAACAATTTTCTTTAAAAAAATTTGACAAAATTTGCTAAAAATTAACATTTTTAAAAAATTTCTATTAGAAATAAGATTTTGAAAAAACGTGTTATATAAGCAAAATTTTGAGCAAATTTCAAAGTAAAATTTTGACAAAATTTTCTATAAAAATTAAATTTTGACAAAATTTTTTAGAAAACTTATATTTCGACAAAATTTTCTATAAAAATTAAATTTTGACAAAATTGTTTAGAAAAAAAAATTGAAAAATGTTTTTTCCGTAATAAAGTTGTTGATATAATTTTTTTGTAGAAAGAAAACAAAAAAAAAGTATAAAAAACAATCGAAGAAACAATTTAACAAAAAATGTTACTCTTTCGAATATTGTGTTCTTTTTCAAACACTTTTCCTCTGCACCTCTTACCTTCGGTGAAAAAACCCAAGAATCTACAAAAGACTTACACAAAAAAAAGTCACTAAAAATAGAAAAACAAAGACGCCAAAACACTGGTAGTATTTATAAGATTTACTAGATTTTAAGACACCATTAAGGCCTCTATCATAAAACATTTGCTCTAACACAAAAACCCGGGTCAGCAACAGCATAAACTATTGAAAGTAAAGAAAAAAAACTAGAGCTCGATCTTGGCGTTTAGCATTGCTCAGAGAACAGAGAGAAGGCAAGGAAACCGAGCCATCCAACTGCATTTGCATGGTCGCTGTATGCCAACACCAAGGAATGATCTTGAATCTGAGGTTGTTCATTATCAACATGGTGGAACCAACTGGCAACTGGCAACTTGCAACAAATGGCAAACTTGTGGCACTTGGGGACTAAGTACATTGCCACGCTGTCAAATAAATCTCAACATTTTAAAGTGCGCCAACAAACACAATTTTTGAGATAATTTAGCAAGTCCGTCGGTTCGGTTGGCTGGTTGCAGTGCATAAGGGGTCCATGGAAAAATAGAAAAAAACCATTTGATGATGATTTCCAGCAACAGTTACATCGCGTTCAGTCAAACAAATTGCCCTCATGGAATAATTGTCTGCCTGCTAGTCTGTCTAACTATCAGTTTATCCATCTTCTGTGCTATTTGTCTGCGAATTGTTGAAGAGATTCATGGATACATGGTTTCATGTCATTGTTGGTTGTTACTCGTGGTGGTGGTGGTGCTGGAGCTGGGCAAATGGCAAAATTTGAACTGGGTTTCCATCGCTTTGTAGCCTCTAATCTTTTCATCGCTGTTGTGTTTGAATTTAAGTGACTAAGCGTGTTAAATGCTAATGCTAACTACTTCTTGCACTTGCTTAGTTAGCAAGCCAGCCAGCCAGCAAGCAAGCATGCTGCTAAAGATGGCTAGTTCGTTAGCACTGCAATTAGAATTTAATAAGCGTAAACTTGTGATATTGACCTGGAAGTGGAATAGAAACAGGAAGAGATATGAAAAATCGTGAATAAGAATCAAGGAAGCAGAGTTGTCTTGTAGAGATTATTTTTTTGGTATTTTATACCTAACATTATTGGACTATTGTTCACTACATTTATTACTCATATCTCATATCAATGAGTGCATTCCAATCAATGTTTAAGCTCAATGATAAGGGGTCTCCATTTTAATGACGTGTCCGAACGACGTCCGCATAGCGACAACACTTGATAGAGACGTTTTAATATGGCAGGCTACCTTACAAATGTAGCTAGCATTAGTAAGGGAGGATAGGTTAGGTTAGGTTTAAGTGGCAGTCTGCCATCAGACTCACTTAGACGTTTTCGTTCATTGTAACACCACAGGAACAGAAGAAGGAAGATGCCTTCTAGTTTCTACCGTTGAACCATCCCGATCGCTTTAAAAACCCAAAAACTTGCGAATGTTCACATCCGCCAAATCAGAGAAGATCTCAAAGATTTAAGAACCTAAAGTGAAACTCCTTCTGACTGCTAGTGCGGGACACACACACAGAAGGTGTTGTATAGTCTCTTCTTCTTCGATGTCCTCACAGATTATGCAAAAGTCGTTGCTGGCAAACTTCAGTCTATCAGCATGTTTTTCGATTAGATGTCTGTTCCAGCCTATGACAGCAAAGCAGTAGACCTCTTCAAATCTAGATTAGGCCACTTGGTTTTGGAATACTCACAGCCCCCTCTTTGTGACCATCTACCATTCGTTGTCCTTTGGGCCTGGTCCTGAAAATTTAGCATACCTGTCGCTAGAGGCATTCCCACAGATTCCAGTATCCCAGGAATGTATAGGGTAGTTCCTAGTCGCGCAAGCTCATCCGCTTTACAATTCCCTGGCATATCTCTGTGGCCCGGCACCCAGAACAGGTGAATTTTGAACTGTTCAGCTATCTCGTTGAGAGATCTGCGAGGGCTGTTAATCACCGCTGAAATTTTTTCTGATGTTCACGCCGAGATTTGAACCCAGGCGTTCGGCGTCATAGGTGGATATGATAACCTCTGCGCCACGGCCTCTTGACAACATTTTCTATATTAAATTTTTAACATAATTTTCTATCAAATACAATTTTAGCAAATCTTGAATTTTGAAAAAATTTGCAAAAAAAATTAAAAATTTAAAAAAATTTTAAAATTTTTAAAAAATATGCTTAATAATTTTTAAAACAATTTTATAAAAATTTTTTAAAAATATGCTAAAAACAATTTTAAAAAAATTTTATAAAAATTTTTAAAAATTTTTATAAAAATTTTTAAAAAATTTTATAAAAATTTTTAAAAAATTTTATAAAAACTTTTAAAAAATTTTATAAAAATTTTTATAAAATTATTTTAAAATTGTTTTTAGCTAATTTTTAAAATTTTAAAAATGTTTATACAAATTTTTAATAAATTTGTTATAATAAACACAAATTTTTTTTTTGAGAAAAACCAGTGTTGAAGATCTTAGGAAAGACATTTTGATAAAATCTTGTATAAAAATATTTTTTTTTTATATAAATAAAATGTTGACAACATTTTCTCTAGAAATAAAAGCTCATAAAATTTTGTAGAGAATTAAATTTTGAGAAAAAAAAATTTAAAAAAATTTAAAAAAATTTTGAAAAAATTTAAAAAAAAATTTGGAAAAATTTAATAATTTTTTGAAAAATAAAAAATTTTATAAAAATTTTTAAAAAATTTTATAAAAATTTTTACACAATTTTAAAAGAGTTTATACAAATTTTTAATAAATTTGCTATAATAAATACTAATTTTTTTGAGAAAAACCAGTGTTGAAGATCTTAGGAAAGGCATTTCGATAAAATATTTTTTTATATAAATAAAATGTTGACATTTTCTCTAGAAATAAAAACTCAAAAAATTTTGTAGAGAATTAAATTTTGAGAAAAAAATTTAAAAAATTTTAAAAATTTTAAAAATATGCTAAAAACAATTTTAAAAAAATTTTTTTAAAATTGTTTTTAGCTAATTTTTAAAATTTTAAAAATGTTTATACAAATTTTTAATAAATTTGCTATAATAAACACTAATTTTTTTTTGAGAAAAACCAGTGTTGAAGATCTTAGGAAAGACATTTTGATAAAATCTTGTATAAAAATATTTTTTTTTTTTATATAAGTAAAATGTTGACAACATTTTCTCTAGAAATAAAAACTCATAAAGATTTGTAGAGAATTAAATTTTAAGAAAAAAAAAATTTAAAAAAATTTAAAAAATTTTTGAAAAAATTTAAAAAAAAATTTGGAAAAATTTAATAATTTTTTGAAAAATAAAAAATTTTATAAAAATGTTTAAAAAATTTTATAAAAATTTTTACAAAATTTTAAAAGAGTTTATACAAATTTTTAATAAATTTGCTATAATAAATACTAATTTTTTTGAGAAAAACCAGTGTTGAAGATCTTAGGAAAGACATTTTGATAAAATATTTTTATAAAATATTTTTTTATATAAATAAAATGTTGACAACATTTTCTCTAGAAATAAAAACTCAAAAAATTTTGAAGAGAATTAAATTTTGAGAAAAAAATTTAAAAAAATTTTAAAAAAATTTTAAAAATTTTGAAAAAATTTAAAAAAAAATAAATCACAAAATTTTCTACAGAATAAAATTTTGAGAAAAAATTTTAAAATTTTTCAACAAATTTAAAAATTTTTGAAAAAATTTTAATAAATTTAAGGCTTTAAACAATAAAAAAAATTGCAAAGGGGAACCCGAGCGAGGAGTGAAGAAACGCCCATCCTCATGCAGGCACGGATGTACCTGCGCCGGAGCCCATGGTTCTGCTGTCGGAACCATCCTGTTCCTTCAACAAATCTCAGGAGACCTACCAATTCACCCAGATCGCAGAAGAAACGACTCCCCAGAAAGGGAGCCTACGTCCTTGCAGACGTACATGAGCACAACAAGTGCTCAATAGTCTTCTTCATCCTCTTTGTGGTAGCGGTATTCCCATGCGCGCCACCATGCGATCTATGGCACAGTGCCCGGTTATGACCCCTGTTAAGTTACTCATCGACCTCTTATGGAACGCAAGCAACTCCCTCGAACACCTCTGGTCGATGACAGGCCAGAGCGCTTTTGCAGTCCGGCAACCATCCACCGAGTCCCATCTCGCCACCGACAACGCCCGGGCCATCACCTCTACTGTGTTCCGTAGCTCGACAAATGGCACGCAGGCAAGACCTGTGGATGGTCCGGCCGGTGCAGACAAACCCCTCCTAGCTCACTCGTCCGCCCTCTCGTTCCCTGGAATCCCCTGATGTCCAGAAACCCATGACAGCATCACATCGTGGGCCCCGAGCCTATACAGGGACTCCAAACAAGCCGCCGCGCATCACGATCTCACCATCCTCGACCCTAAGGCCTTGAGCACTGCCATACTGTCCGCATAAATGCTGAGTTTCGAGGGCGGTAAATCCCTTACCAGAATTTCTCTTGCGGGCATTGCAATGGCACAGACATCTGCCCGAAAGACCGTACACTCGTCCGGCAGTCTCAGAGACATACTGATATTGAGTGCCTCAGAGTAGACCCCGAATCTAGAGTCCCTGACTCCATCTTGAAGAGGTTTCATCCAACTCAAGTACACCATTCGCCCTCCATTCGTCCCTCTCAGGAAATCGAATCGCGAATGCCCTCACTCCAGTCGGCACTGGCGCCAGGTAGTCGGAGATCCTCCCCAGTCTACCCTCCGCATCCATAATACCCAAAATTGAGCTGTGGCCGCAACCATCCTTCTTCAGCATGCCGACCTCCCTCAGCCGAAGCGCGATCCGAATATAGGCCTCATTGGGCTGCATATCCAGCATCGCCTCCAGGCCCGCCTGCGGTGCGGATCAAAGTGCCCCCGTAACCCCGACGCAGGCCAGTCTCTGGACCTTCTAGGACTCCCTCGCACGCGTCCTCTTCTCCACGGCCTTTCACCATACCAGTGCTTCAAAGGTCAGTACTTGTTTCAGGATGGCCGTATACATCCAATAAATCATCTTGGGGGTTACTCCCACTTCCTACCGAACATCCTCCTGCAGCAGTAAAAAGCGTACAATGACTCACGACTTCTTTCCTCTGTGTTCCTCTTCTAGGACAGTTTCGATTCGAGGACTATGCCAAGGTACTTCCCCCCTTAGACAGCCGCAGGGTGACTTCGTTTAAAGTACGGGAGTCAGAACTCCGGTATCTTATATCTATGCGTGAAGAGCACCAGCTCCGACTGTCTTCTCTGAATTGGTCCTCAACCGATATCTGGTAGCCTATCGCGACAACCTTCTCAGTGACCCTTACATGATCTCGCTGATCGTCGAAAGAAACCTGCCCCGGACCAGCAGCACGGCGTCGTCCGCATAAGCGATAATCCTCGTGCATCTCCACCGAGATCCAACGGGATTTCATTAATCACGAGGTTCCATAGAATCGGCGAGAACAACCCTCCTTGGGGGGGGTTCCTCTAGTCACCCGCCTTCTGACCACACTATCTCCCAGATTCGCATTAATAATTCTGCCATAAAGCATATTATTGGTCCACTGGATGGGTTGAATTTTTGATATCGGAAGGGGGGCGGACCCTCCCCTTAACCCCAAAAGTACTACCCAAAAATAAAAGTGTTCCGATCGAAACAATATGGGACTCAAATGAAAGGTAATCAGGAGAAGAGTACGAATTTCATATCAAAAACTGGGTCCAAGTAACTGAGGGGCCGCCCCAACCCCAAAATCCTCTAAAATAGGTTTATTGGACGAGCATGACAATATGGGACTTAAATGAAAGGTATTCGGGAGTAGATTACGAATATGGTCAGGAAGAAGGAATAGGCTTTATAATTTGTCCATATCGGAAGGGGGCGGACCCTCCGCCGTTACCCCTGAAACATCATCCAAAATCAAATTGGACCGATAAGGACAATATGGATATCAAATGAAAGATATTGAAGAGTAGAATACAAATCTGGTATTAAAAATTGGGTCCAAGTAGCCAGGAAGTCGCCCTAACCCCAAAACTTCTAAAAGCAGACAAATTGAACGTTCATATCAATATGGGGCTTAAATGAAAGGGATTCGGGAGTAGATTACGAATCTGGCATACAAAATCAGGTCAAAGTATAGGGGATCACCCCAAATGGGCATTTTGACCAATCGGGACTCGGTTTATTTGTTTGTTCCGTAGACTCCAAAGCGACTGAACCGATTTTCTTACAGTTTTTACAGATTGTCTAGGTTTTTGTGGAAGGTAACATAGTCTATATAATTTTTAGATGTCGAATAGGGGCGGACCCTCCCCCTTACCCCAAAAACTCCCCTCAAAACCAAAGGTGAACCGATAGGCACAATATGGGTATCAAATGAAAGGTATTGGAGACTAGAAAACAAATATCGTATGAAATTTTGAATCCAAGTACCCATCGCGCCGACCCAACCCAAAAACTCCTCTAAAGAGATATATTAGGCGTTCATGACAATATGGGACTCAAATGAAAAGTATTCGGCAGTAGGTTACAAATATGGCATAAAAAATTAAGTCCTAGTAATGGCAGGTCGCCCCACCCCCAAATACTTCTAATGGACATTAGCCGAGACTCGGGGGCCACCCAAAACCCGCCAAATGGATATATAGCCCAATATAGAGTTCAAACGAAAGGTGTTTGAGAGAAAGAAAAAACCAAATTTGATATCCAATTGAAGAACCATGTGTTTGGGGGCCGCTCCGATGTCCGTTCGTTCAACGTCATAGGCGAGCATAGGCTACAGTGTCAAAAATTCGATATCCACATTCAGGGCCAAGTGTCTCCACTCTAAAAAAATATTAGAGAGTTAAAGAAGGCGCAGCGGAGCGGGCCTGGTTTGGCTAGTATTCCATAAAACTTAGCTTTAAAATTTTATTGGCAATTTTTTATCCCCTGAATTCTGTTCAGCATGCACAACTTAATGCACAAACAACTCTCTTTAATATTTCCAATATATACTCATTTTTTTTTATAGCACGCTTCACTTGGCCATCTGCTAAAACTTGTAAAAATATGTTCACTGATAAAGGCACATTGCTGCTGATGTGAAATATTTGTGGCACCAAATGTGTGTAAATCACCTAACAAGGTAATTCAATTCGACAGCTTTACAAAATACCACCATAGGCCAACAAAAAAAAACACACACACACACACACACAAATTAGAGCCTCGAAAATTGCTCTCATAAATTGTAAGCGGCTACAAAGCGATTGTGATGATTTAAAGCCGCTGGTGAATGGCAAAGATAATTTTCACGTACACAGATGGATGCAAATGGAAATTTCCCCTCAACTTTAGAAAAACATGTGTCGATGGTGTATAGTTTCCAAATCAACCATGGAAGACTTGGCCATAATGGTGGCAGTTAACAGAAAAGTGCTCACATTTAAGTGTTATCACCAAGCGATGGTCATCCATCATAACTATGATGGTGATGGCGATGGCGATGGCTCTGTGTGTACGTTGACGATAATGAAGATGACTTTGAACGGTGATGAGTTTGATGGTTATGACAAAATCCCAATGTGGTTAGAAACTAAACAAAACCGATGCCTATCATCATCATAAGTCTCGAAGTGTTCAATTGTCTGAAAGCTTTGTTCAGAGTGCCTGGTTGATATGCAACCTGACCATATAACTGACTCTAGTAGGGCCCCCTGTCTCCCCCATATCCCAATGTGTCTACGCAATTTCCACTGAAATCATATTGAACGTGACTTCCGTGTTATAGATTTTTTTTTTTTGTACCCCAAGCCACGGCATGGACAAGGGAATTTCCAAACCAAAGCGAAAAAAAAAGTTATTGACATTCAAACAACTGAACGCAAGCCCTTCTCAATCCTATGAATCAATACAAGTTGACGGACAACAGAAAAATCCTATAAAAGCAATTAGGAATATTTTTATTTCTTTTTTTACTGGTTAGGCCTTTTCTTTTCACAAACCAATGGACGATGGCAATGGCAAGGCGACCCCAAAGTGCAGAAGGCAACACCATATTTCATGTAGGAACTGGTGTTACCGCAGCAATAGGAGCGCATGTTCATTGGTTTCGTATGCAAAACAATTACCAGGCAATTTCATATGGTAAGAGAAATGGGAGAAAACCCCCCTGTAGTACATGAAAAAAAAAAACTACGGCAGCCGACTAGGCAATAGCTGACAGCCTGACTTGCTGTATGCTGTCCATCATAGATCATCCATACTAGCGGGGAACGCTGGGCCAAGTTACTAGGCAAGGCATATGGGTAAATCCATTAAAAAAATGCACAGTTTTAAATATACATGGCGCCCGAGCAGGGACCTTTCAGGGATTTGAAAGGAGAAAGTGGAATTTTCAGCATTCTTTGTTTAAAAAGGTTTAAAACTTATAATAAAAATTCAACTTTTCCATATAAATCTCTAAAAGGTCCTTGATCGGGCGCCAATATTTATAATAAACCGCATACCAGGCATAGGCTATCAAAAATTTTCTAAAAACTGGGCCAGCTATGATCTAGTTTGCTTTATAACCCTATATGTATGGCTCCCATGTTAACATATCTCTGGATTTAATATTTTGAGCCTATAGAGGGCGTAGTTGAAATTCGGGGGTTTTATGAACAACTGTGACCAATTTGATTCAAATCATACTTCATACCATATGAAGCGAGGGCGCATTTATTATCCGATTTTACAAAAGTTTTGGAGGTGTTGTTTGGAATAGCTTTGACTACTCTGATTTATATCTAAGTGGCGCCCGGTTAGGGACCTTCTATGGAATGCATAGGGGAAAGTGGAATATGGCACATTTTTATACCCACCACCATAGGAGACTCATTTAGTCTTTACACCTCGAAAAATTAATTAGGGACCCCATAGAGGATATATATTCTGGATTGTCTTGATATTCAGAGTTGAGCTAGCTATGTCCATATGTGCGTCTGACCTTCTGTCGAAATCACCATATAAACCAATCTAATGATTTGACTTATTGAGGCGCTTAATGCCGCAATTGTTAACCGATTTGGCTGAAATTTTGCACGGAGTGTTTTATTATGACTTCCAACAACCGTGCTATGTAGGGTACAAATCGGTTTATAACCAGATATAGCTCCCATATAAACCGATCTCCGGGTTAGTCTTCTACGACTTATTGAGGCGCTTAATGCCGCAATTGTTAACCGATTTGGCTAAATTTAGTTAGGAGTGTTTTTTATGACTTCAAGCAACCTTGCCATGTACGGTCCATATCGGTTTATAACCAGATATAGCTCCCACATAAACCTATTTCCGGTTTAGTCTTCTACGACTCCTAGGAACTTTAATTTGTGTCTTATTTGGCAGAAATTTGGTGTGTAAAATAGACATATGACCTAAACTATGTTGATTTGAGGACATTTTTTGCAGAGTCCATGGTAATGGGTTCTCAAGATTCGGCCCGACCGAACTTAGCCCATTTTTACTTGTTTAAAGTTTTTTTAAGGTAAATTCTATAAAACATATACTGAAAATTTAATTTTTCCACCCAAATCCTTGGAAGGTCCATGCTCGGGCGCCATTTTTTTGTAAAAGGCCGCATACCAGGCAATGACTATCAATAACTGCCGCTATGACTTAAACCGCTAGAGGGCGCAATTATTATTCATTTTGGCAGAAGTTTTGAATGTGTTTTTTTTGTTATGACTTCAATGTTGTTTTGTAATGTGATTTGTGGACATTTTTGCAGAGTCCATGGTAATGGGTTCTCAAGATTCGGCCAGACCGAACATAGCTCATTTTTACTTGTTTAAAGTTTTTTTTGAAGTAAATTCTATAAAATATGTACTGAAAATTGAATTTTTCCACCCAAATCCCTGGAAGGTCCATGCTCGGGCGCCATTTTTTTTTGTAAAAGAACGGATACCAGGCAATGACTTTCAATAACTACCGCTATGACTTAAACCGCTAGAGGGCGCAACTATTATCCATTTTGGTAGAAGTTTTGAAGGTGTTTTTTTTTTGTTATGACTTCAATGTTGTTTTGAAATGTGATTTGTGGACATTTTTTGCAGAGTCCATGGTAATGGTTTCTCAAGATTCGGCCCGACCGAACTTAGCCCATTTTTACTTGTATAAAGTTTTTTTAAGGTAACTTCTATAAAACATATACTGAAAATTTAACTTTTCCACCCAAATCCCTGGAAGGTCCATGCTCGGGCGCCATTTTTTTGTAAAAGACCGCATACTAGGCAATGACTACCAATAACTGCCGATTTGACTAAAACCCCTAAAGGGCGCAACTATTATCCATTTTGGCAGAAGTTTTTAAGGTGTTTTTTTTTTTTTGTTATTTTGTTATGACTTCAATGTTGTTTTGAAATGTGATTTGTGGACATTTTTGCAGAGTCCATGGTAATGGGTTGTCAAGATTCGGCCAGACCGAACATAGCTCATTTTTACTTGTCTGAAGTTTTTTAAAGGTAAATTCTCTAAAACATATACTGAAAATTGAATTTTTTCACCCAAATCCTTGGAAGTTCCATGCTCGGGCGCCATTTTTTTGTAAAAGGCCGCATACTAGGCAATGACTACCAATAACTGCCGATTTGACTAAAACCCCTAAAGGGCGCAACTATTATCCATTATGGCAGAAGTTTTTAAGGTGTTTTTTTTTTTTTTTGTTATTTTGTTATGACTTCAATGTTGTTTTGAAATGTGATTTGTGGACATTTTTTGCAGAGTCCATGGTAATGGGTTGTCAAGACTCGGCCAGATCGAACTTAGCCCATTTTTACTTGTTCAAAGTTTTTTTTTAAGGTAACTTCTATAAAACATATACTGAAAATTTAATTTTTCCACCGAAATCCTTGGAAGGTCCATGCTCGGGCGCCATTTTTTTTTTTGCAAAAGAACGCATACCAGGCAATGACTATCAATAACTACCGCTATGACTTAAACCGCTAGAGGGCGCAACTATTATCCATTTTGGTAGAAGTTTTAAATGTGTTTTTTTTTTTTGTTATTTTGTTATGACTTCAATGTTGTTTTGAAATGTGATTTGTGGACATTTTTTGCAGAGTCCATGGTAATGGTTTCTCAAGATTAGTTAAGATTCGGTTTAACGTTTTTTAGGTAAATTCTCTAAAACATATACTGAAAATTTAACTTTTCCCCCTAAATCCCGGGAAGGTTCATGCTCGGGCGCCAATTATTGTAATAGGCCGCATACCAGGCAATGACTACCAATAACTGCCGATTTGACTAAAACCCTTAAAGGGCGCATCTATTATCCATTTTGGCAGAAGTTTTGAATGTGTTCTTTTATTTGTTATGACTTCAATGTTGTTTTGAAATGGGATCCCTACTCAAGAATTATTTTCGATATGAAACCGCTCATATATGCCATTTTATGTTACTATGCACATTCATGCCCCCAATCATCTGTCTGCCTTTAGTATCTATAATCCATCTATCTATCCATTCATCCATCCATCTAGGCAAATGGTCCGAGTCTTGGCAAGCACAGCGTCATCTATCTATCACTCAAACCAATTGCACTTCCGTTTGATGTTGTAGTTACAAAGTTTTTTCTTTCTTTTTTTTTTTTTGTTCAATACCAGAAGTGCGGCCATGTATTGCGTTCCCTCACTTGGCACAAAACTTCAAAATGCAAATTCAAGTTGAATTGAACTGAACTGTAGTGAAGTGCACTAAATTACTTGGGCAGCCTTTGCATCATCATCGCCATCATTTATCCAACACCTACTACTAGTCGATGCACCCCATCATTAAAGTATCACACTTTGGACATCACACTTCATTGTTACAATTTTTGCAATTGTAACAAAGTCATATCGTTGTGAGGTAGGTGGTTGTGTAAGTGTAAGTGCGATTGTCAAATGTCCAGAGGGCTTCGTTTATCTGATATTGTTTCTGGTGTATGTCCAAGTAGTGAATAGACATCGACATCAAGTGAGAGAGACCATCGAGAAAATGCTCGTTAATCATAATTGAACTTTGGTTCTAGTTCTTTTCTCTACTTTTTTTTTCAACAACCATCAATGGTCCCCTATGTTCAATGGAATATGGAAAGTTCATACAATGTAGGAATGTGTAACAAGTATAACAACATTGTTTGGTACTTCAACAAAGTACACGAAGAAAATTTTGTCAGGAAAAATTAACCAAAAAATAGTAAAAACTAAACAAAAATTAATAAAAATGCGCCAATAGAATAGTAAATAAAAATTAAACAAAATTTATTAAATTGAATAAAATATTAAAAAAAATCAGAAAAAAATTAGTAAATATTTACCAATGTTTTAAGAAACATTTACTAAAAATTAGTAAAAACTTACCAATATTAGTAATTATGAACCAGAAATTAGTAAAAATTTACTAAAAAATTAGTAAACATTTATCAAAAATTAGTACAAATTTACATAAGTGAGCAAATATAAACCAAAAACTAGTAAAACTGAAACAAAAATAAATGAAAATGAAAAAATGAAAAATAAGAAAAATTTGCCAAAATGAGAAGAAATGAACTGAAAGTCAAGAATAGTTCAATGCAAATGCAAAATATCTCGTGAACATTCCGTTAAGGAACAAGGGCAAACTTCTCACATATTCGATTCAAGTTTAAGCTCAATGATAAGGGACCTCAAAAATAAGAAAAATTAGCCAAAATGAGTAGAAAGAGTCAAGAATAGTTAAATGCAAAATTGCTCATAAACATTCCGTTAAGGAACAGGGGCAAACTTCTCACATATATGAATGAGTGCAATCCGATTCAAGTTTAAGCTCAATGATAAGGGGCCTTCTTTTCATAGCCGAGTCCGAAAGGCATGCCGCAGTGCGACATCTCTTTCGAGAGAAGTTTTTACATAGCAAAGTACCTCACAAATGTTGCCCGCATTATAAGGGGAAAATCACCGCTGAAAAATGTTTTCTGATGTGTTCACCCGAATTTGAACCCAAGCGTTCAGCGTCAACAATAGTTAAACAAACTTGAAATAGAAGCAAGAAATAAAAACACATTGGTCTAAACTGGTTAAACCAACAGCAAAATGAGAAAATTAACAAAGTTAGTAAAACTTAACGATTTTTTTAAGGATTAGTAAAAATTAACGAAAAATAATTAAAAATACCACCATATTAGTAAAAATGCACAAAAAATTAGTACAATTCAAACTCAAAAATTAGTAAATATAAAAAAATATTTAAAAAAGCTTGTAAACACGAACTTAAAATTAGTAAAAATGTACCGAAAGCTAATTAAATTTTAAACATTTTAGTAGAAATGAACCAAAAATAAGTAAATATGAAATTAAAATTGGTGAAACTAACCAAACTTGGTTAATTGTATAAAAGTTAGAAATTAGAAAAAAATTAGAAAATTTTTGCTAGTTTTTAGTTCATATTAACTAATTTTGGTAAATTTCTACTCAGCTATGGCCCATTTTTCTGATTTTTTAATAATTTTTATTTAGTTTTGGTTCAATGTTACTAATTTTTGATTCATATTAACTTATGTTGGTAAAATTGTACTAATTTTTGGTAAATGTTTACTAATTTTGTGTAATATTAGAAAACATTTACCAAAAATGAATAAAAATTTACCAACACAAGTCAATATGAAGCAAAAATTAGTAATATTTAACCAAAACTAAATAAGAATTAATGCAAAATCAGAAAAATGAGCCACAGCTGAGTAAATATTTACCAAATTTAGTTAACATGAAATAAAAATTACCAAAAGTTTAACAAAAAAATTCTAAAAAGTATCCAAAAGTTAGTTAAAATATCCAAAAATTATTAAAAACTAACCAAAATGTAGTAAAAAGTGTCGTTGAATTTCGTAGTCTAGCTGAAACCAATGGGCTCTGATTTTGCTTCTATTTCTGTTTAAAAAGTGAAGGCAAAATGTGTGGGGCAATAAAAATTACTAAAAAATTAATCCAAAGTTAGTAAAAATTAACCAAAAAGAGTGAAACGAAACTAAAATTTGAAAATATGAACAAAAAGTTAGTATAAATTAACAAAAACAGTTTATAACTCATATTAGTAAAAATTAAACAAAAATTAATGAAAATCTTTCAAACTATAGGAAAAATGATCTAAAATATAGTTCAAAAAAGTTATCACAATCAGTAAAATTGATCAAAAATGAATAAAAATTAACCAATAGTTAGTAAAAAAAAATTACGAAAAGTGAACCAAAGTTCGTAAAAACAAGAAAAGTGTGCTAAGTTCGGCCGGACATAATCTTATGTACCCTTAGCCATGGATCGCACTTGTCGAGTTCTTTTCCCGGTATCTCTTTTTAAGGATAAAAGAAAATAATTGCTCCAATAGCATAGGAGCTATATCAAATTATGGTCGGATTCGGACCATAATGGACCATAGTAGAGGTCGTTGTGTCAATTTGAATAAAACTGTATGTTGAAAGTCATGGGAGAAGGCGTTGTACAAAATTTCAGCAAAATCGGATAAGAATTGCGCCGTCTACAGGCTCAAGAAGTCAAGATCCCAGATCGGTTTATATGGCTGCTATATCAGATTATGGACCGATTTGAACCATACTCAGTACAGTTGTTGGAAGTCATAACGAAACACGTCATGCAAAATTTCAGCCAAATTGGATAAGAATTGCGCCCTCTAGTGGCTCAAGAAGTCAAGATATAAGATCGGTTTATATGGCTGCTATATCAGGTTATGGACCAATTTGAACCATACTCAGTACAGTTGTTGGAAGTCATAATGAAACACGTTATGCCAAATTTCAGCCAAATCGGACAAGAATTGCCCCCTCTAGTGACTCAAGATCCAAGATCGGTTTATATGTTAACTACAATATATCAAAACATGGACCTATATGGCCTATTTATAATCCCAACCGACCTACACTAATTAGAAGTGTTTGTTTCAAGCGGCTAGCTTTACTCGTTAGAAAGTTAGCGTGCTTTCGACAGACAGACGGGCGGACGTGTCATTTTCAGAGAAGGCGGAGATTAACGTCTTCTCTGAGAATGGCACGATCCGCATCACTTGGGTCATAATGGAGTGAGGAGGACTGAAATAGCAAACGATTTGGCAGTGAAAGCCAGAGGACTGCCGTCAACAAACTTGGTTAACCCGAAGCCTTTCGGGTCAATGCAGTCTAAGTTAAGAGCATGGGCTACGAACAGCGACACGGTCAGTAGGACGGCGAAAATCCTTTGGGGGGATGCAGATCGGAAGAAGACGAGGCTATCACTGGAAGGAAGCGAGCAGGAGGTCATTATAGCTTTCGGTATCATAACAGGACTTATAGGACTACGAGCTCACATATGCAAAATCGGTGTGGCAAGTGATAGCATGTGTAGGGCATGCGGGTAAGATAATGAGACGTTGGAGCATTTCTTATGTCATTACCCGGCTTTCGCGTCTAACAGAGACCGGAACTTAGATGGAGACACAAAAGCAGACATGAACCATTTTCGGGGAGTGGTATGGAAAACAATTAGGTATTTTGTAAGTAGCATGGAATTCCGGACTTAAATTTTCTTTTTCTAGGTTACTTTTGTAGTATTTAGAGAGCACAACACGCCGAGTACTGGCTTAGGTGTATGCCCATAGTGGCATGGGGCGGATTTATAACCGCACTATCTTTCAACCTAACCTAACCTTAGTAAAATTTAATCAAAATTAGCACAAAATGGACCCAAAATATAATAAAAATTCAAAAAACTTAGTAAAAGAACACAAAACTTACTACAAATTAACAAAAAATAGTTAATCAAAACAAAAAACTAGTAAAATAAATCAAAATTTGTAAAACTTAGCCAAAAATAGAACAACTTAAGCAAACTAAAACCAAAATTATTAAAAATTTAAGGAAAATTAGTAAAAATGATCCAAAAAGTTAGTAAACATGAACCAAAAATTAGTAAACAAGAACCAAAAGTTAGTAAAAATGAACCAAACTGTAGAAAAAAATTTATTAACAACATTATTAGTAAAATGGACAGAAAAGTTAGTAAACATGAACCAAAAATTAGTAAACATGATCCCAAAGTTAGTAAAAATTTACTTAACTGTAGAAAAAAATTTAATAACACTATTTTTTCTCTTTAAAATTAGTAAAATTGGATCAAAAAGTTAGTAAAAATGAACCAACCGGTATCGACAAAAACAAAATCGACAAAAAAAAGTTAGTAAACATGAACCAAAAATTAGTAAACAAGAACCAAAAGTTTGTAAAAATTAACCAAACTGTAGAAAAAATTAACTAACAACACTTTTTTTTTTGCTGTAAAATTAGTAAAAATGGACAAAAAAGTTAGTAAACATGAACCAAAAATTAGTAAACATGATCCTAAAGTTAGTAAAACTGAACCAAACTGTAGAAAAAATCAAATAACAGCACTATTTTTTCTCTTAAAAAATTAGTAAAAATGGACCAAAAAGTTAGTTAACATGAACCAAAAATGAGTAAACATGAATTTTGTAAAAATTAACCAAAAATAGAACAACTTATCCAAACTTTACACAAACAATAATTAAAAATTTAAAGAAAATTAGTAAAAATGGACCAAAAAGTTAGTAAACATCAACCAAAAATTAGTAAACAAGAACTAAACGTTAGTAAAAATGAACCAAACTGTAGAAAAAAATTAACTAACAACACTATTTTTTCCCGTAAATATACAAATGGGTAAAAAAGTAAACATGAACCAAAAATTAGTAAACATGATCCTAAAGTTAGTAAAGATGAACCAAACTGTAGAAAAAATTAAATAACAATACTATTTTTTCCCTTTAAAATTACTAAATTGGATCAAAAAGTTAGTAAACATGAACCAAAAATTAGTAAACATGAACCAAAAGTTAGTAAAAATGAACCAAACTGTATCGATAAAAAAAGTTAGTAAACATGAACCAAAAGCTAGTAAACAACACTATTTTTTCCTTTTAAAATCAGTAAAATTGGATCAAAAAATTAGTAAACATGAACCAAAAGTTAGTAAACATTAACCAAAAGTAAATAAAAATTAAATGAACTGTATAAAAAGTTAACTAACAACACTATTTTTTCCCTTTAAAATTAGTAAAATTGGATCAAAAAGTTAGTAAACATTAACCAAAAATTAGTAAACATGAACCAAAAGTTAGTAAAATTTAACCAAAAGGTAGAAAAAATTAACTAACCTAAATTTTTTGTTTCTTTTTATTTAGGACTACAATTCATGCAATTTTGCTTCTTTTGTTAAGGAAAATTCCTAAAAATTTAACTAAAAATCCTAACAATTGTCTTCAGCATCACCTAGCATTGCAATTTAGAATTATTTTAACATTTTTTGTCAAAATTTTTCCATGTGTAACACTCTTATTACAATGAAATTGCAATTGTAAAGCAACAACTTTTCCAGTGGACATCATTTAAGGAGTAGCCACAATGTTGAAGTTTTCCTTGATCAAAAGGCTCGCAGGCATTAGATAATTTTTTTCCTTTACATTCTTTTGTTGAGCAGAACCATCGCCATCGTCACCATCGCCACCATCATCATCATCATCGTTGTCGACATCAGGGGCATCAGCTTTAACTCCATGGCTATGCGTGTCAATTGTATTAAATGGTTGGAGTTGGTGGTGGTGGTGGAGGTGGCGGTCGGTCACTGCTGGTGTTCAATAAGTCACGTAATTTATACTGTCACGATGATGAAGGAGCATTTTTTTCTTGTTTTCGGTGTCTTTTCGTTTTACTTTTTCAAGTTTCTTTTCCAATTTTCGTTTGTAAACAATTTAGATAAAGCTTTAAATCGAATTTTCTTGTTTTCTCTCTCAAGGCTTATCTGCTGTTTTGTTGTTTTTTTTTTTTTTTTGCTTTCGTTCCAGCTTGTTGAGCAACAGATTGTTTTCGGGGCAACCGTAAGAACAAAATATTATCATTGAAATAAGAATTATTAGATTTTGAGTACCAGCTATGAATTTAAATCAGCAAAGTTATTGGTAACTGGTTTTAATAATAATTCCTAAGAGTTTCGGTATCAATCACAGAGTGGGATGACAAGGTTATAAATAACTGAGTCTTGAAATTCTAGGAAATTCTATCATATGAAGGTGAATGAATAAAAACCGGGACTCCATACTCTCTCTCAAAGAGACATAAGAAACAAATGGCAAACAAAACTATACAAAATTTTCTATAGAAATGAAATTGGGACAAAATCTCCTATAGAAATGAAATTTTGACAAAATTTCCTATAGAAATGAAATTTTGACAAAATTTCCTACAGAAACTCAATTTTGACAAAAATTTCCCATAGAATCTAAATTTTGACAAAATTTCCTATAGAAACTCAATTTTGACAAAATTTTCTATAGAATCTCAATTTTGACAAAAATTTCCTATAGAATCTCAATTTTGACAAAAATTTCCCATAGAATCGAAATTTTGACAAAATTTCCTATAGAAACTCAATTTTGACAAAATTTCCTATAGAATCTCAATTTTGACAAAATTTCCTATAGAATCTCAATTTTGACAAAAATTTCCCATAGAATCGAAATTTTGTCAAAAATTTCCCATAGAATCGAAATTTTGACAAAAATTTCCCATAGAATCGAAATTTCGACTAAAATTTTCTATAGATACTCAATTTTGAGAAAAATTTCCTTAGATACTCAATTTTAAGAAAAATTTCCTATAGAAACTTAATTTTGACAAAATTTCTTATAGAAACTCAATGTTGACAAAATTTCCCACAGAATCGAAATTTTAACAAAATTTCCTACAAAAACTACATTTTGACAAAAATTTCCTATAGATACTCAATTTTGAGAAAAATTTCCTATAGAAACTTAATTTTGAGAAAATTTCTTATAGAATCTCAATTTTGACAAAATTATCCATAGAATCTAAATTTTGACAAAAATTTCCTATAGAAATTCATTTTGACAAAATTTTCTATAGAAACTCAATTTTGACAAAATTTCCTATAAAAACTAAATTTTGACAAAAATTTCCTATAGATACTCAATTTTGAGAAAAATTTCCTATAGATACTCAATTTTGTGAAAAATTTCTTATAGAAACTCAATTTTGACAAAATTTTCCTATAGAAACTAAATTTTAACAAAAATTGCCTATAGAAACTGAATTTTGACAAAATTTCCCAAAAATAAAAAAATTCCCTATATAATGAGTGTTAGCATGAAAAACTCAAACCCATCTCACACAAAGCCCGCTTGAGTAACATTTTAATTTTGTCTTCCCCAGCAGCTTTCACAGTAGCTTTGATGATTTGTTTCCAATCTAAATCCTCCCAAATCATATTAAACCCCTTTCGACATCACAGATCTCCAGTGAGACCTCTTTCCCTGCTGTGCCACAAATTTCCCTCACTTATGATGAAACGTCTGTTGCTAAGAGCCTTTTAATTTTCAATGGTCTATTAGCACTTTAGTTGATTTGATTATAGAATACCTGGCATGCTACAGAGGCTAGCAAGCTTATGTTCTTGACTGACTGCTGTTTGTCTGCCTAACAGCCCATCGAGACCCCTGGTGTTTGGTTTTCCAGGCAATTGTGTCTCAAATAGTAAAAGGCATAACTCAGGCAAAGTCAAGTGGTACGTATGACTATATCGGATATAATCTAATTAATCATTTTTAAAAAAGACAACAACTATGACGACGTTTGCTATGAGGATGATGATGATGATGATGCCGATGCTGATGATGACGATGATGATTGCGCTGGCATATGCACGCAATCATTTACAGAACTGATATCTTAGAGATACACCTTGTGTGAGTATGGGGATTGCATGAGTTTGTGTGAGTTTGGGGATTGTATGGAGCATAGCATGGTTATCCACCGGTGGTTTTGTATTTGAATATGTATATCGTATGTAAAAATGTCTGTGTATGTGTGTAAAGTGACAATAAAAACAAAACATAATTAAATCAAATATGAAAATCCCATTACATAAAGTACATACAGGCCAACCGACCGACTGGCTTGCGGACAAATGTACTCTTGAGACTTGAGGCAGCATTTAGATATTATAAGCCATTATATGGCATCGCCTGTATACGTGTTGTTGCCTATTGCCATCATTATGAGTGTGGCATTTGTAAACAGCTGGTATGGTGATGATGCTGAAGCTAAAGCAGCTAAGGCTACGTTTGCGGTTGCGGCTGCTGATGATGAAATTATAGCAAAGATGCGCTGATATTTACGAGTTCACTGATTATGTTTTTCACAGATAGAAACTCTTAAGTACGAGGGACTAAATGGATTAATAGGAAGCTTTGGTATACTAATGACAATATTTTAGGAATTACAATTGCATTATTAGTCATAGAGAAATAAACAGAAAATATTAAAATTCCTATAAATAGCAAATGTTGTCAAAATTCTATAAAATCACAAAATTTGACACGAATTGTAGTTTTAGCAAGATTTCCTATATATGGATTTCCTATATATACTATGGCAGAGGTCTGTGCCATAAGGATTATCGCAATTGAATTGAAGGATTCATTCGCCCTAAAAACTCAGATTTTATGTGGACAGTAAGTAGGTCAGCATTCAAAGGCTGAGAACTCGAAGTGCATAGTGGAGCAAATGAACTCCAATAAACATATTTCCGAGAATGAGAAAGCTACAAATATGCTAGGTAGAGCTTGCCTTTGGTGCAAAAACCAGCGATCAACTTTACATGAGCGATATTTCAACCTTAAAAGTGAAGCGGCCAATATGGACACGGAATCACAGTAAAAATATACGCACTACTGACAGATTACTAGCACTTATTGGCCAGACATTAGCCGGATAAGTCGGGTAGAGAGTAACTATTGACCAATTTTCCTATGGAGCGTTAATTTTGCAAATTTACTGTAAAAGGAAAACAAATTTTCCCATAGAAGGGAAACTAGCCACAATTTCCTATAGAGGGGAAATTTGGCCAAATTGTCCTATAGAAGGGAAATTTGGACAAAATATCCTATAGAAGGGAAATTTAGCCAAAATGTCCTACAGAAGGGAAATTTAGCCACAATTTCCTATAGAGGGGAAATTTTAACAAAATTTCCTATAGAAGGGAAATTTGGACAAAATTTCCTATAGAAGGGAAATTTGGACAAAATTTCCTATAGAAGGGAAATTTGGACAAAATTTCCTATAGAAGGGAAATTTGGACAAAAATTTCCTATAGAAGGGAAATTTGGACAAAATTTCCTATAGAGGGGAAATTTTGCCAAAATTTCCTATAGATTTTTAAAAAGAAATAACCGATAGCAGGAAAATTTAGACAAACTTTCCCAAATTAGACAAAATTTCCCCAATTAGGGAAATTTCGACATAATTTTTCATATTAAGGAAATTTAGAC
Source organism: Stomoxys calcitrans (assembly GCF_963082655.1). Taxonomy (NCBI): domain Eukaryota; kingdom Metazoa; phylum Arthropoda; class Insecta; order Diptera; family Muscidae; genus Stomoxys; species Stomoxys calcitrans. The sequence continues at coordinate 145,754,910 of NC_081556.1, read as the reverse complement.
ATATTTTGAAACAACTTTCTTATAGTTGATTTCTATCATAGTTATGGCTAAATAAACAATTTTACGGAAATTTTCACAAAAATCCTGTAAAAGGGGAATGTCGACAAATCTTATATATTGGGTTGCCCAAAAAGTAATAGCGGATTTTTTAAAAGATAGTAAATGCATTTTTAATAAATCTTAGAATGAACTTTAATCAAATATAGTTTTTTTACACTTTTTTTCTAAAGCAAGCTAAAAATAACAGCTGATAACCGACAGAAGAAAGAATGCAATTACAGAGTCAAAAGCCGTTGAAAAAATTTGTCAACGTAATAAGTAAAAACGTGCTAAGATCGGCCGGGCGAAATCTTGTATACCCTCCACCATGGATCGCATTTGTCGAGCTCTTGCCACGGTATCTCTTTTTAGGCAAACAAAGGATAAAAGAGAAGAATTGCTATGTTATTGGAACAATATCAAGTAATGGTTCATATCGGACCATAATTGAACTGAATATTGGAGACCATAGTAGAAGTCATTGTGTAAAATTTCAGCCAAATCTAGTAAGAATTGCGCACTTTAGGGGCTGGAAAAGAAAAATAGGGAGATTGGCTTAAAAGGGAGCTGTATTAGGCTATAAACCGATTCATGCCATATTCGACACGTATGTTAAAGGTCACGAGAGAAGCCGTTGTACAAAATTTCAGCCAAATCGGGTAATACTTGCGCCCTCTAGAGGCTCAAGAAGTCAAGATCCCATATTGGTTTATATGGCAGCTATATCAGGTTATGGACCGATTGCGCAAGACAAAGTTTGGAGGCTGAACTCCACAGCCCATATGGTTGGCAACAGTCTACCAAAGACCCACAGATGATCATCCTGCATGTATTCAAAGCTCTTTCAGTTCGCTCTTGTTAGTGAAAACTTTTGTCGCGCTCCAAACACACATTTTCACTTTTGGATATCAGAAATACCATGAGTTACCTCTGCATCTTAATAATAGGCTTTCTCACCAACCCCCCTTACAGCACTTTACCTCGTTCAAAAGAAAAAAACCATGCTTACATTATCTTGACATAGTGTACATAGTACTGGCTGCTTTTTTAAGTGTTTGTAATGTGTAATTTCAACATGAAATTGGTTTAAATTTCAGACATAATTGACTTTATGATGAGCAACGATGATTGGAAAGCAACACTTAAAAGCTGTATGGCCTGCCTCTATTGAAAGATAGATGAATGAATGAATGATGGGAAATCCACAAGCAAACCAGTTGTAAAATGCAGCTCTCGCTCTCTCTCTCTCTCTCCCTCTCTTTCTTTCTCTCTCTCCCTCTCCTGAACAGATTACTTATCAAACAGAATAACAGCAAAAGCCCAATCAAGCAAGCAACAGAGCTCATCATCATGTTCAATGATATATGTGCTCGTATGGCCAACTTCCGATAAGTTCCCCTTGAAGATGAAGTGATGATAGTAGGAACATGAGTTGCTGGCTGCTATTAAATGAAGATGGTGAATGCGATGATGATGAAGCGAAAGATCAGAGTGCTTAAACATAAATATTGAATTAAAATCCAACGATAAATCAAAACCACTCGTGTTGTTATTGTCTTCAATCAAATTGAATTGAAAATTCTTAATCGTATGAATCGCATGCATGCATGTATGTTATGGCTTGGTTGGTAACATGGTGCATGCATGCTACATGCTTGAGTGGAGACCCTTGTTTGTTACACTGCTTGTTTCTTTTTATGATGTGCTTTTGACCTCATGGTGAATCTGTAAAGCATTATGGCCTTAATAACAGCGGCATGACAGCCCATGTGTACGAGGAGTATGTTGTCTTCATAACCATGCTATTCAGCTATCTGTCTGTCTGCCCGTCCGCCTTTCTGTCCGCTTTGTCTTACCACTTTATTAAAATCATGTAAAAATTACTTTCAACTACCCGCATATGGAAGAGACATTTTCAACAAAGAAGAAAATATAATGTTTGTTTATGGTCATTAGGCCACAGTGGCCTTACGATGCCAGCAAATGATGTTGGTTGAGCCCTATGCTCATTTGCAGCCACACTTTTCAGGAAGACTTCATTTCATTTGGAGTGCAAAGGCAATTTCATCACATAATTACCAGGTAATGCTTGATTTCATATTCAAGGTAATATGTTGTAAACATTACCTTATTCCTGTGTATCATCTTAATCACATTTGTCAGACGCTGCTGCGACGCTGCCGCCACCATCGTCTCAGCCTTGGCAAAGGCGTCTCTACTCAAATGACCTCCCTGGCATTATAATGTGAATAAATGTTTAGTATTTTGTTCATATTCTTTGTTTGTCTGTTACCATTCTTGGCGGGAGTGGGTAAACTAAAGATGCGTCCCATAAAAAGGAGTAAATTATGATGATTATGGCATATCATTTATGCCATTAAAGGCTCTTTAAGCAAACCCATAAATTACATTTGCACTGAACCTACTCCTTGCTCGGTGCTTGTTTGCAGGCGGCCAAACAGACACGCAAGTACACAATAAACAACACCTAAATATACACAGATGTTGTTATTGTTGTTGTTGATTTTGGCATATAATATAGAGGGAGGTTGCAAAAATTCAAGCAGAGCACACCCCAACTAAAGGGTGCACCAGCAACTAAAGAAAAAAACATAATTAAATCATTTACCTGTACCAAGTTTCAAGATATACAATAGTTAAGCATACACAGATTGGGGCATTGTGAATAACACAGAGTGAAACTTACCTAAAAGAAAAGAGAAGGCAAAGTATAACGGTATTAGATAAGCAACAACCACAAATAAAATGATATAGACTTATAATTTAAGAGACTTTAATAAGCTTGTGCTTTGTGCATACTTTCTCTCTCTCACTCTCTCTCTCTCTCTTTAAATGACTGCTGCCATAGCACCAAGCAATCGCAAGCTCGTTATAGGTAAGCTATAGGTAAATATGTATGTGTGTATATTATACGACAAAGCCCAAGCGCTTTGTTTTAGTTCACATATTAAATTGAAAATATTTTTATTTGCCCAACTTTGTATGAATAACAATAAAAACAAAAATATAAAATAATAAACAACTATCAATTCCATTATTGCTATCGAATTACACATTGTATCGTTAAAATGTTATAAATAATCAATTTATTAGATATCTGCTAAATAAAAGCCCTGCAGTTAATGACTACCATCATTCAAATATATGTGTAAACATTTCTTTAATAACATTCTGCCGATAATCCGTCAGGTGCCCATATTATTAACTGACAGATAAATGAAAATGACTTTGAAATGATGATAACCATGTACATATGCATATCATTTAGAAATTCTGTATATTAAGAGGAGTGGACGAAACGACTGAACCTGCAAACTGGTGCTGTTCAATATTGGTACGAAAGTCCGAGATAGGCTAATTTTTGGATATTCGTACAAAAACTACTAAACTTCGTACATCTCTATGGAGGCTTTTGAACTGCTGTATCAAAACTCGGTTTTATTTGGGCACAAAAATTACCCAATGTGTTAAATGTATTATTTTGGTTGAGTATAAACGGTGATAGGCATACTTTTGAAATTTGGGCGCCATGACAGTGTTTCTCAAACACAAACGCCCCAAATCGAAAAAGGAAATGGTCACTAAATTTGGGGTTTTTGCCTCATGAAAACTTAACCCATAACAATTTCACCCAAAAATATGCTAATGAACCCCCAAAATATATTCACTTTATCCCAAATAATACTTTGGGGTTAAATTACTTTTAAAATATGGGGTATATTTTCATTACACAATTTCGCCCCAAAACATAAAAATGCATATAGACCCCAAAGTTCTCATATTTTTCATTTAAGAAATATGTCTTAAAGTGCGCAGTTGAAAATTTTTCTCAAAATTTTTTCTTTTTTTTTTAAGTTAAATTTTTTGGAATTGCCAGAAACTACCGCAAACTAAAAATGAATTTTAAAGTCGCACGATATTTTTTGTTTTATATATATTATTAAACGTCCAAGGTTTTATAAAGGCGATTTTGTAGTATATATTACTGCCAACCGGCAAAATGGATTTTAATGAATTGGGCATCAATCGAAAGATATTTTTTCAGAGAGGAGACGAATATATATGAAAATAAATTCTCCTTAAAGAAAAGCCATGAAAATGAGGAATACATTTTCAGTAAAAGAAGAAGCATAAACACACCAAATTGTTGTTGGCTACTATAGCCATCAACTTGGGGGGTATATTAATTTCGCAATTCTGTTTGTAACTACTAGAAAGATTCGTCTGAGACCCCATAAAGTATATTTATTCTTGATCGTCGTGACATTTTATGTCGATCTAGCCATGTCCGTCCGTCTGTCTGTCGAAAGCACGCTAACTTACGAAGGAGTAAAGCTAGCCGCTTGAAATTTTGCACGAATACTTCTTAGTGTAGGTCGGTTGGGATTGTAAATGGGCCATATCGATCCATACTTGATATAGCTGCCATTTAAACCGATCCTGGGTCTTGACTTCTTGAGCCTCTACAGGGAGCAATTCTTTTCCGTTTGAAATGAAATTTTGCACAACGTGTTTTGCTATGATATCCAACAACTACGGTTTAAACCGGTCCATAGCCTGATATAGCTGCCATATAAACCGATCCTGGGTCTTGACTTCTTGAGCCTCTAGAGGGCGCACTTCTTATCCATTTCAAATGAAATTTTGCACGACGTATTTTGTTATGATGTCCAACAGCTGTGCCAAGTATGGATTAAATCGGCCCATAACCTCATATAGCTGCCATATAAACCGATCTGGGATTTTGATTTCTTGAGCCACTAGAGCGCGCAATTCTTACACGATTTGGCTGAAATTTGGCATGACGTATTTCATTATGACTTTCAACAACTGCGCTAAGTATGGTTCAAATCGGTCCATAACCTGATATAGCTGCCAAATAAACTAAACCTGAATCTTGACTACTTGAGCCACTAGAGGGCGCAATTCTTATCCGATTTAGCTGAAATTTTGCACCCCGTGTTTTGTTATGAATCCCAACAACTGTACCAAATTTAGTTCAAATCAGTCCATAACCTAATATAGCTGTCATATAAGCCGATCTGGCGACTTGACTTTTAAATCTTCTAGAGGGCGTAATTATTATCCGATTAGGCTATGACCTTTAACATACGTGTTCGGAATCGGTCTTTAGCCTGATACAGCTCCCCTATAAACTGATCTCCCTATTTTACTATTTGAGCTCCTAAAGAGAGCAATTCTTATTCGATTTGACTGATATTTTACGCAATGACTTCTACTATTCAACATTCAATTCATTTATGATGATATAGCTCCAAAAGCATGGCAATTCTTTTCTTTTATACTTTGTTTGCCTAAAAAGATATACGGGGATACCGGGAGATACTGACAAATGCGATCCATGGTGAAGGGTATATAAGATTTGGATTTGGAGTGAAGATCAGCCAGAAGCCAGAAGTTTATGGGCTGGTGGCATCGTTGGACCGTACTTCTTCAAAGACGATGCGAATCGTTACGTAACTGTGAATGGTGGTGAGCTATCGTGCGACTTTTTTGCTCAAAATGCAAGAGCTTAACTTGCATGACATGTGGTTTCAACAATACAGTGCCACATAGCACGCGTAACAAAGGATTCATTGAGAACGAATTTGGAGAACATTATATTTCACATTCGGGAAGGTCAATTGGCTGCCTAGATCGTGCGATTTAACGCCTTTGGACTATTTTTTTGTGGAGCTATGTTAACAGACATGCCCGGCCGAAATGTTGGAAAAAGTATGCCAAAATTGGACTAGGCGGATGGACCATTTGAGACGCAGTCACGGTTAACATTTGCATGAAATAATCTTCAAACTTTACGGTACTATCGATTCGAATAAAGATTTCATGCTTTTTTTTATGAATTTTAAGTGTACGATTTCTTGCTGTCTAATCTTAGTTTTGGCACAATTTGTACCAAAATGTTATAATAAGATCTATCTTTGTTCACTTTCGTTCACAATATCCTTTCACTATTGTACTGTTTAGTTATTTTTGATATTTAAATGTATGAAATTAAAAAAAATATATATTTAGTAATTCAATTTAGATTGTCATTGTGTACCTTCATGATTGCAACAATTCAAACTTCCAACTTATTTCGAAAGGAAAGTACCAATTGGTAACAATTATAGAACCAAACGTACTTTTTCTATCATTTTTAGTACAATGTGTTTACAAAATATAAAATTGTAGGTCAATTTGCGAAAAGGTACCAAATGGTACCAATTTTAGAACTAAAGGGTGATTTTTTTGAGGTTAGGATTTTCATGCATTAGTATTTGACAGATCACGTGGGATTTTAGACATGGTGTCAAAGAGAAAGATGCTCAGTATGCTTTGACATTTCATCATGAATAGACTTACTAACGAGCAACGCTTGCAAATCATTGAATTTTATTACCAAAATCAGTGTTCGGTTCGAAATGTGTTCAAATTTTGACAAATTTTGTTCAGCGATGAGGCTCATTTCTGGTTGAATGGCTACGTAAATAAGCAAAATTGCCGCATTTGGAGTGAAGAGCAACCAGAAGCCGTTCAAGAACTGCCCATGCATCCCGAAAAATGCACTGTTTGGTGTGGTTTGTACGCTGGTGGAATCATTGGACCGTATTTTTTCAAAGATGCTGTTGGACGCAACGTTACGGTGAATGAACACATTTCGAACCGAACACTGATTTTGGTAATAAAATTCAATGATTTGCAAGCGTTGCTCGTTAGTAAGTCTATTCATGATGAAATGTCAAAGCATACTGAGCATCTTTCTCTTTTACACCATGTCTGAAATCCCACGTGATCTGTCAAATACTAATGCATGAAAATCCTAACCTCAAAAAAATCACCCTTTAAATGTACAGTTTACCCTACCTTTATTTCAACATGTTTCTGTCTCTTATTTTTTAAGACTTCAATCATTGTACCAAAATTTTAAAATAAGAGCTCTCTTTGCAATAATTTTTACAACATTTCCATAAAGAATGTATGAAGATAAAATGGATTAATTCTTTAAACACATCAAGATTTTTGGTATATGTCAATAGAACAAATGGTGTATTTGGTTTGTTTGCTCCTCGTTAATTCCATTTTAATTTATCCAAACAATTACTGTCTGGGAAATATCTTAATTATATCTATGCACACACACATGCAATCTTGGTATTATATTGTTTGGTCATATTCCACTTACTTCATATCAATTTTTTACTCCTTTAATATGCATAAAAATGCAGTTAACTAAATGTCCATACACACTGAAATTGTTGGAAATTGAGTTTACTATCTTAATTGAACATTTGTTGGGAAGGTAAACAAGGTAACATAAAGTAAAGTAAGGATAGCAGGATAAGGTAAGTTAAGTAAGGTAAGTATGGTAAGGCAAGTAAGGTAAGTGAACTAAATAGGGTAACTTAGGCAAAATAAGGTAAGGTAAGTAAGATAGGTAAGCTACATAAAAGGTAAGTTAAGATTAGTAAGGTAACTCTACCTTACTAACCTTAAGGTAAGGTAAAGTAAAGTAAGGCAAGAGAAGTGAGATAAGATAAGTAAGATAAACTAAGTAAAGTAAGAGAAGTGAGGTAAGGTAAGTTAAGATAAAATAAATAAGGTAAAATAGGCAAGTAAGTATGGTATGGTAAGTAAAGTAAGGTAAGGTACGGTAAGTAAGGTAAGGTAAGTAAGGTAGGGTAAGTAAGGAAAGGCAAGTAAGTTAAGGTAATGTAAGTAAGTCAAGGTAAGTAAGATAAGGTAGGTATGATAAGTAAGGTTAGGTAAGTAAGGTAGGGTAATTAAGGAAAGGTAAGTAAGTTAAGGTAAGTAAGGTAATGTAAGTAAGTCAAGGTAAGTAAGATAAGGTAGGTATGGCAAGTTTAAGTAAGGTAAAGGAAGTAAGCCGAGGTAAGGTAAGTTAGGTTGGGTAGGATAAGTATGGTAAGGTAAGATTGGAATTTGAGTAAAGTTAGTAATAAAGGTAATACAAACTAGGTTGGGTAGGGTTAATAAGGTAAAGTACGTGAAGTAGGAAAAGGCAAGTAAGGTAAGATAGGTAGGCAAAATATGTAATATAAGATAAGAAAGGAAATAAGTAAGGTAAGGAAATTAAGGTAAGGTAAAGATAAGTTAAGTAAGGGTAATATAAGGTAAGTAACGAAAAAAGCTAGGTAATGTAAGGTAAGTAAGGTAAAGTAATATAAGGTAATTAATAAGGTAAGGTAAGTAGGGCAAGGTAAGTAAGATAAAGGTAGGTAAAGTAAAGTAAGCTTAATAATGTAAGGTAAGTAAGGAAAATAAAGCAAGGCAATGTAAAGTAAATTAAGGTAAGAGAAGTAAATAAGGTAAGGCAAGTAAGATAAAGGTAGGTAAAGTAAGTAAGGTAGAGTAGGTAAGGTAAGTAAAGTAAAGTAAGTTAGGTATGCTAAATAAAGGTAAGTAAGATTATATTACCTATCTAACCTTAAGGTAAGTTAAAGTAAGTAAAATATGGTAAACCAAGTAAGGTGAGAGAAGTGAGGTAAAGTAACTAAGATAAACTAAGTAACGTAAGATAAAGATAAAGATAAATATAAAGATAAATATAAAGATAAATATAAAGATAAAGATAAAGATAAAGATAAAGATAAAGATAAAGATAAAGATAAAGATAAAGATAAAGATAAAGATAAAGATAAAGATAAAGATAAAGATAAAGATAAAGATAAAGATAAAGATAAAGATAAAGATAAAGATAAAGATAAAGATAAAGATAAAGATAAAGATAAAGATAAAGATAAAGATAAAGATAAAGATAAAGATAAAGATAAAGATAAAGATAAAGATAAAGATAAAGATAAAGATAAAGATAAAGATAAAGATAAAGATAAAGATAAAGATAAAGATAAAGATAAAGATAAAGATAAAGATAAAGATAAAGATAAAGATAAAGATAAAGATAAAGATAAAGATAAAGATAAAGATAAAGATAAAGATAAAGATAAAGATAAAGATAAAGATAAAGATAAAGATAAAGATAAAGATAAAGATAAAGATAAAGATAAAGATAAAGATAAAGATAAAGATAAAGATAAAGATAAAGATAAAGATAAAGATAAAGATAAAGATAAAGATAAAGATAAAGATAAAGATAAAGATAAAGATAAAGATAAAGATAAAGATAAAGATAAAGATAAAGATAAAGATAAAGATAAAGATAAAGATAAAGATAAAGATAAAGATAAAGATAAAGATAAAGATAAAGATAAAGATAAAGATAAAGATAAAGATAAAGATAAAGATAAAGATAAAGATAAAGATAAAGATAAAGATAAAGATAAAGATAAAGATAAAGATAAAGATAAAGATAAAGATAAAGATAAAGATAAAGATAAAGATAAAGATAAAGATAAAGATAAAGATAAAGATAAAAAAATAGGTAGGGTAAGTATGGTGAGGTAAGTAAGTAAAGTAAGGCAAGATAAGTAAAGTAAGATAAGGTATGATAAGTAACGCAAGGTAAGGTAAGTAAAGTATGGTGAGTAAGGTCAGGTAAGTAAGGTAAAGTAAGGTAAGGTAAAGTACGGTAAGTAATATAAGGTAAGCGAGGTAAGGCAGTTATGGTAAGTAAGGTTCAGTAAGACAAGGAAAGTAAGGCAAGGTAAAGTTAGTAGAGCAGGATGAGTATGGTAAGGTAAGGTTGGAAATTGAGTTTATTATTTTAACTGAACATTTGTTGTGAAGGTAAATAAGGTAAGGTAAGAAAGGTAATACAAGCTAGGTCGAGTAAGGTTAATAATGTAAAGTACGTGAAGTAAGACAAGGCAAGTAAGGTAAGATAGGTATGTTAGAAAATTAATGTAAAATAAGAAAGGAAAGATAGGTAAGCTAAGGGAATGAAGGAAAGGTAAAGTAAAGTAAGGTAAGTAAAGTAAGGCAATATAAGGTAAGTAACGAAAAGAAAACTATTTAATGTAAGGTAAGTAATGAAAAGAAGTCAAAACAGGGTAGGGTACCTAAGATCAGTAAAGTAAAATAAATTAGATAGGGTATTGTTTGGTAAGATAAGTTAAGTAATCTAGGGTAAAGTAAGAAAAATAAGGTAATATAAGTAAGATAAAGTAAGTAAGATAATGTAAGCAAAGTAAGGTAAATTAAATAAGATAAGGTAGGTAATGTAAGGTAAAGTAAGGTAAAGTAAGTTAAATAAGGTAATGTAAAGGAAGTAAGATAAGGTAATTTAACCTAAGTAAAGTAACGTAGCGTAAGGTAAGGTTACGTAATGTATAGCAAAGTTATGTAAGGTAAGGTATCGTTAGGTGAAGTAACGTTAGGTATGGTACCGTAAGGTAAGGTTGTTGTAATGCAAGAGCAAAAGATAATGTAAGCAATGAAAGGTAAAGTAAGTAAAATAAGGTAATGTAAGGTAAAGTAAGTAAGATAAGGTAATTTGCAAATTGCAAATTTTGCCTATGAACATTCCACTAAGGAACAGGGGCAAACTTCTCACATACCAATTAGTACAGTCCGATTCAAGTTTAAGCTCAATGATAAGGGGCCTCCCTTTTATAGCCGAGTCCGAACGGCGTGCCGCAATGCGACACCACTTTAGAGAGAAGTTTTACATGGCATAGTACCTCACAAATGTTGCCAGCATTAGGAGGGGAAAACTACCACTGAAACTTTTTCTGGTGGTCCCGCCAGGATTCGAACCCAGGCGTTTAGCGTCATAGGCGGACATGCTAATCTCTGCGCTACGGTGGCCTCCGATAAGGTAATTAAACGTAGGGTAAGGTAACGTAATGTAAAGTAAATTTATGTAAGGTAAGGTATCGTAAGGTAAAATAACGTTAGATAAGGTAACGTAAGGTAAGGTTGTAGTAATGCAAAAGCAAATTTGCCCATGTACATAAGGAACAAGAGCAAACTTTCTACATATCAATGAGTGATGCCCAATGCAAGTTTCAGCGTAATGATATGGGCCTCCTATTTATAGCTGAGTCCGAACGGGGTGCCGCAGAGCCGACAACTCTTTGGGGAGAAGTTTTTACATGGAGAAGTACCTCACAAATGTAATGTAAGGTATGGTCAGTTAAATAAGGTAATGTAAAGTAAGTAAGATAAGGTAAAGTAGGTAAGATAAGATAAAGTAGGTAAGTGAGATGGGGAAATGTTATGTAAGGTAAGGTAACGTAAGGTGAATTAATGTAAGGTAAAGAAGCGCAAGGTAAAGTAACGTAAGGTAAAGTAACGTAAGGTAAAGTAGCGCAAGGTAAAGTTACGTAAGGTAAAGTAACGTATGGTAAAGTAGCGCAAGGTAAAGTAACTTAAGGTAAAGTAGCGTAAAGTAACGTAAGGTAAAGTAACGTTAGGTAAAGTAACGTTAGGTAAAGTAACGTAAGGTAAGGTTGTAGAAATGCAAAAGCAAATTTTCCCATCTACATAAGGAATAGGGGCAAAGTTTCTACATATCAATGAGTGATGTCAAATGCAAGTTTCAGCTTAATGATATGGGCCTCCTATTTATAGCTGAGTCCGAACGGGGTGCCGCAGAGCGACACCTCTTGGGGGAGAAGTTTTTACATGGCGAAGTACCTCACAAATATAATGTAAGGTATTGTCAGTTAAATAAGGTAATGTAAAGTAAGTAAGATAAGGTAAAGTAGGTAAGATAAGATAAAGTAGGTAAGTGAGATGGGGAAATGTTATGTAAGGTAAGGTAACGTAAGGTGAATTAATGTAAGGTAAAGAAGCGCAAGGTAAAGTAACGTAAGGTAAAGTAACGTAAGGTAAAGTAGCGCAAGGTAAAGTTACGTAAGGTAAAGTAACGTATGGTAAAGTAGCGCAAGGTAAAGTAACTTAAGGTAAAGTAGCGTAAAGTAACGTAAGGTAAAGTAACGTTAGGTAAAGTAACGTTAGGTAAAGTAACGTAAGGTAAGGTTGTAGAAATGCAAAAGCAAATTTTCCCATCTACATAAGGAATAGGGGCAAAGTTTCTACATATCAATGAGTGATGTCAAATGCAAGTTTCAGCTTAATGATATGGGCCTCCTATTTATAGCTGAGTCCGAACGGGGTGCCGCAGAGCGACACCTCTTTGGGGAGAAGTTTTTACATGGAGAAGTACCTCACAAATGTAATGTAAGGTATGGTCAGTTAAATAAGGTAATGTAAAGTAAGTAAGATAAGGTAAAGCAGGTAAGGTAAGATAAAGTAGGTAAGTGAGATAGGGAAATATAATGTAAGGTAACGTAACGTAACGAAACGTAAGGTAAGGTAAGGTAACATAAGGTGAATTAATGTAAGGTAAAGTAGCGCAGGGCAAAGTAACTTAAGGTAAAGTAGCGTAAGGTAAAGTAACGTAAGGTAAATTGACGTAAGGTAAAGTGCCGTAAGGTAAAGTAACGTATGGTAAAGTAGCGTAAGGTAAAGTAACTTTAGGTAAAGTAACGTAAAGTAAAGTAACGTAAGGTAAAGTAACGTAAGGTAAAGTAATGTTAGGTAAAGTAACGTTAAGTATAGTAACGTTAGGTAAAGTAACGTTAGGAAAAGTAACGTAAGGTAAAGTAACGTTAGGTAAAGTAAAGTAACGTTAGGTAAAGTAAAGTAACGTAAGGTATAGTAACGTTAGGTAAAGTAACGTAACGTTAGGTAAAGTAACGTAAGGTAAAGTAACGTTAGGTAAATTAACGTAAGGTAATGTAACGTTAGGTAAAGTAACGTTAGGTAAAGTAACGTTAGGTAAGGTGAACATAAGGAACAGGGAGAAACTTTCTACATATCAATGAGTGCTGTCCGATTACAGTTTAAGCTCAATGATAAGGGCCCTGCGTTTTATAGCCGACACCAAACGGCGTGCCACAGAGCGACACATCTTTGCGGAGAAGTTTTTACATGGTTTCTATGCATGCCATAGTACCTTACAAATGTCGCAAGCGCAAGCAGTGGATAACCACCGCTGAAAAATTTTTTTCTGATGTTCTCGCCAGTATTCGAACCCAGGCGTTAAGAGTTACTTAACGCTCTCATAGTAACCACCTTTGAAATTTTTTCGAATGTTCTCGCCAGGTGGCCTTCAAGGTAAGGTTATGGAACCAATCTGAAATCAGATTTACTTAGCCTAGACAATTTTTGTAAATTGTGTTTTCTAATTCGCAACAGATTCAAACACAGATATGCTTTGGTAACACAAGTTCGCTACCAACCAGGCTTCCAAAATGCTTCTTTGTTAGGAAACTATGACTATGAACTCCTTAGCGAACTTATGCTTACCTTATTTCCCATACTACCCAACCACAAAAACAGAATACTTGCATGCAATATTTATAGACCTTCTATGAATTGTAAAAATATACACATTCATACAGCAAACGAGAGATAAAGTGGCAGCCGCATGACAAAACACCATATAAATATGTATTTACTCCTTAAATATTATAGTAAATGTAAAATTTAACAAGATTAAACATGATTGTGGGGGTGGCACTAAAGTAGCTGCAAACTGCAAAAATACAAGAGACAATGTCGTTGCGGTTGCCGTTGTTATGGCAGCATCCCAATCAAAGTGTCTCTTCCATAGAACAACCACACCATCAGACATTCAACTCAAATGAAGAGTGAAAAAGATCAACATGTAGGCGAACCTGTTCAGGAAATAAATTTTACATTTGACATTTTAAAGATTATGCATATTAGACAGGAGAAGGAAGGCTGCTATGGCTGCCTGTCGCACTGTTGGTGTGGCTGTATGAGGCTGACAGGCTGCCAGCTAAACTAAAAAGGCCTACAAACGGCCACAAATAGCAAACTCCTCTAGAGATATCTATCAAGGAGCCAAATGTTGAAGGAAAACTAAGGCTGGTAGCTACCACCATCACCAATGTGGGTGAGTTGTTCTTGTTATCCATAGTGGCAATATAGTGGCAAATGAAAAAATTTAAAGAAAATAAATAATAAATGCGATAAGTGCGTAATTTGACAAGATATCTGTTTGGGGGAAAAAACCAAGTTGGTTTTTGGTAAAAATTTACATAGATTTTAAACAGATTGTATGTATTGACAATGCTGTATGGCACTATAGAGGCTAGGACTTGAGTGGGTATTAAAAGAATGCGTAATTTGTGTAGTCAGAGTAAATAATTCATCAACATATGGCGAATTCCCACTGTACTGAAATGGAATATTTAACAACACAATGAAAACAGCGTAAAGTGCATTGAACTTGTTATTTTTTAAACCAAAACAAGGCAAAAGGGACAGAAATAAAAATTTGTAGTTAAAATCAATCAAGTTGTGGGAGACACCTCGAAACTTGGCGTCAGAGATTTTAGAATGATCGTAGAAGATCGAGGCGTTTGGAACGCTATTCAACGTTCGGCTAGTGGAACAAATATTCTGTCTTAGCCAATTAAAGAAAGTTAAAATTAATGTCCTGAAGAATTTTAGACAAAATGGCAAAAAAACTTAACTTTTTTAAAAATAATTTTTTAATTTTTTTTTAACTTTTAATTGTTTTTCAAACATTTAAAAAACTAAAAATTAAATTTTTTAACATTTTTAAAATTTCTTAATTTTTTTTTTAATTTTTATTCTGTTTTTAATTTATTAAAATTTTTTTAATTTTCTAGATTTTTTTAACAAATTTTTTTATTTAATTTTTTTTTATTTTTAAACTTTTTTTTAAATTTTTTTTAAAAATTTTTTATTTTTGACTTTTTTAATTTTTTTTTATGAAAACTTTTTTAAGACTTTTTTTTTAATTTATTTTTTTTTAAATTTTTAAATTTTTTTTTATTTTTCAAGTTTGTTTGCCTGTTAGGGCGAGATTATTAAATTATACAATTTTTGTTTGTTTCTCTTTCAAGACGAGCTGAATGATCGAAGATTCAATTGGAAAAGGAAAGCCAAAGGTAGCAACACACACCAACCACTATGGGACGCGTTTCGTCTTTGGTAAGAACGCGTCCCATAGTGGTTGGTGTGTGTTGCTACCTTTGACTTTCCTTTTCCATTTGCATCTTCGATAATTCAGCTCGTCTCGAAAGAGAAACAAACAAAAAATTTTAAAATTTTTTTTATTTAATTTTTTATTCTGTTTTTAATTAATTCCATTTCTTTTTTTTAATTTTTTTATCTAAATTTTTTTTATTTTTATTTTTCTACAAATTGCAAGAAAAAATTATTAAAAAAATATTAAAAAAAAATTTAAGTTTTAAAATAGTTTTTATAAAAAAAATTAAAAAAACTACAAAAATTAAAAGTATAAAAAAATAAAAATAAAAAAATCTAAAAAATTAAAAAAAAAAATTTAAATAATTAAAAACAAAATAAAAAATAAAATAAAAACAATTTACTTTTTAAAAAATGTTTTACGGTTTTTTTTAATATACATTTTTTAAACAAAAAAAATTATTTTTTTTTCTGTTTTTAATTTTTTTTTAATTTTTTAGATTTTTTTACAATTTTTTAAATAAAATTTTAACAATTTTTTTATATAAAATTTTAATAAAATTTTTTATTTAAATTTTTTTTTTATTTTTAACAAATATTTTTTTGAACAAATTATGAAAACTTTTTTTAAACTCAATTTTTTTCTACTTTTTTTTATTTATTTTTTTTACATTTTTTAAAACTTTTTTAAATTTATTTAAAATTTTTTAAATTTTTTTAAAATTTTTTAAAATTCTTTAAATTTTTTTTAAAATTTTTTTAAATTTTTTTAAAATTTTTTCTTAATTTTTTTTTCTTTTAATTTTTTATTCTGTTTTTAATTCATTGCAACTTGTTTTTTTAATTTTTTAAATTTTTTTTCTAATTTTTTTTTCTTCAAATTTTTTTTTTATAAAAACTATTTTTAAACTTTAAAATTTTTATTTAATTTTTTTATTTATTTTTTTATGTTTTTTTTCAAATTTTTTTTTTGCAATTTTTTTAATTCTTCACAACTTTTTTTTTTGAGTTTTAAAAAGTTTTTCTTTATTTAAACTTTGTTACTTTTTTCTTTTGTCCTCAATATCTTGGTGTGTCATCTCTGATTCGTGCTATATAATATAACATTAAAATTCGTTACATTAAACTAAAGACCTTGAAAAATCTCAGCGGGTAATAAATTAGTTCTAAACTTGGCAAAGTTAGGACCAAACATGTTAGAAAACAATTAACCTAATTAAATTCCCCATAACTAACTTTTCCAAAAAGTTCACATCCTACCTTACCTCACTACTTCGGGGATTGTTTTTAAATAGCCTTTTTACTATTTTAAAACATACCCTGAGCCAGCGGAATTTAAAACATGCTAACCTTGAACTATTCACCTAGCCTCTTATCATGCGTTGTTGGGATGGCAAATAACAAATGACAGCGCTCAAGGAGAATGATGGGCAGTAGTAACCCTTTCTGGAGGTTTGTAAATGTTTTTGTTTGAACAGTGCCATCATCATCATCATCAATTCACTCTGGTTAAATATTTCCCAAACCATGAACAGAAAGTCAACACTAGTTTTTGTTTTTTGTTTGTTTTTTGCTTTTACGAACATTGTTTGAATGGATGTCTTTGGTTTTCTGGTCACAACGCAATGTCAATATAAATAAAAATTTTAAGACAAACCCGAGCAAATAACCAAACCCAGCATGAAAAACTTTACAAGACTAAAAAATATGTGGAACATATAACCAAGCAATCCAAATGGGAGATGGAAGAAATACACTGAGAAAAAGGAGAGAACATTTAAAAAAAAAAATAATTAAATAAGAATAAAATAACAAAAAATTAAAAATAAAAAAAATAAAACATAAAAAAAAATATAAAAAAAAATGTAAACTATAAAAAATTAGAAAAGTTAAAAAATATGCCTTAACTTTTTAAAAAGGCTTTACTTAGCTTTCTATTCTTAAAAGATCGAAATATCGAAACTTTTTGGTTTCAGCTGGACAAAGAAATTCAACAATCAAATAACAAACAAAAAAAATTAAATAAAAAATAAAAAAAAATATATATATAAAAAAATTAAAAAAAAAAACCTTAAAAAATAAATACAAATAGTAAAAAACTATATTTTCAATAATGATATTTAAAAAATTGTTTTTACAATATAAATAAAAATTCCAATATATATACTTTTTTCTTTGGGTGTATTTTCCTTTGACTTTTCTATGTGCTTTCTGTCAAACTCTAAAGAGACTCAGGAGTCTTGCGGTGGACACACCTTTCACGCCATGCATTTTTAGTTTGTTCGTCGTAAAGGAAGAAGCTATTAACCGCTGACTTGTACGAAGACTGGCAGCCGTCATTTAATGGCCAAATAGGAAGAAGACCTTGGTGCAATTATGGCCGCTTGGAAGACAAGACATTGCAAACAGCAAAAAAAAAAAACTATATATAATGAAAACAAGCAACAGCAATTTCCGTTTGGTGTTTATTGTCGTTTTGTTTTTTTTTTTCTCTTCTGCTGCTGATGGAGTAGTTGTTGTTGGTGTGAAAAATGTTTAAAACTTACATGTAGAACCGCAGGGGAAAAAAAAGGAAAAATGTATACAAAGACAAATGTACTCCTCACAGGAAATTTAAATTGACTTTCTACAGGAAATTTTTTTTTAAAATTGAGTCTCCATAGGAAATTTTGTCAAAATTTCGTTTCGATAGGAAATTTTGTCAAAATTCACTTTCTATAGAAAATTTTGTCAAAATTGAGTTTCTATAGGAAATTTTGTCAAAATTGAGTTTCTATAGGAAATTTTCTCAAAATTGAGTTTCTATAGGAAATTTTGTCAAAATTTCGTTTCTATAGGAAATTTTGTCAAAATATCGTTTCTATGGGAAATTTTGTCAAAATTTCGTTTCTATAGGAAACTTTGTCAAAATTTCGTTTCTATGGGAAATTTTTTCAAAATTGAGTTTCTATAGGCAATTTTGTCAAAATTGAGTTTCTATAGGCAATTGTGTCAAATTGTTCTTCTATAGAGAATTTGTCAAAAATTACGTTTTGGTAGGAAATTTCGTTTCCATAGGAAGTTTTGCGCAATGTTTGCGCAGAAAAACTTGCTTTCATTAGCAGCTTGCCAAAATGTAGTAGTGAGGAGATTTTACATAATCAAATGTGCAATGATCTTTACTACATAATAACAAACGGTGGGCTGTAAATTGTAAGCCGGTCAGACGGACCGATACGATCCACGAAGGTGTTGAGGAGATTATCTAACCAGTAATCGAAACGCCCACATGTGATGTTGGTATCTGTGCCCTGATATGTTGAAAAACTGGCAATTTTTCTCATTTTAAAATAATTTCACTGCTCTACCTCTACCCCGACTCTATCTCCACTCTTCCTCTACTCTACTCTTTCTCTACTCTACCTCTACCTCTGCTCTACTGCAACTCTAACTCTGTCTCTACTCTAACTTTAATCTAACTCTACTCTACCTCTACCTCTGCTCTACTTCAACTCTACCTCTATCTCTACTCTAACTCTACTTTAACTCTACTCTAACTCTACTCTAACTCTACTCTAACTCTACTCTAACTCTACTCTAACTCTACTCTAACTCTACTCTAACTCTACTCTAACTCTACTCTAACTCTACTCTGACTCTACTCTAACTCTACTCTAACTCTACTCTAACTCTACTCTAACTCTACTCTAACTCTACTCTAACTCTACTCTAACTCTACTCTAACTCTACTCTAATTCTACTCTAACTCTACTCTAACTCTACTCTAACTCTAATCTAACTCTACTCTAACTTTACTCTAACTATACTCTAACTCTACTCTAACTCTACTCTAACTCTACTCTAACTCTACTCTAACTCTACTCTAACTCTACTCTAACTCTACTCTAACTCTACTCTAACTCTACTCTAACTCTACTCTAACTCTACTCTAACTCTACTCTAACTCTACTCTAACTCTACTCAAACTCTACTCAAACTCTACTCTAACTCTACTTTAACTCTACTCTAACTCTACTCTAACTCTTCTCTAACTCTACTCTAACTCTACACTTACTCTACTCTAACTCTTCTTTAACTCTACTCGAACTCTACTCTAACTCTAACTCTAACTCTACTCTAACTCTACTCTAACTCTACTCTGACTCTACTCTAACTCTACTCTAACTCTACTCTAACTCTACTCTAACTCTACTCTAACTCTACTCTAACTCTACTCTAACTCTACTCTAACTCTACTCTAACTCTACTCTAACTCTACTCTAACTCTACTCTAACTCTACTCTAACTCTACTCTAACTCTAATCTAACTCTACTCTATCTCTACTCTAACTCTATTCTAACGCTACTTTAACTCTGCTCTAACTGTACTCTACTTCCTCTACCTAATCCCTACACTATTTCTTGTTGTTGTTGTACCCACATGTCTTTATGTAGAGGTGGCGATCCTTATCTAGCTCTAATAGGTGAGCAAGCTCGTTCCGGTCCAAAGAACCAATCGCCAAGGGAAAATCATGACCATTGGTTATTTAATGGCGCCAACAACTCGCCTTCTCATATAGAGCATCATAGGCACTCAGTATTTATGCAAGAGCCGGCGTCACACGGCCTCTCACTGATTGTCCACGACTGCAATTGCAGCTACTCTGTATGGAGCATTCCACTATCCGCAACCTGTGGACGCGCCCGGAAGCTCGCAGCTAAGCTTCACGTGATAACAATGAGTACCACACAGATCGGAGCTCAAAGTTTCAGCCTGTGTGGTGCTCGTAGTTATCCCGTGCCGGGACTACTTCTTGTCTTCCTCCACTCCAGCTAACACAAAGTGTTACCATATCAATCGATCCCATTTTTATGTTTGAAAACAATTTTTATTATTTAAATGACAAACTGTCTATATGACCTTCTTTTGCCTTGATTATAGCTCCGTGTCGTAAAAAACTCTGATGTAAGTTACGCGAATGTAATCTGCC
The DNA here is from genome assembly GCF_963082655.1 of Stomoxys calcitrans. NCBI lineage: Eukaryota > Metazoa > Arthropoda > Insecta > Diptera > Muscidae > Stomoxys > Stomoxys calcitrans. The sequence continues at coordinate 145,734,967 of NC_081556.1, read as the reverse complement.
GGTACTTTGGCCCATTCCCGCATAATGGCTTTCTTCTGCGCAACCTTACTGACCTTAACTTATTGCCCAAAAAGGAGTCTATAGAAAAGTCCATCAGACAACAAAAAAAAATTTGTTTGCTTTGAGGTATTTGAGCTCGCCAACAGTAGCCGGATGTGATTTGTCAGACAAGTTCAAGTCAATCATACTATTACGGCTACCCCGTATGTACTCATCGCCCAATCTCAATGTATATTTAAAAAAATCTTAGCCTTTTTTAAAGTTTTTAATACCCATTCCTTAAACTCCTCTCGGCTTACTTCCCAAAACTCTTTCTCTCTCTCTCTTAAAATAATTGTCTCCTCTCTTCAAGTGAGTTAATAAATGAAAGTTTAGATTGTATGTAATTTACAACAGCAATACTCCAACAAAGAAACATTTTGTCACCGCCTCAAATGGAGTATGAAGTGAGTGTATGGTGTGGATGATGAAGAAGAAGAAGAAGTGGGAGATAAACAAAAAACTAAAGCAACAAGAACAATAGCTAGCAGCAACAGCAGCCGCATCTACATCCCCATCTTTCAGGTGTTGTAAACATGGGGACTCTTCATTTAAGCACTTTACTCTCTACCACTCTCCCCACCTTGCAATATACACCACCACCATCACCATGTATCCACAAAAACCAAGATATGATGCAAAAGTGTTTATATGTGGTTGTTGCTTTAGTTGCGGAGCTCTTGTATACTTCATCACTTTGTTTTGGTTTTTTTATGCGCTACCGTGTTGCCGCATTCGGCACAATAAGAATAGTGGTGGGGGTGTTTAATGGTGACTTGGATGTCGATGGATTTTTTGTTTTTGTAGTGGAGAGTGAGTGAATAAGTTGTTGTATCTTCAATCTTTGGTGTGTGTGTGTAAAGTTATTTTTATGCTTCATTGGTCACGTTAATTCATTCGTTTTATGATTTCTGCCGTTCTGCCTGGCTGTTTGACTCCTTAGCTTCTCTTTGTGTGCTTAAATTTAAACATACATGCATGAAAAAAAGGAACTATTTTTTTGTTATTGTGAAGCCCACAGCTAAGACAAAAACAACAAACAATTTTGATGACTACTACTGCCCCTTAACGGAAGTTCAAAATGTTGTTGGAATTTTTTGCCTTATGTTTCACATATCCAAACACATGATTCATAGCTAGGCATATGAAAACACAGGCCATAAATTCATGGTAAGAATGTGGGAAAAATTTCGAACAAAATTAATTTTTAATATTTAAAAAATATATAATTTTTTTACAAAAACAAAGCATTTGGTAAAAATGCATCTCGTTGAAATTCTTTATGAAAATTAAAATTAATGGCATTTAATGGGGAAAAAATTTTTTGTGTAGAAACGAATATTTGACAAAGTTTCCTGTACACAGAGAAAAAAAAATTGTCTAAAAAGTTTCAATTTAAAATAAAATCGTTTTCAATTAAAAAAGTAACTGATTCAATCATATTTTTAATTGAATATGATTTTTTTCCAATAATAGTCGTAATTAAAATTTGTGCAATTTTTAATTAAAAACTTGTTGATTCAATTAATTTTTTAATTGAATCTGAAAGAATTTTCATTCACAATCGTGATTGAAATTTTTTTAATCTTCAAATAAAAATTAATTGAATCAATCATTTTTTAATTGAATCGAAAAATGTTTGAATAACAAATTGGACTTAGACCCTATACCCCTACTTTTATGTTATTGTTGTTGCCATGGGATTGCCTTCTTTCATAATATCTGGCAGTAGCCACATATCCTCCCCGACTATATAACTGGAAGGAGATTCCAATGGCCCATACGTCCCACATTTCTCTAAAATCATAGCAATCCTATAGCAGCGTATTTCAAAAAAAATTGCAAAAAAATTAATCATTTTTTTATCTGGATCAATTAAAAAATTAATTGAAAATTTTAATCATTTTTTTAATTGAAAATTTTTTAATTCCCTTCTTTAAAACGGTGATTGATATTACCATTTTCGTGATTGAAGCAGTTCCAATTAAAGAATTAATTGGAACAATTAATTTCGTGATTGAACCCGATTTTCATTTTTTTCTATGTAGAAACTCGATTTTGACAAAATTTCCTATAGAAACTCAATTTTGACAAAAATTCCTATAGAAACTCAATTTTGACAAAATTTCCTATAGAAATTCAATTTTGACAAAATTTCCTATAGAAACTCAATTTTGACACAACTTCCCATAGAAATGAAATTTTGACAAAATTTCCTATAGAAACTCAATTTTGACAAAATTTCCTATGGAAATTCAATTTTGACAAAATTTCCTATAGAAACTCAATTTTGACAAAATTTCCCATAGAAACTCAATTTTGATTAAATTTCCTGAAGAAACTCAATTTTGACAAAATTTCCTATAGAAACTCAATTTTGACAAAATTTCCTATAGAAACTCAATTTTGACAAAATTTCCTATGGAAATTCAATTTTGACAAAATATCCTATAGAAACTAAATTTTGACAAAATCTCCTATAAAAACTCAATTTTGACAAAATTTCCTATAGAAACTAAATTTTAACAAAATTTCCTATAGAAACTAAATTTTAACAAAATTTCCTATAGAAACTAAATTTTAACAAAATTTCCTATAGAAACTAAATTTTGACAAAATTTCCTATAGAAACTCAATTTTGGCAAAATTTCCTATGGAAACTCAATTTTGACAAAATTTCCTATAGAAACTCAATTTTGACAAAATTTCCTATAAAAACTGAATGTTGGCAAAATTTCCTATGGAAACTTAATTTTGACAAAATTTCCTATTTTGTTGTTTATAAATAACCATTCTTGTATTTAAGTAAGCCTTCATTACATGTCCAACAGTTGTTTTTCTTGTCACTTGTGATGTTTTGGTGTTAGTGTGCACCGGTCGTGTTGCATGTTGAGCTTAAAAAGAACCGCACAGCACCGAAGCACACAAAGTCGACAGCACTGATTTGCTGTTGCAAGCACTTTATCAAAGTTGTGTTGCACTTTAGATATGCTTGTCATTGCTTCAAAGATTATGAGTCTGAGTTGTTATATTCACAGTCAAGCTCTCATGGGCCACATGAGAGCTTGACTGGTTCTTTTGACTGGCTTTGGTCGATAGATTTTTTTTGATATTTTGCGCCAAGTTTTGAGTTGTATGTGTATGCGTGTGTGTGTGTGTGTGAGTTAGTGGAGGCGTAGATTGGCCAAATTACAACATTTGTATTCCGAGGACTCTGCAGCTAAAAATGGTGGGTTTAGCAATGATTTCTTGACCTGCACACATAACTCCAAATTGAAAGTGGGTGTTATTTTCTGGATTTTCAAGTGTGTGAATGGAATGGCTATTTGGCCCAAACCAAGTTTTGAGAAATGAACTGGCTTCAAGTGAATTAGGCAAATTGCAAAAAAAAAAAAAAAACGCTGGCAATTCTTTTTTTCTTGCCATGAATGAAAAGTAGGAATGCCTTAAAGGAAGCCGCATTTTTTTCTTAAAATGACATTTAATTACTTGCACACACAGCTGCTTGAAAAAGAATTTGGATCTTAAAATGTTGATAAAACAATTATGAGAATTGTTTTTAAACATTTAAGAAAAAAATTTAAAATTTTTCTATTTATAGGAATTTTTGTAAAAATTTTCTATTTTTTATAGAAAAATTTCTAATTTTTTTATTTTCTTACTTATGAGAAATTCTCTCAGATTTCGACATCGATGGAAAATTTGCTGATGAAAAAAAATATAGAAAATTTTTTTGAATTTTGAATAGGAAATTTTTATTAAAATTTTGTATTTTAAGGAAATTTTGGCAAAATTTGAAGTTTACAGAAAATTTTCTCCAAATTTGCTGTTTATAGGAAATTTCCTCCAAATTTCCTTTTTTATAGGCAATTTTGTCAAAATTTCTTATTTATACGAAATTTTATGACATTTTGCTGTTTATAGAAAATATTTGTAATTTGTAGAAAGTTGCAATTTTTGCACTGCATTGAAACACAGCTGCCCGAAATGGAAATACAATTATATACCACATATTAAGATATGACGACTCTTATTTCTAACAGCAAATGGTTTTGTGACATTAACAATAATGGAACTTCGGATAACAAAAATGTATTAAAATTTCAAAATTTTTATTGAAATTCAATTTTAACACACCAAGTGTTTCGTCAGACCACAAAAGACCTCATGTGGTGACTTAAAAACACAAACTTTCCACAGAATCATCATCATTGGCAGTTATCAGCAGGAAAAAAATGTTATTTAACTTAAAAGCAAAAAATTTATTGAAAAACAAGTCCATTAGCATGAAGAAGTCATCGGTTTAAGGCGTAGCGAAACTTAAGCAGCAGATCTTTTTTTTATTTTTGAAATTCAAGACGGCAGCTGCAATGCAATGCAGCATCGTAACGCATCTCAAATGGCAAAGCGCTATACCTACCCTACCGGCACAGTAAAGAGCAAGAGAAAAGGCTTCACCGAAGATCAATAAAAACTGTAATTGAAAAACCACTAAACTTTATGAAATGTTAAGATTTCATCTTAATTTGACAGTTAAGTACACATGTGGGTAAAACCAGAAGCAAACAGAAAGCCAAGAAACTATGCAGGCAACCGAAACCACCAAGTGAATGGAGCTGCAGCAGTAGTCAACTTCACAAAAGTTAAGAAGTTTTGAAGTTTTTTTGAAAAAAAAAAGAAAACGAAAACCTCAAACACATCACCTGTAGGTGATGACGTTGCTGACAGCATATCATAAACGTAGAGAGAGAAGAGTGCATAAAAAATGAAATTATAGCTAGCAAATAAAATCCAGAAATTAATTTCAAGAGGAAAAGAAGCCGTTATAAGTGAGTCAAAGTGAAAGCAGTTGTGTGCGAATTATGGGAAATTTTTATAAAATTTCCTATAGAAAAGAAATTTTAACAAAATTTTCTAAAAATAAAATACATTTTGAAAAAATTACGCTTAAAAATTAATGAAATTTTGCATAAAATTTAATGAATTTTCACAAAAAAAGAATATTTCAAAAAAAATGTCCCCAAAACAGAATATTTTAAAAAAATATCAAATGATTAAAATTTTTTTCTGTAAGTAGGAAATTAAAACAAATCCTATAAAAATGCCTTTAAAAACAAAAACTTAAAAAAAATGTCGCAATTTGAACATTGTCCCAAAAAAGGAAATTTGGAAAGAAAGGAGAAATAAATTTTTAAAAAAAAATTCCTACATTAAGAATGTATTAAAAAAAGTTCCAAAAATAATGAAATTAAAAACAAATCCCACCATAAAGAGGATTTAATGAAAAATTTTTCATAAAAAGGAAATTTTGATAATAATAGAAAATTTAAAAAAAATTACAAAATTACATAACTAAAAAAAAGAAATTTAAAAAAAATTCCTCACAAAAGAGAAATTTTGAAAAAAATGTCCTTACAAGGAAATTTTGAAAAATGTCCCAAAAAAGGAAATTCGAAAAAATGTCCGACGAAAAAGAAACTTTTAAAAAAATTTCCCACAAAGAGAAAATTTTGAAAATAAATTCCACAGAAGGAAATAAAAAAAAAATCCCACAAAAAGGATTTAAAAAAATTTTTCCATAATGAAGATAAAAAGGAAATTTTCGAAAAATGCCCCAAAAAAAAAGTTGGAAAAATGAAAAACAAAAAAGAAATTTTTAATAAAATTTCCCACAAAAACAAAATTTTGAAAAAAAAATCCTATAGAAACTCAATTTTGACAAAATTTCCTATAGAAATTCAATTTTGACAAAATTTCCTATAGAAAGTCAATTTTGACAAAATTTCCTATAGAAAGTCAATTTTGACAAAATTTCCTATAGAAAGTCAATTTTGACAAAATTTCCTATAGAAAGTCAATTTTGACAAAATTTCCTATAGAAACTCAATTTTGACAAAATTTCCTATAGAAAGTAAATTTTGACAAAATTTCCTACAGAAAGTCAATTTTGACAAAATTTCCTATAGAAAGTCAATTTTGACAAAAATTCCTATAGAAACTCAATTTTGACAAAATTTCCTATAGAAACTCAATTTTGACAAAATTTCCTATAGAAAGCCAATTTTGACAAAATTCCCTATAGAAAGTCAATTTTGACAAAATTCCCTATAGAAACGAAATTTTGACAAAATTTCCTATAGAAACGAAATTTTGACAAAATTTCCTATAGAAACGAAATTTTGACAAAATTCCCTATACAAACGAAATTTTGGAAAATATCCTATAGAAACGAAATTTCCTATAGAAAGTCAATTTTGACAAAATTTCCTATAAAAACGAAATTTTGACAAAATTTCTAATGAAACTCAATTTTGACAAATTTTCCTATAGAAACTCAATTTTGACAAAATTTCCTATAGAAAGTCAATTTTAACAAAATTTCCTATAGAAAGTAAATTTTGAAAAAATTTCCTATAGAAAGTCAATTTTGACAAAATTTCCTATAGAAAGTCAATTTTGACAAAATTTCCGATAGAAACTCAATTTTGACAAAATTTCCTATAGAAACTCAATTTTGACAAAATTTCCTATAGAAACTCAATTTTGACAAAATTTTCCATAGAAACTGAATTTTGACAAAATTTCCTATAGAAAGTCAATTTTGACAAAATTTCCTATAGAAACTCAATTTTGACAAAATTTCCTATAAAAACGAAATTTTGACAAAATTTCTAATGAAACTCAATTTTGACAAATTTTCCTATAGTAACTCAATTTTGACAAAATTTCCTATAGAAAGTCAATTTTAACAAAATTTCCTATAGAAAGTCAATTTTGAAAAAATTTCCTATAGAAAGTCAATTTTGACAAAATTTCCTATAGAAAGTCAATTTTGACAAAATTTCCTATAGAAAGTCAATTTGACAAAATTTCCTATAGAAACTCAATTTTGACAAAATTTCCTATAGAAAGTCAATTTTGACTAAATTTCCTATAGAAACTCAATTTTGACAAAATTTCCTATAAAAACTCAATTTTGACAAAATTTCCTATAGAAACTAAATTTTGACAAAATTTTCTATAGAAACTCAATTTTGACAAAATTTCCTATAGAAAGTCAATTTTGACAAAATTTCCTATAGAAAGTCAATTTTGACAAAATGTCCTATAGAAACTAAATTTTGACAAAATTTCCAATAGAAACTCAATTTTGACAAAATTTCCAATAGAAACTCAATTTTGACAAAATTTCCTACAGAAAGTCAATTTTGACAACATTTCCTATAGAAACTCAATTTTGACAAAATTTCCTATAGAATCTCAATTTTTACAAAATTTTCTATAGAAACTCAATTTTGACAAAATTTCCTATAAAAACTCAACTTTCACAAAATTTCCCATGATCCCCCAAATGGCCCAAATTCCATTAAAATAATCGAAATTTCACTTAAGACTCTGTTTCAACGTTTCTCCATTTCTAAAAGAACCTTCCCCGAATACAACCCCTTGTTAGAAAGGCAATAATCTTCCAGATTTTTATGTCTTATTTATTCAAAAAAATGCTGTGTTCCAAGTTAAATTTCACACCCTACCCATTTGGCATACCCCTAAATAACTTTCTTTGTTTGTCACTGTCACTGGTATTGCAGTTGAAAGACACCCCTCCCAAAACAACAAAACGCCAAAAAAACCAAGACCATAAAAAAAGCCTGGCGGACAATTAGCGTAAAATACAAAATGTAGTTTGGTTATTATACAGAGCGGTTTGTTGCGACAAATTTCATACATTAAGTAAAATGGTGCCAGGCTAATGAATATGAGGGGAGGAGATACAAAATTTTGCTGCATGCCACACTTTAAGACTGCCAAGTAAATTGTCCTTTAAGACTACCTTCCCTCTCCGCTTTTTGTTTTTGAGGGATGGATGTTGGCTGGGTAAATATAACAAGTAACTAAGGCAAACAACACTTCAAGGGGATTCCTTTGGCTTTGTCCAATTTATTATTTACATGAACTCTCGTACAAGTCATGCCAACCTTTTTCTAAATTTCAAGTAAAGAAAATGTCTAAGCAGGGAGAGGAAGAGAGGGAGAGAGAGTGTGTGTGTTCCAGAGAGTTTTAAGGACTTGTTTTTTTAAATTTGTGGTTCTGCTTGTTTCGGAGCTTGCCATAATGAAAACACTTCTTGACGTTTAAAAAAGTCTTTTTTTGGTTTGTCTGTTTTGGAATTTCAAATTGTTTTGCTCCACTTGATGTCCTCTCATGTTGACGTTTTGCATTTTGGGGTTACGTGATAAAATGTCACATGAAGCCGCAATGAGCGGTGACATGTAACTTTTTTATTTGTTCATGTCATTGCAAATGTTGCTGTGGGTCGTTCATTACTCTTCCCCCCACCATGCCTTTTGAGTGCTTAATTCGAAAAAGGGTGCGTCGTCGTTGTCGTCTTGCCACAAGTTCTCCATTGCGATTAAAATGCTCACAGGCATTTCAAACAATCAGTGATGAGACGAATATGGGCTATGGCCATAACTTCACTTGGGGCTGTGACAAGGGTTGCCTTCGCAAGAGTCTTTCGATTTCCTATAATTTTTGAAAAGAGGACATTGACAAAAAATTCCTATAGAAACTCAATTTTGACAAAATTTCCTATAGAAATGAAATTTTGACAAAATTTCCTATAGAAAGTCAATTTTGATAAAATTTTCTAAAGAAAGTCAATTTTGACAAAATTTCCTATACAAAGTCAATTTTGACAAAATTTCCTATAGAAAGTCAATTTTGACAAAGTTTCCTATTGAAAGTCAATTTTGACAAAATTTTCTATAGAAAGTCAATTTTGACAAAATTTCCTATTGAAAGTCAATTTTGACAAAATTTCCTAAAGAAATGAAGTTTTGACAAAATTTCCTATTGAAAGTCAATTTTGACAAAATTTCCTATTGAAAGTCAATTTTGACAAAATTTCCTATTGAAAGTCAATTTTGACAAAATTTTCTATAGAAAGTCAATTTTGACAAAATTTCCTATTGAAAGTCAATTTTGACAAAATTTCCTAAAGAAATGAAATTTTGACAAAATTTCCTATAGAAATGAAATTTTAACAAAATTTCCTAAAGAAATGAAATTTTGACAAAATTTCCTAAAGAAATGAAATTTTGACAAAATTTCCTATACAAAGTCAATTTTGACGAAATTTCCTATAGAAAGTCAATTTTGAAAAAATTTTCTATAGAAAGTCAATTTTGACAAAATTTCCTATAGAAAGTCAATTTTGACAAGACTTCCTATAGAAAATCAATTTTGACAAAATTTCCTATAGAAACAAATTTTTGACAAAACTTCCTATAGAAACTCAATTTTGACAAAATTTCCTATAGAAAGTCAATTTTGACAAAATTTTGTATAGAAAGTCAATTTTGACAAAATTTCCTATAGAAAGTCAATTTTGACAAAATTGTTATATAGAAAATCAATTTTGATAAAATTTCCTACAGAAACTAAATTTTGACAAAATTTCCTATAGAAACCAAATTTTGTCAAAATTTCCTATAAAAACGAAATTTTATCAAAATTTCTTATAGAAATGAAATTTTGACAAAATTTCCTACAGAAATGAAATTTTAACAAAATTTCCTTTCTTGATTGGCAACTCTGTGTGTGACACATTTACTGTAAGAAGAGCCCCGGGTTTAATCATAAAAACCCAAGGTGTCATAGTTAAAGTTTTTCCCATTTCCCATGTTTCCTACACTTCAGGGGGTTGATTGGTGCAAATGAAACTCCTCTGCTGGTTGAAACTGTTGCAAGCGAAACATTTAGAGTTTTTGTTTTGGGGGTGGCTGGCCAACTTTCATTTCTTTTATTATGAGATATTCATGGCTAGTGTTAAGGAATTAGGTCACATATTTCATGCCTCTGTTGATACCTGGAAACATTCAAAACTTGGTGAATGTATGCCAATGTATGCCCCTTAAGTACACCCCGATAGTAAGTGAGAGATGGCCCCGAAGTAATTTATGATGGTCCCATCGCATGTAATTTCATAAAAAACAAGTTTGTTGCTGCTTCGGCTTCCTCCTCTTGAGGTTTTCTTTTTGTATGAAAATATCCTTCTTGTCACGGTCCACAGCCGGCTGGCTGGCCCATATGAATGAATGAATGTGGCACCCAAAACGAAAACTAAAACCCCTAATGATATTTTCATTGTTGTCTTTGCGCTCCGATCTACCTGCCCCAATGAAAAAAAGGCCTCTGTTTTTATAGAGACAACAAAAATTAAAAATTTATCTCAAAGATACAATCTAAGGGAATTGCCTAGAACCTCATAAATTTATGGTTGTAGTCTCGGTTAATGGGGCATTAAAACGCCAATATGTACATTCAATTTGGCTACTGATTTACAGATACCCATTAATGGTGATTTTTTGAGTTTTGTTTTTTCGGACCAACACAAAATGAGGTTTTTGTGGGATTTTTAAATTCGAATTGAAAATAATGATCGGCTACTTGATAGGAGACTTTGGGTTAGTAAAAAAAGTGTTGTGTGTGATACTATCAAAAATTTCCCGTTTATTTTAATGAGGCTTAAACTTTCTATAAGAAAACAAAATAAACTTAATTAAATCATAAATCAGCGATAACAAATTGATGGACTAGCAATCATTAACAAATGATTGAGGAGACAACTAAAATTCAGAAATTTGGGTTATAACATCACAACTGGTTTTCTAAAAACTAAAAAGAAATACCAAAATCTTTCTTTAGGAATATTTGTGAAAAATTTGGTTTCTATAGAAAATTTTGACAAAATTGAGTTTCTATAGGAAATTTTTTCAAAATTGAGTTTCTATAGGAAATTTTGTCAAAATTGACCTTCTATAGGAAATTTTTTCAAAATTGAATTTCTATAGGAAATTTTGTCAAAATTGAGTTTTCTATAGCAAATTTTGTCAAAATTCAGTTTCTATAGGAAGTTTTGTCAAAATTGAATTTCTATAGGAAATTTTGTCAAAATTAACTTTCCATAGGATATTTGTCAAAATTGACTTTCTATATGACAATTTTGTCAAAATTTAATTTCTTTACGAAATTATGTCAAAATTGAGTTTCTATAGGAAATTTTGTCAAAATTGAGTTTCTATAGGAAATTTTGTCAAAATTCAGTTTCTATAGGAAATTTTGTCAAAATTCAGTTTCTATAGGAAATTTTGTCAAAATTCAGTTTCTATAGCAAATTTTGTCAAAATTCAGTTTCTATAGGAAGTTTTGTCAAAATTGAATTTCTATAGGAAATTTTGTCAAAATTAACTTTCCATAGGATATTTTGTCAAAATTGACTTTCTATATGAAAATTTTGTCAAAATTTAATTTCTTTACGAAATTATGTCAAAATTGAGTTTCTATAGGAAATTTTGTCAAAATTAACTTTCTATAGGAAATTTTGTCAAAATTGACTTCCTATCGGAAATTTTGTCAAAATTGACTTTCTATAGGAAATTGTGCCAAAATTTCGTTTCTATAAGAATTTTTGTCAAAATTGACTTTCTACGGGAAATTTTGTTAAAATTGACTTTCTATAGCATATTTTGTTAGAATTGACTTTCTATAGGAAATTTTGTCAAAATTGACTTTCCATAGGAAATTTTGTCAAAATTTGCGTTCCATAGGACATTTTGTCAAAATTAAGTTTCTATAGGAAATTTTGTCAAAATTGACTTTCTATAGGAAATTTTGTCAAAATTCAGTTTCAATAGGAAATTTTGTCAAAATTCAGTTTCTATAGGAAATTTTGTCAAAATTGACTTTCTATAGGAAATTTTGTCAAAATACAGTTTCTATAGGAAATTTTGTCAAAATTGACTTTCTATAGGATATTGTGCCAAAATTTCGTTTCTATAGGAATTTTTGTCAAAATTGACTTTCTATAGGAATTTTTGTCAAAATTGACTTTCTATAGGAAATTTTGTCAAAATTGACTTTCTATAGGAAATTTTGTCAAAATTGACTTTCTATAGAAAATTTTGTCAAAATTGACTTTCCATAGGAAATTTTGTCAAAATTAACTTTCTATAGGAAATTTTGTCAAAATTGACTTTCTAAGGAAATTTTGTCAAAATTGAGTTTCTATAGGAAATTTTGTCAAAATTGACTTTCTATAGGAAATTTTGTCAAAATTGACTTTCTATAGGAAATTTTGTCAAAATTGACTTTCTATAGGAAATTTTGTCAAAATTGAGTTTCTATAGGAAATTGTGCCAAAATTTCGTTTCTATAGGAATTTTTGTCACAATTGACTTTCTATAGGAAATTTTGTCACAATTGACTTTCTATAGCAAATTTTGTCAAAATTGACTTTCTAAAGAAAATTTTGTCAAAATTGACTTTCTATAGGAAATTTCGTCAAAATTGACTTTCTATAGGAAATTATGTCAAAATTGAGTTTCTATAGGAAATTTTTTCAAAATTGACTTTCTATAGCAAATTTTGTCAAAATTGACTATCTATAGGAAATTTTGTCAAAATTGACTATCTATAGGAAATTTTATCAAAATTGACTTTCTATAGGAAATTTTGTCAAAATTAACTTTCTATAGGAGTTTTGTCAAAATTGACTTTCTATAGGTAATTTTGTCAAAATTGACTTTCTATAGGATATATTGTCAAAATTCACTTTCTATAGGAAATTTTGTTAAAATTCACTTTCTATAGGAAATTTTGTCAAAATTCACTTTCTATAGGAAATTTTGTCAAAATTCACTTTCTATAGGAAATTTTGTCAAAATTCACTTTCTATGGGAAATTTTGTCAAAATTGACTTTCTATAGGAAATTTTGTCAAAATTGACTTTCTATCGGAAATTTTGTGAAAATTGACTTTCTATAGGAAATTTTGTCAAAATTTCACTTCTTTAGGAAATTTTGTCAAAATTGACTATCTATAGGAAATTTTGTCAAAATTGACTATCTATAGGAAATTTTGTCAAAATTGACTATCTATAGGAAATTTTATCAAAATTGACTTTCTATAGGAAATTTTGTCAAAATTGACTTTCTATCGGAAATTTTGTCAAAATTGACTTTCTATAGGTAATTTTGTCAAAATTGACTTTCTATAGGATATATTGTCAAAATTCACTTTCTATAGGAAATTTTGTCAAAATTCACTTTCTATAGGAAATTTTGTCAAAATTGACTTTCTATAGGAAATTTTGTCAAAATTTACTTTCTATAGGAAATTTTGTCAAAATTTCGTTTCTATAGGAAATTTTGTCAAAATTGACTTTCTATAGGTAATTTTGTCAAAATTGACTTTCTATAGGATATATTGTCAAAATTCACTTTCTATAGGAAATTTTGTCAAAATTCACTTTCTATAGGAAATTTTGTCAAAATTCACTTTCAATAGGAAATCTTGTCAAAATTGACTTTCTATAGGAAATTTTGTCAAAATTTACTTTCTATAGGAAATTTTGTCAAAATTTCGTTTCTATAGGAAATTTTGTCAAAATTGACTTTCTATAGGAAATTTTGTCAAAATTGACTTTCTATAGGAAATTTTGTCAAAATTGACTTTCTATAGGAAATTTTGTCAAAATTGACTTTCTATGCGAAATTTTGTCAAAATTGAGTTTCTATAGGATATTTTCTCAAAATTAAGTTTCTATAGGAAATTTTGTCAATATTTTATTTCTATTCCTTTCAATGGTTTTTAAATCCCATCCCACTGTGCAACATACCCTTTGCAATGAATAATCTAACAAATATTTCCCAATACTAACAAACAGGGTACAAAAATTAAAACAAAAAAAAAACGCTTCACCATCAGGACTGTGGTACCAAGCCTAGCCTTCTATTGATTTTAATCGCAAACTGCCAAATACATTTTATAATTGTTTTGTTCTGATTTTCATTTAATTCGTTTTTTTTTGTTTTTCATTTAAAATTAAATGTCATTTTGTTTTGCATTAGAATTCCTGTTCAACTGTTGAATATCGATCGTTTGTTAATTTTGAGGCTTGCGGCAGTTTTGAAATTAAGCTTTGATTTTGTGTAGCCTTTAATGTGCAAATTTTGTTTGTATTGTTTATTCGATGGGAAGTGTAACACATTTTTGTTTGAAGGAAAAAAATGTGCATTGTGTCACGTATTTTGTAGCTTGAAAGGTAAGGTATCCCTTGCAATATAATACCTGATTAGAATGTTTAATGACATTTGAAAGGGGGACTTTGATATCAATACCGGGAATTCTGAGAACCCATTTTTGGCATCAATAATAAATTTATAATCTGATATGTTATATCAATCAATTTTTTCAAACATGATAATGCCAATGCGGGAAACGTAAAGTTAAAATAAAAATTGTTTATCATTTAAAAAAATTGGTCTGAAAGTTACCCGCCCTCCAACTTCATGATCTAAATTATCCTTTGAATTACGTAACATGAGTGCTCATAGGCCACATGTTTGTTTTCTCAAACAAACCACTATTACTCGCCAAATAGGCCCTTTCAAATATTATTAATCAGAAATTCCCCCCTTCACACCATTTGCTACCCTTTCGCAGAAGTGGCATCTGGCAAAAAGTTTTGTTCCCAGACAATATGCTTATTTGTTTCCTAGCCACCAAAAGTTGTAGCCTCAACATAAGTTCAATGACTTTAATGATTGGTATTCGATGCTCGTCAGATTTGTTACGGAAACAAGAAATCAATTGCTGTCAATACCCAATTATGTTGAAACAATTGCAGCTATGACCAAAAACAATTGCAGGATCCCTAAGTCAGCCAATGCCAGCAAGAAGGCAATGAACTTTTCTAATCTCATTGTGTGTTGGGGTTTTACCCCTCCCGAACCCCACACAACACGCCGAACACAAGGGGCTGACAAATTTGAGTATTCCAGTCAGGAAGGATTTGAAAGATTCAAATGTGCCAAGATTGCCAAGCAAAAAAAAATTTCTTATCAGTTGCGGAGTTCATCCGAGCTCTGCTCACACATCTTAGTTTTTGTTACTCTCCATGGTGTATTTATCAAACACCATAGCCTTTTGTCTTTCGAATTCTGTGAAAACAAACATCCCCAGCAAGGATGGCAAGGCCCAGGCCAATGCATATCCTTACATTGTTCCATGCCCCCCTCCCCCCACCAAAAAAAATTTGCCATTTCGCAAGAATTGTTTCCATTGTCTTTCATTCTTTTTGGGCTTTCTTATTTGATGGCGCAGTTATCTCTCCGGGACACGTTTCGCCTGCTGGCAATCTCTCCCCCGCATAATTTATATCTCTCTCAAGGCAACAACAAGTTGATTCAACTTTAAGCAGCTTCTTTTGTATCCTTGAGGAGATACGAATGCGTTAATGTTTAAGTGCAACTTTTGGTTACTCGCTCCATCTCCTTTGCCCCCGCCCCGTGCCATATTCATTTCCCCTCCCCCATCCAAATATTGAGGAAAAAGTTTAATTTTTTCCTTAAAGTAGGTGGTGGTAAGGGTTGGAAAACATAAAATTCTTGTTGTCAAAAGGACAAAAAGAAAGAAAATTAGGTTAAATACATTTGCAATGGTGTTGCTGGTTTTGCAAGATTGCGTTGTGGGGAAAATGGTCTTTAATGGCCGGCAATTTATTGTTCTGCTTTTTATTGTTTTGTTTTTGCTCCAGACATTATTAATGGGGATTCGGATCTGGAGGATAACAGACCTAAACGAACTATAAAAAGAAAATATTTTTTTCACACAAAATTTGTCATCAATTAATATTTGCTTCAATTGATTAGTAGTGGTTGGTGGAAACACCCATAAGTCTAAGTGAAAAACAATTTTTAAACAAAAAAAAAAACAAAGAGAATTTTGAAAAAGTTTGATATAAAAACGGAAATTTTGACATAACGTCAAAATTTTGAGAAAATATCCTGAAGGAAGGAAAATTCCTTTGAAAAGGAAATTTCGAGAAAATTTCCTTTGAAATACAATTTTGACAAAATGTCCTATGGAAAGCAAATTTTGACAAAATTTCCTATAGAAAGTCAATTTTGACAAAATTTCCTATAGAAAGTCAATTTTGACAACATTTCCCATAGAAAGTCAATTTTGACAAAATTTCCTATGGAAAGGTAATTTTGACAAAATTTCCTATAGAAAGTCAATTTTGACAAAATTTCCTATAGAAACACAATTTTAACAAAATTTCCTATAGAAACACAATTTTGACAAAATTTCCTATAGAAACACAATTTTGACAAAATTTCCTATAGAAAGTCAATTTTGACAAAATTTCCTATAGAAAGTCAATTTTGACAAAATTTCCTATAGAAAATCAATTTTGACAAAATCTCCTATAGAAACGAAATTTTGACAAAATTTCCTATAGAAAGTCAATTTTGACAAAATTTCCTATAAAAAGTCAATTTTGACAAAATTTCCAAAAAAAAAGTAAATTTTGACAAAATTACCTATTGAAAGTCAATTTTGACAAAATTTCTTAAAGAAATGAAATTTTGACAAAATTGGCTTTAGAAACTCAATTTTGACTAAATTTCCTATAGAAACGAAATTTTGACAAAATTCCTATAGCAACTCAATTTTGTCAAAATTTCCTATAGAAACTCAATTTTGACAAAATTTCCTATAGAAACACAATTTTGACAAAATTTCTATAGAAACTCAATTTTGACAAAATTTCCAATAGAAACTCAATTTTGACAAAATTTTCTATAGAAAGTCAATTTTGACAAAATTTTCTATAGAAAGTCAATTTTGACAAAATTTCCTATAGAAACTCAATTTTGACAAAATTTCCTATAGAAATGAAATTTTGACAAAATTTCCTATAGAAATGAAATTTTGACAAAATTTCCTATAGAAACGAAATTTTGACAAAATTTCCTATAGAAAGTCAATTTTGACAAAATTTCCTATAGAAAGTCAATTTTGACAAAATTTCGTATAGAAAGTTAATTTTGACAAAATTTCGTATAGAAAGTCAATTTTGACAAAATTTCCTATAGAAAGTAAATTTTGACAAAATTTCCTATAGAAAGTAAATTTTGACAAAATTTCCTATAGAAAGTAAATTTTGACAAAATTTCCTATAGAAGTAAATTTTGACAAAATTTCCTATAGAAAGTAAATTTTGACAAAATTTCCTATAGAAAGTAAATTTTGACAAAATTTCCTATAGAAAGTAAATTTTGACAAAATTTCCTATAGAAAGTAAATTTTGACAAAATTTCCTATAGAAAGTAAATTTTGACAAAATTTCCTATAGAAAGTAAATTTTGACAAAATTTCCTATAGAAAGTAAATTTTGACAAAATTTCCTATAGAAAGTAAATTTTGACAAAATTTCCTATAGAAGTCAATTTTGACAAAATTTCCTATAGAAACTCAATTTTGACAAAATTTCCTATAGAAACTCAATTTTGACAAAATTTCCTACAAAAACTCAATTTTTACAAAATTTCCTAAGGAAAGTCAATTTTGACAAAATTTCCTATAGAAAGTCAATTTTTACAAAATTTCCTATAGAAACTCAATTTTGACAAAATTTTCTATAGAAAGTCAATTTTGACAAAATTTCCTACAAAAACTCAATTTTTACAAAATTTCCTATGGAAAGTCAATTTTTACAAAATTTACTATAGAAAGTCAATTTTTACAAAATTTCCTATAGAAACTCAATTTTGACAAAATTTCCTATAGAAATTTAATTTTGACAAAATTTCCTATAGAAACAAAATTTTTACAAAATTTCCATAGCAACTAAATTTTGACAAACTTTTCTGTAGAAACAAAATGTTGACAAAATTTCTATAGAAATAAAGCTAAAAAGCATTTGACCGGCTATCTGTATTGCGAGTTTTGTCAACATTTTCTTTTCCAATTTTTTAGAATGCAAAAATACCCCAAAATCAGGGTCTTTTCTTCTTTTCAATTTAGCGTTTGTTTACCGGGGCCAAGGAGCCATGCAAAGTAGGTTAGGTTTTTAGGTAAGAGTGGCAGTCCTTTACAGAATCACTTTGACAATTTTAGGTCCATTGTGATACCACAGTAGCGACAGATCAAGGCTTCTGGTGGGAATCTAACCCATGACCCCTGCACTGGTAATCCAAGCACGCTACCTACACGGCTACCGGAATGACTGTGTGGTTATCCCCCATCAGGAGGATATATCAAGGAATTCATTGGTATAACTCGGATGTGTTTTTGATCAAAAACCAAATTTATGAGAACTATTAACCCGATTCACCTTTTAATAGAGGATTCAATTGAGGATCTATGACGAAAATCAAAACTTTAAGGCTAAGACTCGTACGCATCATAGAAACTACTATTAAATTTCCCATGAACATTCCACTAAGGAACAGGGTATATTCATCTCATTTCAATGAGTGCAATCCGATGTTTAAGCTCAATGATAAGGGGCCTACTTTTTTATGTGGAGTCCCTCCACCATAGGATGGGGGTATACTAATTTCGTTATTCTGTTTGTAACTCCTCGAAATATTCGTCTAAGAACCCATAAAGTTGATCTAGCCATGTCTGTCCGTCTGTCTGTCGAAAGCACGATAACTTTCCAAGGAGTAAAGCTAGCCGTATGAAATTTTTCACAAATACTTCTGATAAGTGTTGGTGGGTGAGGATTGTAAATGGGCTATATCGGTCCATATTTAAAGGGTGATTTTTTTGAGGTTAGGATTTTCATGCATTAGTATTTGACAGATCACGTGGGATTTCAGACATGGTGTCAAAGAGAAAGATGCTCAGTATGCTTTGACATTTCATCATGAATAGACTTACTAACGAGCAACGCTTGCAAATCATTGAATTTTATTACCAAAATCAGTGTTCGGTTCGAAATGTGTTCAAATTTTGACAAATTTTGTTCAGCGATGAGGCTCATTTCTGGTTGAATGGCTACGTAAATAAGCAAAATTGCCGCATTTGGAGTGAAGAGCAACCAGAAGCCGTTCAAGAACTGCCCATGCATCCCGAAAAATGCACTGTTTGGTGTGGTTTGTACGCTGGTGGAATCATTGGGCCGTATTTTTTCAAAGATGCTGTTGGACGCAACGTTACGGTGAATGAACACATTTCGAACCGAACACTGATTTTGGTAATAAAATTCAATGATTTGCAAGCGTTGCTCGTTAGTAAGTCTATTCATGATGAAATGTCAAAGCATACTGAGCATCTTTCTCTTTGACACCATGTCTGAAATCCCACGTGATCTGTCAAATACTAATGCATGAAAATCCTAACCTCAAAAAAATCACCCTTTAGATATAGCTGCCATATAAACCGATTTTGGGTCTTGACTTCTTGAGCCTCTAGAAGGCGCAATTCCTGAAATTTCGCACGAAGTGTTTTTTTAAGACTACCAACAACTCCGCCAAATATGGTTCAAATCGGTTCACAATCTGATATAGATGTCATATAAACCGATTGTGGGTCTTGACTTCTTGAGCCACTAGAGGGCGCAATTCTTATCCGATTTCAATGAAATTCTGCACGAAGTGTTTTTTTATGACTACAAACAACTCCGCCAAATATGGTTCAAATCGGTTCACAACCTGATATAGCTGTCATATAAACCGATTTGGGGTCTTGACTTCTTGAGCCACTAGAGGGCGCAATTCTTATCCGATTTCAATGAAATTTTGCACAAAGTATTCTGTTATGATATCCAACAACTGTGCCAAATATGGTTAAAATCGGTTCACAACCTAATATAGCTGTCATATAAACCGATTTGGGGTCTTGACTTCTTGATCCACTAGAGGGCGCAATTCTTATCTGATTCAATGAAATTTTGCACAAAGTATTCTGTTATGATATCCAACAACTTCGCCAATTCTTATCCGATTTCAATGAAATTTTGCACGAAGTGTTTTTTTATGACTACCAACAACTCCGCCAAATATGGTTGAAATCGGTCCACAACCTGATATAGCTGTCATAAAAACCGATTTGGTGTCTTGACTTCTTGAGCCACTAGAGGGCGCAATTCTTATCCGATTTCAATGAAATTTTGCACAAAGTATTCTGTTATGATATCCAACAACTGTGCCAAATATGGTTAAAATCGGTTCACAACCTAATATAGCTGTCATATAAACCGATTTGGGGTCTTGACTTCTTGATCCACTAGAGGGCGCAATTCTTATCTGATTCAATGAAATTTTGCACAAAGTATTCTGTTATGATATCCAACAACTTCGCCAAATATGGATCAAATCGGTTCACAACCTGATATAGCTGTCATATAAACCGATTTGGAGTCTTAATTTTGAGCCACTATAGGGCGCAATTCTTATCCGATTTCAATGAAATTTTGCATGAAGTGTTTTTTTTATGACTGTGCCAAATATGGTTCAAATCGGTGCACAACCTGATATAGCTGTCATATAAACCGATCTGCGATCTTGACTTCTTGAGCCTCTAGAGGTCGCAATTATTATCCGATTTGCCTGAAATTTTGTACAACGGATCCTTTCATGACCATCAATATACGTGCTTATAATGGTCTGAATCGGTCTATAGCCTGATACAGCTCCCATATAAATCGATCTCTCTATTTTACATCTTTAGCCCCCAAAGGGCGCAATTCTTATACGAATTGGCTGACATTTTACGCAGGTCTCCAACATATAATTTAATTGTGATCCGAACCGGATCATATCTTGATATCGCTCTAATGGCACAGCAAATCTTTTCTTTTATCCTTTTTTTGTCTAAGAAGAGATGCCGGGAAAAGAACTCGACAAATGCGATCCATGGTGAAGGGTATATAAGATTCGACCCGGCCGAACTTAGCACTCTTTCACTTGTTATAGTTTAAACATATCTGTTCGAAATTTCATACGGATTGTTTAATAATCCATCTGAAAACATCCGCCGAGGTCCATTAAAATTGGTTCAGAATTGGATACAGCTCTCATATTGTACCTCTAGGATAGGTGTAGGGTATTATACAGTCGGCAACGCCCGACTTTTGCCCTTTCTTACTGGTTATATATAAGAAGAAGATTTCATCAACATATGATTTCTAGATATAGATTTTCACAAAAAAAATTCCATGGAATAGTTGACAAAATTTAATTTCTAAACTAAATTTAATCGGAATTAAAAGTTCATTAAAATAGATAATATTAACTGAGAAAGGTATAGTGCAAAAAATGGTTTCACTAAAGGTATGCCAATTTGTTATCAACAAAATTGGAAAAAACAAACAGTCTGAAATTGTTTATTGGACTATTAATGAAACCACGACATTTCAAGATAAGACAAGGACGTATTGGCTGTTACACAACTCAGTCATACAAAATAGTAAACTATGAGACTATCT
Organism: Stomoxys calcitrans; assembly: GCF_963082655.1. Taxonomy (NCBI): domain Eukaryota; kingdom Metazoa; phylum Arthropoda; class Insecta; order Diptera; family Muscidae; genus Stomoxys; species Stomoxys calcitrans. Next base: position 145,713,645 of record NC_081556.1, on the reverse strand, counting down.
AAGCAATACAGTTAATGAGGTAAATGCCATATTGCACTTCAAAAATGAAGCACTCATTATAAATGCAATACCATCCGATGGTAATTTTCCTACCTGCTTTGACATGGTTATCATCAACAATGATATTTCATTCATCTGCTGACGAAGGTTTCTGTTTCTAACTGCTTTACAAGGGTCCAGCTTGTCGTAGCCATTGACATTTTGAAATCTTAAAACAAGTGCAAGTAACCTTTTTACCATTAAAAGGCCTACAGGTAGACACATTGCCTTGCTGTGTTACTACACACACATGGTTTGTTACTCCTAAGAGTTTGCAGTACTGTAGGGGAGTTGTTATTGTGATACAAATGGCATTAAAGTAAGTACTTGAAAGGAATAACACACCTTGCCACAAATGACAATGCTGTCTATAGATTATAAAAGGACTAATCTACTTTTCCAAAAAGGACGCAGGTAGAAATAACAAAAAAGGTTTAAATTTTAAAAATTTATGGCACCGTATTTTGCTATTCGTAGTTCTAATGATTTAGCAGCTCTAGTTGACGTTGACAAATAAAAGTATATTTCTATTGAAAGCTAGGAACATGGAACATATTTGCATACTTTGAGTAAACAAGATATTTTACATTAGAGTTATTACTCTAACATCTTAGCCTTAAGATTTCGTTGCAAAGTTGTGGACTTTACAAGGAGAAGATGTATGTATGTATTTTGTATCAAAAGTGTTTCTCTTTGCATGCACCTATGCTTATGTATGTGTGTTTACTTGTTTATATGTATTGTATATTTTGTTGGTACATTCAAACTGATTGCAAAATACTTGAGAGATAATTATGAGATAAGGCTGGTACTCTGTTGGCGTTTTGCGTTGATAATAGCTGTGTTCGGGAACTCAAAAATTTGTGCAAATTTGCACTAATACTGAAAAAACTCCATTGGGCCAATGAAAAACTCCATCGGACCAATGCGGTACGTACAACTGGCTGCCATGAGATAACACGGTAATTTGTGATGGTTGTGGCACGGAAATCACGGATATACAAATGGCTCCCCTTCTAGCCTTTTCTCTCTTGGGTCAATAAATTTAGGTTTATGTAAGGAAAACACCTCACAAGTGCCAACATTTTTTTTAAATCGTTTTCCAAGCGAGCAAAGAAAAAACCAACAAAAACAAAAATCAGCCTTTTTTTCTGCAAAATTTTAGTGGAAGTCGTTTGCGTACTTTTGCTTGCAAATATTATAAAGAGGGGCAAATGGCTCTAACTCCCCTCCTAACTCACCTCACTCTCCCCCTTACCAACATTTTCAGAAACGAAATTTTGTATGCCACCTCATGGCTCCCCGAAAACACGAAAACACGGTATAAAATGTTGGGGTCAACTAACCCGGGGGGACGCCCTATCTCAAAACCCACCCAAACGGACATGTTTACCAACTGGTCCAATATGGGTATCAAATGAAAGGTATTTAAGATTAGAGTACAAACTTGGTATAAAAATGTCACCTTTAGTGTCGGGAGGGTCCCCCACCCCCCAAAAACACCACCCAACAGGACACTTTTAGTGCTTAGGGCAATATGGGTATCAAATGAAAGGTATTTAAAATTAGAATACAAATCTGACATAAAAATTTATTCCTTGGTGGGAGGCCCCTATCCCCAAAACCCTACAGCAGGACATATATACCGATTGCGACAATATGGGTATAAAATGAAAGGTATTTAAGAGTAGAGTACGAACCTGACTTTTAATGAAGATGGCAGCAGCTAGTGTTCAGGTACAGAAAACTCGGTAGTCGGTAGTTCTATATTAGAACGTAAGTGCAAAATTTGCAGAATTATTTGGAAAATCTTGACAAATTAAAACATTGTATCCCTCCAGACACCAAGAAAAGAGCAATTATCTGTTTCTTAAGTGTTTTGATGGAATCATCCTCATCGGAGAGCTACAATGAAACCATCACCGTTCCTTCGAATTTGTTTAGGAGGGAAGATGCTGCCATGAGATTGAGTGGATCTAACTGGGCAGTTAAACAAGTGACGCACAGTGGGAAAAACCAGTAAGGAAAGGCAAAAGTCGGGCGGTGACGACTTTATAATACCCTACACCTACCCTACAGGTGCAAAGTTGTTGTTGTTCGTGCACGGTTGTTGTTGTAGCAGTGTGTTTTACACTAAAAGACTACATCGGGCCAATGAAAAACTCCATCGGACCAATGCGGTACGTACAACTGGCTGCCATGAGATTACACGGTCATTTGTGATGGTTGTGGCACGGAGATCACGGATATACGAATGGCTCTCCTTCTAGCCTTTTCACTCTTGGGTCAATAAATTGACATTTATCTAAGGAAAATATCTCACAAGTATCGCCAGCATATCTTTTGTTTTAAATCGTTTTCCAAGCCAGCAAATAAAAAAACAACCAAAACAAAAATCAGCTGTTTTTCTGCAAAATTTCACTGGAAGTCGTTTGCGTACATTTGCTTACAAATTTCAGCAAAGACAGTAAAATGGCTCTTACACTCCTGCAATTTTTTACTAGAAAAGTACGCGAACAGACCTATTATTGTGAGACAAGGCTGGTACTATGTTGGCGTTTTGCGTTGATAAATAATTTTTCGCGATTACTTTTCTTAGATACCAAAAACTTTCATATTTCTTTCAATAGAACATTCCATCATTACTTATGATAAAATGTTAATCAGAGTATCAATGCGAAAAGCGAACAAAGTACCTACCAGCCTATGGGAAAGAAATGCATTTTAGATTGCTAGTTACATCTTCATTTTGTAATTTTTTCCTATTAAAAAAAAATAAATTAATAATAAGCTCAAATTTTTTTTTAATTTTTGTTTCTTTGCATTCATTCGTATTGTTGGTAGATTTTGATATAACGGTAACAGCAATTCCTTTGAATGGTGAGATTGAGGGAGAGGACTCTGAAAGTCTCTTTGTGTGAATTGTGATGAGCAAAGTGAATTGAGACAAGATATACAGTTATTCCCCCCAGCATAAAGCAGCAACAGCTTACACACACTATGCAAGATGTTTATGATAGTATGTAGCAGATAATGTAATTTGTGTATAGTCATTATAGTTGTGTTGGGACAAGAGATCAACATCTAATCAATGCTCTTTGTTGCTTTACTCCTTCGCCTTACATAAATTACAAATGTTGCAAATTTTTGGTTGGCCAACAGGTTAAGCCGAAAATAATAGAGAGAAAGATCGAGAGAGAGAGAGAGAGAGAGAAATTAGAACGCTGGCGGATCAAATAAAAGGGGGTGGTAAGGTGTGAGGTTACAGTAAGAAATTTGAATATAATACAACTCAAGGTTGTATTCAAAGAATACTAAAAAAACAAACAAAACAACAGAAGAGAAGATATCCAAAACTAAAAATCTTATATGGAAAGGTGTAAAAACCATCCTAAAACCGAATTTTAGAAAAAATTCCATACAAGGTGCAGAGACTTACAAAAATACAAAATTCCGCGTAACATAGAATAATCTCTCTTGCCCATGGCTCTAAGTGGTATCCACAATCGAAATGTATGGGGATCCGCCGCTTAGCAATTGTCACCAAAATAATAAGCCCAGCATCAGGAGCCTGTTATCCGGCTATAAACGTTTGGTGCTAGACGACTTTAAAGCGCAGCATGCTTCCAGCTCGGAATAACTATGAGCACCACACAGGCTGGAACTTTGAGCTCCGATCTGTGCGGTGTTCATTGTTATCACGAGAAGCTTAGCTCCGAGCTACCGGGCGCATCCATGTTGCGGATAGTGGAATGAAATTGTTTTTGCAGTCGACATGCATTAAAAAAATTCTATAAATCAGATATCTTGCTTTCATTTTACGCGATTTAGAATCTGTGTTTGTCTGTCTATCCGCTGTGCCTATTTTTTCGCACGGGACTGTATATCATTCAGAAGAAAGACGATTGGGACTGATTTAGAGAATACACCAATCGCCGCTTCATTATGCTGCTATCTCCTCAGATGTACTTATTGCTGAGAAGATATCTTGAGACATTATTAACGCAGCACCCGCTCGCTTGATACCATTCGGCAATAACTCCCGCCTTGTCATTTTGAGTACCACAGGCATCCAGTATATAAACAAGAGCCGGTGCAACACGGCTCCTCACTTAGACTCTCCACTCAATATCGCTGATGTTGTTGTTCATGTTGTTGGAGCCACATATGCTTGTGGAGGTGGCGATCCTCGTCAAGCTCCTTTAGGTGAGCAAGCTCGTTCAAGTTCAAACATAGATCGCCACGGCTTATTTAAAGGCGCCAATAACTCGCCTTGTCATAGGGAGCATCATAGCCATTCAGTATTTATGAGATTTCCGCTCGATACCTCTAATTGTACGCGATTGCTGTTGCAGCTACTCCGTGTGAAGCATTCTAATATCCGCAGCCTCTGGACGGTAGTACGCGGCTAAGCTTCTCATTTTTGTTTTTGTTGTAGCAATATGGAGTACACTGAGGCGGCAGTCCTTGTCGTTAAAGAAAGTCATTGGGTCAATCCGGTACCTACAACTGGCTGCCATGGGATTGAAGCTTCTCGTGATAGCTATGAGCATCACACAGATCAGACCTCAAAGTCATAGCCTGTGTGGAGCTCACAGCTATCCCGTGCCGGAATAGATGATCGCTGATTGTCCGTGACTGCAGCTGCTCTTATGCCATTGCTTCAAGTTATCCAAGGCGATGGTTCCAGGCAAGATCTCTATATTGATGCTGAAGAACTTGGTTGTACCGAAAGTCGAGAACATAACACAGATCCTAAAACTGCCTCTAAGCACTCTCATGTCTAAGCACTTCCCATGTCTGGAATATGGGCAGAGTGATCCCGATACTGAAGTCCGGAAAGAATCCGAGTAAAAGAGAGTCTTACTGAGCAATCCCCCTTCTCTAGCAGGAGCCAAGACCACCGAGGGACTTCTGCTCCCTAAGCATAATTGGAGAATTTCCATTTGTTGATTACCAGCACAAATTAGAAGATTGCCTAGCACGACGACTGCAAAACCATGGCAGCCGGTTATATGTACCGGATTTACCCAATGAATTCCTTCATCGGCAAGGGCTGCCGCCTCAATGTACAACACACTGCTACAACAACAACTCCTTTGCATGTCATCGGTAAACATATTAAATGTGGTTAAAATCACGTCAGGCCATGCGATACGACGGACCTCGTGGCTTTGCACTTCTCAAGAGCCTATGATACGGTCTGTCATGCCACGCTTTGTGGGCATATCGCTAACACTTCCGTCTAGCCGGGCATTAAACATTAAATTATGAATTATCTGTGTGGTCGTTTGTGGAATTTTGAGGCAATTAAGAGCCAGTTGAAGCCGTTTTGAAACAAGCCTTGTAGGGTAAAACATGCGACTTGCCCAAGACGGGGTGTTACCTAAGCACTGAGCTTCCACAACCTTCAGACGGCATCGAAATCGTATCATATGCTGAAGTTTGAACGATCATAGTTTAAGGCACCCTCGTAGATGACATCTGAAGTAGAACTACTACATTGCCGACCTTGCCGTTTATTTCGCTAATAGAAATCCTCTACCAAAGATATCGCCTACCAAATCTTCAACCACACTGTTCACTTCATCTTCAGCGTAGATGCATAAGGTGTTGAATGTGATAATCGAAGACCTTAGAATTCCGACAACCAACTATCCCAAAATATTTTGTGTCATATTGAAAGCCTCTATAAATCTTCCCCACATAACACTGAAACCTCAAGACACTTAACATCAAGACGTGGGGTTACTAACAAAGAAACCTTGTTGACTTCATAATAAGCAATTGGCCTGCCACTGATAAACTATGCAGCGCCGGTGTGTACTCGCCAGCTCAGCAACATTCAATAAAATAGTAATCAGACCTTTCCGAATTATGCCCTACGTACTGCAACGGGCTGTTTCCTAAGTTCTGATTGGGACCACCTCCATAAAAATTTCATCCTGTAGGCAGTCAGGACATAAAATAAGAGATCGGTGTATATAGCAGCTATATCAGGTTAGACCGATTCAGGACATACTTGGCATAGATGTTGAATGTCATAGCAGATGCCATCATAGAAAATTTCGGCCAAATCGGCAAAAACAAAAAATAGCGCCATCTAGAGGGGGAAAAAGTAAACTTAGGACCTCGGTTTATATTGGAGCAATATCAAGTTATAGATTGATTCAAACTAATCTTGACACTACATTTAGAATTCATAGGAGAAATTAATGTGCAAAACTTCAGCCCAATCAGCCCTCTAGAGGCTCAAGAAGTAAAATTGTATGACAACGATATCAGGTTATGCACCGCCCAGGAACCATACTGACTACAAATATTGAAGGTTATAAGAGAAATCATCGTACAAAAATTCAAACAAATCGAAAAAGAATTGAGGAGGCGCAATTCAAGAGGGGGCTACATCAGGTTAAGGGTCGATTCGGATTGAAGGAGAAATCATCATGGAGAAGTTCGGCAAAATCTGCTAAGAATTGCAAATTCTAGAGAATTAAGAAATGTTCTCGTTCTAAGTAAGAGTGCTTTCGGACGGACGGACATGTTAAGATCGCTTGGACGGACATGGCCAGATCGATTTAAAATGTCATGACGATCCAGAGGTTAAAGATTTATATATCAAGCGACCTACACCCTACTTCGGTGTAGGTTCCTCATTTTTGTCATCCCTGCTTAGTTTTTATTAAAACTTTTTGCCACTTACCTTGACTTGCATTAACCAAATCCGCAGCAAAACTTATGCAGAGTATCGATAGAACCAAAGAGGCTTTCAAAACAAATGTCAAGTGAAAAGCCGGTCGTGAATTGATTCCAAAGGAATGTTGTAGTCGTTGAGTATTAGCCCTCTTCCATTTTCTGTGTGGAAGCATGACGGCAGCTGATGATGATGATGATGATGGGGGAGTATGAGCACCACTACTATCCATGGTAACAAAACGTGGAATAGCGTAGGATAGTATAGATGAGATAGCAAGGAAGGCAGAAGAACACAATACACCACTTAAGATATCATGGTTCAATGTTGGGTTACACCGGAATTTCCTAAAACAATTTGGTTTTCTTTCTCACAATTATTATTTTTTTTTTTATTGTAACTCTTTCTTTGTTATTTTGCCATTAATGCTGTTTTTTCTGTATTCCAGGACATTCGTTTCGTTGAATTTCGCTCTTGTCTGCGTCTAGGCCCCCTTCTAATATTTTATTTTTACAACCCTTGGGCTTTTCTCTGTTCGGCGACAGCCCAAACAAAATTGACAGCTAAAGCACCGTTACTTAAGGGGGTAGTAGACTGAAACAGCAGAGCAGCGACAGAGCATTACTCGGGCATTGCAATAAACAGGAAATGCAAAAAATAAACAACAACACTTTTTATTCCAATTCTTGATAAAAAAATATAAACAACTTCTTGCATTTGAGGCGCGTATAATCTTTTTCGCTTTTTTTTCTCTTATTCTGATGTTTTGCTCTGCACTTGCTTTTTGTTATTTTTTGTTGTTTTATTTAAAGTAAACACAAGACTTTGGTTTTTTCATTCAACTTTTTTTTTGTTTATTGGCAATATTGCCGTTTTTTCTCTACTTCTTTGCGCGTTTTGTTTCTGTTCCCTTCTTCTTTGCGGGATTCCTTTTGCACTTTACACTTGGATTTGTTTGATACACAAATTCTCTTCTCTCCTCTCCCAGCACTTAGGTAGGAATTTCAGACTCTTGATTTTAGCAATTAGAAAATTTTCTTTTAGGAAATTTCATAAAAGTAAAAGAAACTCTAGGCTTTGGATAAATGCTTTTGCGCTTCTAATTTTTTATTTTGTTTTATTTCATGTTTCCATTCATGCTTTAAGACCTTTTATTTGATTTCTTTCTGTTGTAAATAATTGAATTGAACACACTTGCACACATACATACACAAAGACCCGACACGAGAAACTATATGTTTCCGTTACAAATGTCACACGCCACCGAACAACAACGATTGAATGAACAACAAATGAATTTTGAAGAGTTTTCAAATTCAACATCACCACACTGAAGCAACTCCACCACGCACCATTCTTTGACAGAACGTATGAGCAAATGCGATGGGTATACATTTTACCGGTCAAATATTCTCTTTCCAACGAATGGTGGACACAATGCAAAAGGCGTTGAAGAAGTAAACAACAAAACAAAATTGAAAAACTTTTTGAATATCAACTACCGAATACCAATTTTAAGACTGATCCGTCTCTGCCCCTGCCAACCATACCCAAATTTTTGCGTATGAGTTTGTCAAATACAAGACAACGTGGTGAACGGTGTTAAGGGTCGTTTACAGGAGTCACTGAATAAGGTTAAGCCCAGCGTTTAGTTTTTGGCAGTAGTTGGCATTGAGGATGTCAAGTTGTTCTCTTTTTGCAATCGTTCTTTATTTACGTTTTCTCCTATTTTATGGCATTTTCAATCGGCAGATTTGCCATCCTCAGTGATGTTCATGGGGCCTATCCACTTTATGTTATCGCAAGTGACCTGATCTTCTAGTAGTGAATCCTGGGTCGTTTCTACATAACATTTTTTTATACAGTTCACATAAGGAGTCATTTTGAGCAGCCAGATAATGAGTAGTACTGTTTTTCACAATTGAAAACCCTTGTTTTTCGCGATTACTTTTTTGAAGCGCTACCCAAATAACAATTTTATTAAAATTTTAACATAAGTAATGAGGAAATGTCCTACTGAATGTAATCAGCAAGGTTTTTTGTTTTACAAATCTAGTATCTAAAATAAGTAATCTGCAAAAATATCGCTAAAGCGGTACAGCTTTAACAAGTGTAACCGCGTGCTCAAAAATGTTATTGGAATCATTTGAGTCTTTAAGTATGTTCGGGTACTTTTCCTATAAAAATTGCCAGTTAAAATTCGTAGAGAATAAGAACAATCTTTACTTTCTCTCCCTCTTTATTTATCGGAATTCGGGAACAGACAGCTTGATCGAAGACTCATCATTATGGAATTTATGGCATGGGGCGAACTAATATCTGCACTCTCTTTTAAAAACCAAAACTAACCGAATCCTAAATGAACTCTTTTAACGAGAGTCAAGACGGCAACCAATGTTCTGGTACAGAAAATTTATCAAATGAAGTTGTAATTCTACTTCAAGTCCATTGTTCTACATTAGTAGGTAAGTAAAAAATTTACAGAAATATTTTGTAAAATCTTGAAATTGAGAACACTGCTATGGCAAATACAACTCCGTTCCTTTGAACTTTTTAATCTGGAGTATAGGTCTTTTGAAAGCGAAAAATAAAGCTCCATTACACGATAAAACTTGTCATATAAGCTGTCACTTTCTGTATTCATAAAGGCCTGGTTATGCTCTCGTAAACATACCGTTAAGATAGGAAAACGTGTCATCCGTTTGTTTTGCTTTATGAAAACGCATGCAAACGATTACCGAACGCCTGTCGATGTGACAAACCGATCGATCTATTGGCGTCTAAATTTACGCGGCGATCGATGACCGGAATGAGCTTGACGAGAATCGCTACCAAGATATATTCATTTACAGGTAGTGGCAGTTGCCCAAGAACAAAATATTAGTGCACTATCTGTCAAAATCAATGATTATTGCAACCGTAATTTTGAGTATGTAACTAGTTCGCGCCATTTTTCGTTGTTTGTGTGTGTTGTGGTTCTTAACTATAATACGCACACACAACCAAATCTCGTTGACAGATAGTGCACTTCGCGAGAAAAAATTGTATTCAGCTGTTAACGGTACGCACCTCCACATACAAATGTGGCTACAACATCAGCAATAACAACTGATTTCGAAAACTGTAAATCCCTTCCATAATTTCTTCTACGTCTATCGTTATGGCACATATTTCTCTCTGAAATGTTGTGTGTGTCGTAGTATAGCCCCAATCCAGTTCCTGTCTCCTGAAACCGTCCTCAATCCACCCACCGCTTCCATAGTGTCCAGAAAAGAAGCTTGACTGTATTTTGTCTCCCCGTGCGGCTCAGGGCGGTGACTGTCAACCCAACTCCTCGTTGTTAAGGTCGAGGTTCGAGAAGGTCGCCATAGCATACTACTTCAGTTGGAGACGTCTCAACTTCACGCATAATTGCGTGGAGGGCAGTCTTCTCCGACCTACCCTTGAGTTATGCCTAAAGTTGTTCGTCGTCAGATCCTATCTCACCTTCAAGCTTTTTTTTGTTAAAAAAAAATTGTTTTGTTTGAAATGTCAAATGCTACGTTTTGTAATAAGCATAATTGCCTATTTACTCGTTTTTCCTTTACAATTTATAAGGACATAACGACACAAAAACAAGTCACTTGAAGCGTGTGAGCCCAAATAATACCTAAATTGTGCTGAATAAACACAGCTCTGAATAATGTCAAAAATAAAAATCCATTTTTTTCCAAAAACAAATAAAATTTTACAAATACAGCCTAGTACCGAGCAACTGTCAAAACGCATTATAAAAAAATGGTGATGAAGATAATGTGAACACATTCCGTACAAGTGGTACTGAGTTCTTTGAGCAAAATAGTAGCGACATCTCGCTGCATCAGGATAAATGTCGCAAAATTTTAATTGCAAATGTAATTAAATGCACCGAATCAACTCTGCTTCAATACCGTTGTATTTGTTGTGTTTTGTTGTTTGTGTTCTGAGAAGGAAAGAGAGTCCATCGGATTTTGCAATAATTTAATAGACATTTTCGCTGTGCATAAAGCGGTAGAATTGTTAAAGATAATGATTCTGTAAGCGAAGAATAACACCAGTATTCACAAAATTTAAAATTGTTTTATTGTAGGTTTATTTGACAGTTCTATATAGGAAACCCGTCAAATAAGCCTATTTTAAAGCTACTGTAAGTTTTGTCAATGTTGGCTGATGTTATGTTCGTTTTCACCGTTGAAAACTCTTGTTTTTTGCGATTACTTTTTGGAAACATTATGAAAATAACAATTTTATTAAAATTGAAAATTACTGATTTAAGTTTGGTTGCTTTAAAATCTATTATCTACAAAAAGTAATCGGCGAAAAGCGAATATAGTACCAGCCTTATGGATATTAGAGATTAACACAATCTTTAGCGCAAATGATTTTCTTTCGACAAATTTAACCAAACGATTTCGGTATATATTTTAAATCGCAGTATTGATAAATATTGAATATGGCAGCAAGTCTACGTCGCGCAAATTAAATTGTGTACGCCCTCTATAATATTTTTAATTAAAATGTCAACCCTGTATTTAATTCACCATACGAGGTGGTGAATTATAACATGGGGTTAATGTTGAAAAATTTTGGAATCTACCAAGCTGTAATCTTAAATGAGTAATTTGTCCAATCTGATTCAACGTCCTCGATAGTATAGTGGTCAGTATCCCCGCCTGTCACGCGGGAGACCGGGGTTCAATTCCCCGTCGGGGAGATAATAAATCTTTTTTTTTTAAATATTTGTTAAATCTTTTAGTTTTAAATTGATTGCCCAAAAAGTAATTGCGGATTTTTTAAAAGAAAGTAAATGCATTTTTAATAAAACTTAGAATGAACTTTAATCATATATACTTTTTTACGCTTTTTTTTAAAGCAAGCTAAAAGTAACAGCTGATAACTGACAGAAGAAAGAATGGAAAGAATGCAATTACAGAGTCACAAGCTTTAAAAAAGTTTGTCAACGCCGACTATATGAAAAATCAATTACTTTTTGGGCAACCCAATACTATAGGTTTATAAAGACAACTTTAAGTGAACATATTTTAATTCTATATGTTCCAATTTTGTTTTAAATCTTCAGTGTTTTTCTTCCCAATGCAGTTCATATCTATGACGACTCCCTAATGATTCATTTAATGTTGCCCACAATCATAAATAACAATAAAGGTAATCTTACATAATAACATCATGTCATGATAAGATCACAAATATTTAAAATTCATTTACGAAACCGCTGCAGCTCATAATCCCCCAACTGTAGAATTAATAAAAACAAAAAACTTACAACAAAAACAAGGGGGACATTCAAAATATGGACACTCATAACATGGACATACATAAAAAACATTAACTTAAACATGAATGCATCTTAAGTGTTTGTTGTTATGTTATATATTCATGCCTGGGGCATGGACTCTGCATGGACCAGTGCAGCTACACACCTTAAAAGTTGCGAGTCACCAGCCACTAAACTCACAAACGAACACTCATTCATTTTCAGAATAAAACATTTTCATGAAAATGTTTTTATACATAATGACACATTTAAGACTTAAATCATTTTACAAAGCGCTTTTGCGTATAATAAAATTTAAGCTTGTGTGTAAATGGCTTTTTGGCGAAAAATTTATGGTTTAGCACTTTTAAGTTGTTGACAGTTTAGCAAGTAAAAAATTAAAAAAAAATCCGGAGCAAAAACCTTTAACGAATTCATACGGGCTAATATTTCTTTTATTCTTTTGAAATTTAATTTGTTCATTTGGCTATCGATTGTACAATAAGATTAAAACGTTTCACTATCTGCAGCAAATGGCAAATTCATCAACAATTACAAGGGTACAAACAACTTAGTTGCATGTGAAACAAATTCACGCGATATCAATCTTCTATACATTTGTATAGATTTGAATTTTTAAAATATGTGCAAGGATTAGTGATTTAAAATGCCTTAAAGCCCAATTTCGGTGTAGTATGGAAAGCAGCAGCATATTTCACTCAACATACCTAAAACTATCCTACCTCAAAGGAAGTGGTACTAAAACTACCGTTTTTCAAAGTAATTGGTAATAATAGTACCCTTTTTAAAGGGAAGTGGTATTAATACTACCAAAGGAAATGGTACTAAAACTACCCTTTCTCAAAGGAAATGGAACCAAAAGTATCCTTTCTCAAAGGAAACGACATTAAAACTATCCTTTCTCAAAGGACATGGTACTAAAACTACCCTTCCTCAAAGGAAATGGTATTAAAACACCACTTTCTCAAAGAAAATGGTTCTAAAACTACGCTTTCGCAAAAGAAATAGTAGTGAAACTGCTCTTTCTCAAAGGAAATAGTAGTGAAACTGCCTTTTCTCAAAGAAAATGGTAGTAAAAGTACCTTTTCCCAAAGGAAATGGTAATAAAACTACCCTTTCTCAAAATAAATGGTACTAAAAATAACCTTGCTCAAAAGAAACGGTTCTAAAACTCCCCCTTTGTCAAAGAAAAGGGTGTTAAAACTCCCTTTGTCTAAGAAAATGGTACTAAAACTACCCTTCTTTCGAAGGAAATAGTACTAAAAGAACCCTTTCTCAAAGGAATTGGTGCTAAAACTACCCTTTCTAAAGGAAATGGTTCTAAAATACCTAAAACTATCCTACCTCAAAGGAAGTGGTACTAAAACTACCCTTTTTCAAAGGAAATGGTAATAATAGTATCCTTTTAAAGGGAAGTGGTATTAGTACTACTCATTTTCAAAGGAAATGGTACTAAAACTACCCTTTCTCAAAGAAAAGACAACCAAAACTACCCTTTTTCAAAGGAAGCGACATTAAAACTATCCTTTCTCAAAGGACGTGGTACTAAAACTACCCTTTCTCAAAGGGCATGGTATTAAAAACCCACTTTCTCAAAGAAAATGGTTCTAAAACTACGCTTTCGCAAAAGAAATAGCAGTGAAACTGCCCTTTCTCAAAGAAAATAGTAGTGAAACTACCCCTTTTCAAAGGAAATGGTAGTAAAAGTACCTTTTCCCAAAGGAAATGGTACTAAAACTACCCTTTCTCAAAAGAAATGGTACTAAAAATAACCTTGCTCAAAAGAAACGGTTCTAAAACTTCCCCTTTTTCAAAAGAAATGGTACCAAAGCTACACTTTTTCAAAGGAAAGGGTATTAAAACTCCCCTTTGTCTAAGGAAATTGTACTAAAACTACTCTTTCTCAAAGTTAATGTTGCTAAAAACTACCCTTTCTTAAATGAAGTGGTAGTAAAACTACCCTTTCCCAACGGAAATGGTACTAAAACTAATTTTGCTCAAAGGAAACGGTACTAAAATTCCCTTTTATCAAAGGAATGGGCATTAAAACTCCCCTTTGTCTAAAAAATTTTACTAAAAATGCACTTTATCAAAGGAAATGGTGCTAAAAGTAATCTTTTTAAAAGGATATTGTACTTAAATTACCCCTTTTCGAAGAAAGGGTTAAAACTACCCTTTCCCAAAGTGAGTGGTACTAAAACTACCCTTTCTATAACAACCAATTCTCAAAGGAAATGGTACTAATACTAACCATTTTCAAAGGAAATGGTACTAACACTATCCTTTCTCGAAGGAAATAGTACTTAAAGAAACCCTTTCTCAAAGGAAATGGTACTAAAACTTTCCCTTCTCGAAGAAAATAATACTAAAACTACCCTTTCTCAAAGGAAATGGTACCTAAGCTACCATTTTTCAAAGGAAAGGGTATTAAAACTCCCCTTTGTCTAAGGGAATGGTACTAAAACTACACTTTCTCAAAGTTAATTTAGCTTGAAATGCTCTTTCTTCAAGGAAATTGTTCTAAAATTGCTCCTTCTCGAAAAAAAGTGTTCCAATTACCCTTTCTCAAAGGAAATAGTATTAAAATTACCCTTTCTTAAATGAAACGGTAGTAAAACTACCCTTTCCCAAAGGAAATGGTACTAAAACTACGCTTTCCCAAAAGAAATGGTAATAGAACCAACGTTTCTCAAAGGAAATGGTACTAAAATTCCACTTTTGCAAGGGAAAGGGTATTAAAACTCCCCTTTGTCTAAGGAAATGGTACTAAAACTACACTTTCTCAAAGGAAATAGTGTCTAAACCACTCTTTTTCAAAGGAAGTTGTACTAAAATTACACCTTCTCGAAGAAAAGTGCTAAAACTACACTTTCTCAAAAGAAATGGTAATAGAACCAAAATTTCTCAAGTGAAATGGTACTAGAATTCCCCTTTTGCAAAGAAAAGGGGATTTAAAACTCCCCTTTGTCTAAGGAAATGGTACTAAAACTACACTTTCTCAAAGGAAATGGTGCCAAAACCACTCTTTTTCAATGGAAATTGTACTAAAATTACACCTTCTCGAAGAAAAGTGCTACAACTACACTTTCTCAAAGAAAATTGTACTAAAACAACCAATTCTATAACAACCTTTTCTCAAAGGAAATGGTAGCAAAACTACCCTATCTCAGAGGAAATGGTACCAAAATGACCCTTTCTCAGAGGAAATGGTATTAAAATAGTACTAATAATACCCTTTCTCAAAGGAAATGGTAACAAAACTACCCTTTCTCAAAGGAAGTGGTAGTAAAACTGTCCTTTCTCAAAAAATGGTACTATAACAACACTTTCTTAACGAAAATGGTACTAAACTACCCTTTCTCAAAGGAAATGTTTGTAAAAACTCCTTTCTCAAAATAAATGTTACTAAAAAATCCTTTCTCAAAGGTAATGGTACCAAAACTACCATTTCTCAAATGAAATGGCACGAATAAAACCCTTTCTCAAAGGAAATGGTACCAAAAGTACCCTTTCTCAAAAAAATGGTGCTATAACAACATTTTCTTAAAGAAAATGGTGCTAAAACTACACTTTTTTACGGGAATTGGTCTAAAACAAATGGTACTAAAACTACCCTTTCTCTAAGGTAATTGGTTTAAAACAAATGGTACTAAAACTACCCTTTCCAAACGAATTCCGAAGGAAATGGCAATAAAGCTTTCCCAGAGGAAATGATAGCAAAACTATCCTTTCCCAAAGTAAATAGTACTGCAACATACTCTTTCCAAAAGGAAATGGTACTAAAACTAATCTTTCCAAAGGAAAGAGTAGTAAAACTTATATTTCTCCATGGAAAGTATACTAGAACTTCCTTTCTCAAAAAAAGTTTTCTAAAACTACACTGTACAAAATCTGTCGATTTGTAGCCGTACTGAGGCTCAGAATGCAGTCAGTGACAAAATTTATTGCTATATATAGAGGTAACGGGGTAAAGGAGTGAGAAAAAGCGTAAGCCAGAATGATTTCCCACACTTTACCTAAGAGAACCACATTAGACAGAAGGAAGTTACCTGGTTACATATGCAGATAGTGTTCTGGGCAATGTCGTGAAAAGGGATCGCCCAACCTCTACTGTATGATCTTTTCTGCAATACAGCCTGGATTACGTAAAAGAACTAAATATTCTTCTCAACTGTCTTTTTTTTCAGAAGTATCATACCAGACCCTATTTTACATGCAGATGGGATTTAATTTTTTGTTTGGCGTCTCAGGGGCCACTCTCAGAATCATTCACTGCAGGTAACATACTCGACGTCTACTGACGGCTCAAATTACCAACCGCTTCGTGAGTCTTAGTTACCCGAGCTCTTAGAGCTCAGTTTCTAAGATTGATATGAATTTTCCTCGAATAACTCAAAATGCCTAAACCTCGTTAGACTTTTCTGCAGCTTCGCAAATTGCAAATTTTGCCCATGAACATTCCACTAAGGAACAGGGGAAAACTTCTCACATGTCAATGAGTGCAGTCCGATTCAAGTTTAAGCTCAATGATAAGGGGCCTCCTTTTTATAGCCGAGTCCGAACGCCATGCCGCAGTGCGACAACTTTCTGGAGAGAAGTTTTACATGGCATAGTACCCCAAAAATGTTGCCAGCATTAGAAGAAGAAAACCACCGCTGAAAATTTTTTCTGATGGTCTCGTCAGGATTCGAACCCAGGCGTTCAGCGTCATAGGCGGACATGCTAACGACGGCGCTTTTTTTCTGCAGCTTTAATCTATGATTTTTCTGGTCTTTGCTTGATCAAAAATTCTCCATTTTAATTAAAAATACCAACCGCGCCGTGAGTCTTAGTTACCCGAGCTCTTAGAGCTCATTGCCTAAAGTTGATATGAATTTTCCACGAATAACTTAAAATGCCTATACCTCCTTAGACTTGTCTGCAGCTTTAATATGTGATTTTCGAGCCTTACATGATCAAAAATTCTCCAGTTCAAATGAAAATACCATCCGCGCCGTGAGTCTTAGTTACCGGAGCTCTTAAATTTCAGTGTCTAAGATTGAAATGATTTTTTCTCGAATAACTTAAAATGCTCATACCTCCTTAGACTTTTCTGCAGCTTTAATCTATGATTTTTCTGGTCTTTGCTTGATCAAAAATTCTCCATTTTAATTAAAAATGCCAACCGCATCGTGAATTGTAGTTACCCGAGCTTTTAGAGCTCAGTGTCTAAGGTTAATATGAATTTTCCTCGAATAACTTAAAATGCCTGTACCTCCTTAGACTTTTCTGCAGTTTTAATATATGATTTTTCGAGCCTTACTTGATAAAAAATTCTCCAGTTCAATTAAAAATACAAACCGCTTCGTGAGTCTTAGTTACCGGAGCTCTTAGAGATTAGTGTCTAAGTTTGATATAAATTTTCTTCGAATAACTTAAAATGCCTATATCTCCTTAGACTTTTCTGCAGCTTCAAAATATCATTTTTCGGGTATTATTTTTAATCAAAAATTCTCCATTTCAATTAAAAATATTTCATACTTAAAAAAAATTAATATCCATTTATATATGACTTCTGCTTCTCTTTTACGTACTTACAATATTTCGTAGAGGCATACAAACAAGAGGTGAATAAATTCAAACATATGTATATTCAAAATTTCTTTCAAGTTTTGCTATATATCTAAGAAACTTTTTGAAGACTGGTCCTGCTTAGCTATGGCTACTTTTTATATCAATGTTTACTTTTCTAAATTTCCATTTGCTCTTGATATGACCATACTAACCTCGTTTTAGTTCCCATCACATCTGGAGTAGCACGTAGCGTTATATATTGCACAGGCAGACAGACTTACGTGGGCTACTACTACGGCATGCGTTGATGTCTTGTTTCACATCCATTTATCCATTATTGTTACGAGTAAAAACTTCATGTACATATGTGTCTCCTGCATGTTGCCAAGAAGTGGAATGTCTGGCCTGTTAATTGGATAAAATTTTTGTTCAGGACTTCCAAAATAGTTGACGCTACATATGTTGTAGTTGTCGTGTAACCAGGAATGTGCGAATTACTCACAAACACACATAGTTTAAGGATATTCACTTTCTAGTGCACAACTCCTTGGACAAATCTTGTTGCCTTGCTCCAAGACATAAACATTAAGAAATATGTAAATAAATTATCTCAGTTGGGTGTGGAAAGGGAGCTATTTCACCATGCAACGTTTAAATTGCACACATATGTATATTTGAGATGATAAATGTTTAGACGATTGTGTGTGCTTGAGAAATGTTTTACCAGAAAAGGAAGGAATACTCGTATATATAGAATTTAACTATCAAGGGGGTTTTTTTTTGCAGAGAAAGAAATTTGAATGTTTTTAGTAATCTTAAATGTTTAATGTTATGTCCAAGACAAGCTGTTACTAAAATGTTTCTAGATGACCATTCTGTAAATGCAATGCTCAAATGTAAACTATTAGTTAATATCTTGCATTTTAGAGCAAAAAGGAAGTATTGGTATACTCTATGGTGGGGGGTGTAAAAATCGACTGAAAGAAACTAAAAATGCCTACATATATAACAACATTAACTACAAAATAAAGAAAAATATTGATAATTACAGGAATTTTCAATGTCTTTAAATCGTCGAACCTTCTTTAAGCTGAATTTAAATACCACGCGCAGCACTTATGCGTACTTTAACATTCTAATGGTTGAGTTACGTACCATGTGGCTTTTGCTGCGCACGAATTACTAAAAGTCAGCTTATGTATGTCATTTCCAAAGTTGATTTAAACGGCAATTGGCAATGATGTTGTTTAATACGATTGTAGTAAAAGAATTTCTCTAATTAACGCACTGCAAAACAATTTTTAAACAATAAACATATTCAAATCATATGTTTTGCGCCCTAAAACGCGTTCAAAGTTGAGAGTTGGTTAACTTATTCCGTCAGATGCGGAAATGCACGCGTAAGTACGCATAAGTGCTGCGCGACGTATGTAACTCTACCTTTAATTATAACCTTGCCATAATATGATCGCATGTTTAGAGTGAAGACCTTTATTTGTTCGGAGAATGGCTTTCTTGTGGCAGATAGATCGATATGGCTTAATTGACTTAGAAAGTCATGTGTAAGCATTCAAGGGCTACTTAAAGTGCAATACGTCTGGTATTGGTATGAGTTCAAGAACTTTTAAATAAATAACACCACGAATGCATAGTTCAAACGATATATACAATACAATAACTAAGAATACTTATTTATATTATTTTGTTCTTTGTTACTACATACTAATATGTATTAGAATCTTATATCGATTTTCAATATTCATACACAAACAGCCACTTAGATGCACATTTATTGGATAATTTTACTGTTTTACCCTACCCAGAACCTCCTTCATTGCCATACAAAATATGACAAAGGTTGCTGTGGCAGCCATATGCCGTTGTTGTCCATAACACCACACAGCCATTGGACACAAATCATTAAAAAGGGAAATTAATTTGACCATTTAAAAGAGAGGGCAACTAACACTTTATGTTGGGAATGCTGAGGCACAACACATCTGTTTTGCGAGTATATGCACAAAAACAATTATGTGTGGAATTAAAAACACCATAATGGAACAATTATCTAATTTTTTCTTTACCCCATGTACCCCCGTATGTTTTGTTGTTTGAAAATTAATTTACATATTTGAGTAATTGGTTGTTAAGTACCAGGAGGGCGATTTTAAGACATTTGAACCATGCTCGTGTCTTCATATCTAGCTGAAGGGTCCTAGTGTTTTGATAGTACCAAAATTTTATTAAGTTCAGTTTTAAGACATTTCAACCATGTGCGTGTATTCATATCTAGCTGATCATGTTATCTTAAGACTTAAAATCGACTTTATATTTGGCTTGTTCCAAATATGAAGAAAGTCAATTTGCCCACAAACATTCCATTAAGCAAGCAAGGTGAGCTTCGCTCATGTTACAAAGTGTTATAAGTTAATGTTTGTGGTCAATGATAAGTTTGAAATCGAGTCCGAACTTAGAAACGATAGCCCTTCTTATAAAAAGTTTACGTGCCTGAAGTCCTTTCAATAAGTCGATGAGACGATAATCAGTGTTGAATAATCTTGCCTCGATTGGAACCCATTCGTTCAGCTTCATAAGCACAGATGTTTACCTAGCCTCTCGGCAGTCCTCAATGTGAAGATGGACTTTTAATACACATTTAACTTAAAATGACTGTAACTCCTTAAAAAGTGAGGATAATTTCTTAAAAAACATATTTCATAAAAAAACTTAAAATGATAGAAACTCCTTAAAAATTCTTTTCCAAGAAAATAATGGAAACCCCCATAAAGGTATTACGATTCATGAAGGTCGCCTGTGCAGAAAACACTGCCTGTTTTGTGGAAAATTTTTACTCCTAACACTTTAAGAACTACATCCTTATCTGGTTCGAACAGTTAAGAACAACGTTCTAACCACATCCATAAAACAATCATCAAAGAAATCGCACTATAAGAGTTGTTGTAGATGGGTTCTCATCGGATGAATACAGATTGACCGCAGGAGTACAACAGGGCTCTGTCTTTCTCTCTTTTTCTTTTTCTTATTTTTATGGACTTCGAATCTGACCTACTCGTTCGCGGATGACAGCAACCTTCGTCATAGATTTTCCTCCGACCATAGGCCGAGTCTTTGAGACATTTAGGACAGGAGGCAGATTATGGAGGTAACACCCTGCCAGGAATTGCTGGCCATTTCTGAGTGGGGTTGAATGAGTGGATTTTAATGCACGCAAGACGTAGTGCTATTTGTTGTCCCACAAACGATTCACTGACACTTTACAATCGTCAATATCTATCGACAGAGAAGATATCAACAGTCAGAGACTCTTGATGCTCTGGTGATGCCTGAAGATTCAATGTGAAGTCCGCTGGTCAAAACATGTGTTCGATGTGTCGAAGGAAGTGTTTAAGTGCTTGGGTTTTCTTAAGCGGTGTATGAAATATTTCACTCCCTCTGATCGTCTTAATATCTACACTATGTACATCAGGCCGAAAATGGAATGTAACTCGCATATATGTATGAGGCGAACCTTCAAAATCATTCCTGGAGCTGCTTGACCGTCTCCAGAGGCGGGTGTTGGTGTTAATTGGAGATGGTAGGGTATTCAACCCTATTGTTTGCCTTGAACATCGTCGTAATGTGAGTTGTTCTATCGATTCTTGCACGGTGTGTGGAAAGAAGGGCGCAGGGCATGGCGAAAAGGGCTTATTTAATCGGTTCTCCTATGTGCTAGCAACATAAAAGCTTAGCTACGGATCCAAACTGAATAGGGATGTGAACCTTCCTTCCTTCTAAGTGGCTGGAATACGAATCAACTGTACAGAAAGGCCTTTCCATGTCCACGGGACTGAACATTTATCAAGAGAATAATTTTTGCAAGGAGGACGAATAGTGGCAATGATCTTGGATAGGAAACTGAACTGAAAGCTCCACAACCAAGAGAGTTCTTAGAAGGCTTACAGATGTTGGGCACCATGCAGGATAGAAATGGAACCTGTCTCTGAAGATAGCCCACTTGCGTTATTAGATTAATCCTAACTTACGACTCGGTTGTGTGGTTTACGGTGATTGATAGGAAGTCCAACATGAGGACATTACAAAAAGGACAGACAATTTTTTAATGCTGGCTCAGAAGATAGCCCACTGGTGTAATTAGATTAATCCTAACTTACTTCTCGGTTGTGTGGTTTACGGTGATTGATAGGAAGTCCAACATGAGGACATTACAATAAGTAGAGACAATTTTTTGAATGCTATGAGGAACACGCCTATTACATCGCTGAACAGAATGTTGAATGTCCGATCCATAGAGGCAGGCACTGCTGCTATGAGACTGAAGGCAACAAGAGAGTGGATAGGAGATAAGAATGGGTCATACCATCGCTGAGTAATCGAGGCGATGATAGGAAAGTTCTTTAGATTGGAAGAGGTTTCAGCTCGGATACCTGAGACAGCACTTGAGGTTGAGTGCGATACACATTTGAGAGAATTGGTTTGACACAATTCTGCACGCAAAAAAAAAAAAATAAAACGTTTGGCAAATTTTTTGTGAAAACAAAATACTTTTATCACAATGTTTTGCTTTTATTGTAACGTTTCGCGTCATCATATCAAATGTTAGCCAATGACGTAGTATAATTGAACGTAACTAACTCTATTTATTGTAAACCCTTTAGCAACTTCGTCGACGGTAAAAGCACTTTCCTTTTGATGTAAAACAAAAAACTTTTTAATTGCAAAAGTGCTCCGATAGCCGATTATTCGTGTACCGGACCAATAATTAATGTCTTGTGTCTCTCCTACTGCAGAGAAAGGGTGAGTATTTGAGCGTATAGACCAGAGATTGGCAAAAATACTCTCTCTATATCACACATTACTTTGAATGTGCACAAGAAAATAAACCCAAGCATACCCGAAGGCTTGTAAATAATTTCAATTGTGTGCTCATTACTGGCATAGACACATTTTCACACACAACATGTTTTCCCTTTTCGTTTTGACTGAGTAAAGAACAGTCAGTAAGCTCGGAAAAGTGCGGATGGTAAACTCGGAAAGTTTCAATTTCAAAGTTTCGGTACAAAAATGCTGGTATGTCCAAAGACAAAAATCATGTATATGCCTTAGAAAACACATCAAGTACTTCCAAGGTACATACATTGTTTTGTAACATTTAAGAGATAAAAAATATGCATCACAAAGAAGGTATTTAAATGTGCGAAAACAGTAAATATAAATTTGTTTGTTTTATTTATTTTTAAGGCACATACATTGTTTAGTAACATTTACACGATAAAGATATGCATCACAAAGTGGGTATTTAAATGTGCGAAAACAACAACTACAAAATTTTTTTGTTTTATTTATTTATGGATCAGAGTATAAAAACAGAATGGAATGTGCGAAAATGGAAGGATTTTAATATAATTGTGTATCATGGCATCGAAATAAATCCATATACACTCTGAAAGAGTTTGAATTACCAACGGAGATCTGAATTGAGCTTGACATCCTTTTTAATGTACGCAACCAATTTTAAACGAAAATTTAGTTGAAACCACAAATAACATGTTCTATATATATTAGGAATTAAAGGTATTTGTCAGGGTAAAAAAAACTTTATATTTTGTTGGGGTTACGATTCATTACTTAGAGAGCATACACTGATTACTAGTTCAAGTGTAAAATTCACACCCTTTTTCTCTGCCTAACCTAATCTGGTCAAATATTCCGAAAAGTTTATTTCGACCCTTAATAAACCTTTTGCACCTCAAACCATATTTCCTAGTGGCTTCTTAGGGGTCACGGACTTAAAAGGGTCCGAATATTCCAAATTAAGGATAAAAGGCCCAGAGTTAACCACTTCAAATCTTACAGATATATATACATACACCAAATAAATCGCATCAAATAACTTAAAATGCTTGTATCTTCTTCAAAGAATAACAAAGTTCTATGAAATTTTATTTGCTATCAGTTGATATTTTTTTTAAACATTTAAAAAAAATCAGTCATTGCATTACTTGAAAATCATCCCACATTGTTTGCAATATTTTCTGCTGTAACGCCTTTTTTCTTCGATTTTAAATATAAATATTGAAAATGTTTGCTTTGCATTTGTCAACTTTTAATTTTAAATTGTTTTATCATTTTATTCTTTCCTACTATCCTTTGCTATTTGCACAACCCCTATCTAGTATACATGCATCTTTGGCGGGGGTATGTATGTCAGTTCAGTCAATTGGCTGATTTCCAACGAAAATGACTACATCTAATATACTACATAGGTACACAGCTTTTATTTACATCGTCATACATATATATTTAAAACTGTGCATATATACAATTTATTTATTTATTTTTATATTATGGGTACATATACATAATAAAACATTTCAAATTCCAGATTTTCGAGTCTTCTTTGCTTTGCAACACCAGCAGCCCTCATGGCAGCAATTCAAGCTACGCCACCCACTCACATCCCTGGAGCTATGCGCTTTGTTAGTTCTTCCCATTGCAGTTTTTTCCTTTCCCAAAGACTTGACTGTCTTTTTATTATTGTTTGTTTGATTCTCTCTGTTTTTGCATTTCATTACAGCAGCCATTTGGGCCATTTCACCAAGTCCAGCCATGTTGATTATAACAGCAAGTTGATTATAACAGCTAAAACTGCAACCAATTGCGGTGTGTATTCGTTACTTAGTTCTGGTTTTAGTCCGTTTTTGATACATTCCTTTGTGTGCCGCTTTGGTATTGTCACGCGGAAAATACCATTGAGGAATTGACCATATTTTCTTGGGAGAGTGATTTTGTCGAATGTTTTTGGGGTAGTGAATCACTTTGCTCTTTTTAACGAGGGGCAATGAGAGTAAAAAGAGAGAGTGTGTGTAAATAACTGTTTTTGTTATTTATGCTATAGAGTTGCCACCTACTTTGCCCTATTTGGGAATAATAAACTGAAAACACTCATAACCAGGAAAATGTTTGATGCGATAAGTACACAACATTGTGGCAATTTTATTTTCTTTTCAGTCATAAGGCATAAAACTTATGTAAAGATGGAATATACATACATACGTTCATATTTTGGTGGCGAAAGCTACTATAAATCTGGCAACCCACCTTACATTCATAAGAAAAACACACCAGAGACAATGTTCTCTGTTCACCTCCCAGACAGTTGAGACATAGTGGTAAATAAGATTAATCATCTTCCCCTAATTAACATACATATATTGTATATGTGTATCCAAATTGTTGATCAAAACACAAGTGTTTTTCAAAAGTACTAATGGGGAAAATCCAACTTGAACGTTTTATGGCACATTGTCAGACGTGCCATGAAAATAAAACAACAATCACAACGTCATTTATTATTTTCAAAGTATAAGAAATTGCAAAGCAATCGAGCGGCAACAAATTTTGTAAAAAAAAAATACTGAGTGAAATGGTCTTGGAAAAAAAAATTAAGGAATTCTGATAATACTCCCCGACGGGGAATTGAACCCCGGTCTCCCGCGTGACAGGCGGGGATACTGACCACTATACTATCGAGGATGTTGAGGTCGACAGAGCCAATTATTTATTTTAAACTACAAGCATTGAGTTCTTTCATGCAACAATTCCAGTTCTTAAAGCTGACATGTGTATTAGAAAACGCTTCCGTTAACCCATTGTAAACTGCTGGCAATAAGAAGTGGTGGTTGACATTTTATAATTTGTGCAACAATAATTTTTGAGAGAAAATTTCTATGAAATCAAATTTTAACAAAACTTTGAAAAAAAGCATACATATATGAGAAACAAATTATGAATTTCAAGAGAAATTTTATCATTAACAACAACATAGGATATACTAATCTCATCATACTGTTTGTAATGTCTTGAAATATTGAACTACGATCCCATTAAGCCTTAACATTCAATTTCCGTCCGGCCGTCTTTCAAAATTATGATAACGTTCAAACAAATGAAGCTGTCCACTTTAAATTTACATAGATACTTTCTGTTCATTTTGGGTAAGGTCGGATTCGAATCCCCCCAAGGCACTATGGCATACACTTCAGCCAATAATCGGCTTGTTGTGCGCTGACTTCGACTGTGCTTGGAGTGTTTGAGAGAAAGATTCTTAACAAAATATATGGACCAGTGTATTGGTGGTGAGTATTGGAACTGTAAGACGACGTTATCATAGTTAAACGTATCAAAATACAACGGTTGCGTTGGTTGGCCATTTTATCCGAATAAATGAAGAAGCTCCAGCGAAGAAGTTTTTTGATGGCGTACACTGTGGTAAACGCAAACCGGGACGACCAAAAGCCCGATGGATAGACCAAGTGGTGAAAGACATCTCGCAACTTCGTGTCAGAAATTGTAGAAGAAGCGCAGAAGATCGAGTCGCTTGGAACGCTATTTTAAGCTCCAGCGAAGAAGTCTTTTTGAAGGCGAACACTGTGCTACACTCAAACCGGGAAGACCAAATGCCCTATGGATAGACCAAGTGGTGAAAGACGCTTTGAAAGAAAGAAGTGCAGAAGGTCGAGGTGCTTAAAACTCTATTATAAGTTCGGCCAAGTGGGCAAATGTTCTGCCATAGCCAATTAAAGAAAAGTAATCGCGAAAAAAAATACATTCGACGTACTCGCGTCAACACCACACCATCATACTCATTCCGTGATCGGCAGGATTTGCGCATACAGGACCGTATAATAGTAAGACAGTCGGAAACCCATATCGGTCCTCTATGTAGACTTGCACACCCACTTTGCTCTCTAGCTTTGATCCATCCGCATAGCATAAAAGACTAGATTACAATACTGGAGTTACGTTAATCCAAAACCGTTCCGCAGTGTCTCGTACTCAACCTCTAGTGTCGTCTCATATATCCCATGCGAAACCTCTTGCAATCAATTCGGGTTTCCAATAGTCACCCCGATTATACCGCTGGAATTAAACCTGCTCCTACCAACTCTCCCATCGCCTTAAGTCTCATAGCTGTAGCGGCTGCCTCGTACTTAATCTGTATTTCGGATATCCAGAATATGGATTGGATAACTAGAATAGTGCCAAGTGCCTAGTAGCCGTGGTTCTCATCAACTCACCTAATCCAAATAACAAGTTCTTCAACCCGTAGTAATGTTCTCATATTGCATTGTCTCTCCATTGCCATTTACTTAGACGTTAGTTTGTATGAGTCTAATCACACTCCCGTATAGCCAGTGAACTATCTTCGGATGGGCCCCTTTTCGAGCCTACGGTCCGTCTAGATAATGTTCAACATCTTTGAACCTTCTCAGTATGTTCATGGATGTGACACTTCCAGTTTAAATTCCCATCTAATGTCACTCAAGTATTTGCCCTTGTTGGATATCGCCTTCGACTTCCTCGAAATCAGGCAGAATAGAATGAAATCTGACCTATTGACGTAGGCCTTTGGGGATTCGACAAAACTAGCCCATAGAATCCCTAATTTTATCCTTGCAGCTAGTGGACTTTCCTCCAATTCAGGCCGCATTGTGGGCCTACAATCCGTCAACATAAAACCAAACATTTGTGAGCCTTCTCATTATGCTCCTGGATGTGACCCTTTTTTCATTTATTTATTATAAGTGACGCTTCAGCTCTTAAGTGGCTTAATGTTCAATTTCCATCCAAGAACACTCCCTGACCATGTTGGATATCGCCTTTCTTGAAATCAACCAGATCTCAGACGTATCGCTGTGCATTGACCATTCTATTTTAGACAATTCTCTTATAAAGTCCTTATTTTTATCCGATTCGGTTAAAATTTTGTATTTAAAATGCGCAAATGACCTTCAACGTCCACACCAAATGTCACCCGGATAGGTTCATAAGTAAATATTGAATTCCTGAGCCTTTAAAAGCTTAAATTTTCATCCAATTTGACTCAAATTTGGTACCTGCTGTACAAATTTGCTTTCCGGTACTCACACCAAATCCCATCGTGATAGGTGCATGAATAAATACAGGCCCTACATAGACCGATACCCGGATTTTAAGTTTATGTTTTGCCAATTTGGTTGAAGTTGTTGTGCAAATGAGACCACCTTTAATTGTTTCGCCATGCTGTCCAACTAACTTTTGGGTCGTTTTATTTACCCGTCACTAGCTTTTGGATAAATTAAACGCTCTTACCGCTAAATACTTTATACTTTAACGTTGGCAGCACTGACACCATATCTGAAATAATTGAATATAAACAGACAGACAAACAGACAAAAGAAGTCATTTTATTTTAAAAAAATGTTTCTCGGAGTTCATAAATGTGATTTTATTAAAATCCTAAGCAATTTGATCACTTCAGAACGTTTAATAAGTGAATAAATATGTTGCGTTCTTTCTCTTTAGTTTTGTCATTCAAATTGAATGATGACACCATATCTTTTAATAAACATTTTTGTTCATACAAACTAAAGGCTCTATTACACGGTATCACACGTCGTATGATACAAACGCTTCTAACATAAGGAAATCACTTTTCAAAATAGCACATTTAATTTTTCGATAGGAATAGAACATGCTATTCCTTCTAACAAAAACATTTCGCTTGCATGCTAAAATCAGCTGATTTAATAATAGAAGAAATGTTGGCATGAGACGAGTCTCTAATTCTGTGTCACTCAAATTATACATTTAGTTTTATTTTATCATGCTGTCAATTCAAATAAATCCCCGTTACGGTCTGCAAAGGGTTAATGTTGTCAATAAAAAAAAACACACCATGCCGGCATTTCGTTTGCCGCTTGTCTTCCAGCAGTTATTTACTAAAATTCTGACAGTAAAGATGGTTTCACAAACCACGGCTCCCCCGGCGGATGAACGTAACATTGAAATAAAAGCACGAGTTGGTTCAGACGAGGAATTTACCAAGCGCGTGGAAATTGCCAAGACACTTACCAAATCCAATGGAGAGGTTATAGTTCAACGTGATGTCTTCTTCAATTCACAAAGTGGTCGCTTAAAATTGCGTTATCTACAGCCACCGGCCAGGTCACAATTGGTCTACTATGATCGTCCCGATGTGGCCGGTCCCAAACTTTCGAAATTCAACAAAATCGAAGTGGATGAACCCGAGGTATTGGAGAAAATTCTAACACAGAGTAATGGTGCCAAAGGCATTGTGGCCAAAACTCGTTATTTATTCATGTACGAACGTACGCGCATACATTTGGATAAAGTTGAGCAGCTGGGCAACTTTATGGAATTTGAAGTGTGTTTGCTGCCCGAACAAACCATAGAAGAGGGACAGGCAGTGGCTGATAAGCTGATGAAAGAGTTTGGAATACAAGAGGCAGATTTAATGACGGGAGCTTATTTTGATGAAATTAAATCATAATTGTAAAAGGTGAAAAAGTGATGCGGGGTAAGATGATGTGATGTGTACACAACAAACCAATACAAGAATAAATGTTTAACTTGTGGTGAAAAAACGGAATGTTCTTTCTGGTGGTGAGTTTTGCTTAAAAGGTTGGTGTAATTGTTACGTTGTGGTGTTGCAATTTTGCGTGTTGCCTAAATTGGTTTTTAAGCCCACGTCGGTCAGAGTCCTCGATAGTATAGTGGTTAGTATCCCCGCCTGTCACGCGGGAGACCGGGGTTCAATTCCCCGTCGGGGAGAAAATTCTTTTATTTCTTTTTTGGAATTTGTTATTAGAAATAATTTTCTATAATTTTGCCAGATTTCTTTGGATCATTTCTGCACATTTTATTATGGTTATGACCGAAAATCTGCACATACTCGTAAGGGAATTTATTTTTTTTGTCGTATTTTTTCGCATTTTCGGAGCATTAGCTTTAGTTTTGTCAGAATCTCTGCACATTCTCGGACTTGGTCAATTTTTTGTATACCGATTGGGCTTGTACCGAAATTCTGCCCATAATCGTAAATAATTTGTTGTTTCGCAATTTTTCGCATTTCCGAGCATTAGCTGAGAGTTTTTTCAAAATCCTTGCACATTTTCGTATTAGCTTATTTTTGGTTTGTATACCGGTTTTGTTTGTTTTTGTTTTGCAACGGTTTGCACGTGGCAAATTTTGTGTTTACCGGTTTTGTTTGCCTTTTTTAGTCGATAGAAGCATTCGAGCAGTAAAGTTGGAAGTAAAAATAAAACTAAAGTGTAAAATAAAAAGAAGTTAATAAAATAGTGAGGTAGGTACTAAAAATAATTAAATTATTTTTCATTCGGTATTTCTTCGAATGTTTTTTTCAGATCACAGTTAATTTTTCGGGCAAAATTCTGACAAAAGTCCAGAAAATTTTCAGATTTTCCGATGGAACGTCCAAAACTGTTTGGAATTTCGGATAAAACATCAGAAAATGTTCCCATTCCCTGGTCAATTTCGAATGTTCCTTTAGAGTTTTGTCGGGCATTGTCACGAAAATCTAACAAAACTCGGTAATATCTGAGCAATTTCGAAAATTCACTCAGAATTTCCTTAGAGTTTTCTTACGAATTCTTTAAGAATTCGTTACGCAACTCTGATGCTAATTCCGAACTTCCCCTGACAAAACTTTCAGAGCTTGTGTAAGCCGCCCATACAACTTTCGTTACGATTTCGCAAAAAATTTGAAATCAGAATCGGAAACTTATGCAGAGATTCTGTCCGAATTCGAAACGAAAAATTGGTCACTGGGATGTGAGCAAATATGTCAAACAAACGAGAAATAATCACAAAATGCTGAACCTCTTCCAAATATACATTAAGTTGTTCACTAGTTTAGTTGGTCTTGCCTTGGGAAATTCCCCCATCAAATTTTCATAAATGAGACGATTGTCATTGTATACCAACGTGGACATATTTCAATTACATAATTTTTATATTTATGATAACAATTTCTGTACTTGTATGAAACAAAGTTTCATTCATCTTCATATTTATAAATTTTTATTCACTAAGAATTTCTTAATATTTATGAACGAAAGTTTATGAAATCCGATCATTGCATTTATGAAGGAAAATTCTCTCTGTGTACAAGAATATGAGAGAAAATTTGAGTATTTGAGAAATAAGAATGAAATGAGCTTAAGTTTAGTTGTTGGCGCGCATCCATTAGTGCTCTTCGTGAGCAATTGAGATGCAAGAAAATCCATTGGTCTGAATTTTGGCTGGTATCCCTTATCCCCCTGGCCTGATGGGCTATCCTGCACTTACCTGTAATAACCAATCCAGAAATAAACACTTCCTCAAATTGCTTGTATTTAAGTGATTTTAATTAAATCCAAATATTTATTTTTTCCAATGTTTTGTGAAAATAGAAATTTTTTTAAAACTTTAAATACATATAAATGATATTTAATTATTAACATGTGCAACAGTAAAAATTTTGAATTTTGACAAAAAAAAAAACAATAGCAGAGAACTTTTCAAGAGAAATCTTAAAGATAACCACAAAATTTACTAATAATAAATCAATGAGAGAATAGGAGAATGTTGGAGATTTTAAAACTTTCATTTCCATGGTTTTCTTTGGATTTTCTTTAAAGACAGTGAAGTTGTTTTTTAAAGCTATATACATATATAAAAGAAAATAAAAAATGGGTACATATTTTTGTTTTGTTTTTTAGTTCTAAGGTTTTTTGTTGGTTTGACTTGCGATTTTACTTTTCTTGATAGCTAGCTACCATACCTTATGCCCTCCGAAAATAATCGATGTGACAGAACCACCAAAGGACCTTGCAGATCTAGTATAGGCTTAATAGATAGATGGTGCCTTTTTTGTTCATTAATGTGTATATATGTTTGTAGTCTTTATTTTAAGGAATAAAAATCCATCGATTATTTTTAAGGGAGACGTAAGGAATGGCTAGCTGCTGTATGGGGTGTTAAGTCTTTCAAAATCCCATTACAAACAGTTTGAAGTTCACTTAACACCATAAGATTTTTTAGACAGATCAGCTTAGTATCTGCGTAGGCGTAACTTGACCAGAGATACCCAAAGATAAATAACCTAACATGGCCGAAGACATTTTTTTCGACTAAGAGGCTCTGAACATTTGAATGGAATTCTTAGAAAGAGAGAGAGGGAGTGTTTACACTTACAGCTTATTCGTTGGTTGTTTTTGAAGGTGTTGCCATACTCCAATGTTTTGACATTTGGGCTTGGCAACATCCTTCAAAAGCAAAAACCTTCAATTAACCTATAAGTGTTAAACGAAATTATAAGAATTTTTAATTAATTTTGGTAAATTATTATATTTTAATGTTAAACCTTGACCTTGGTTAGAAGATAAATGCGCAGCTGCTTTTAATATTTTTTTAAAAAAAGTTTAATTAATCTGTAGATATTTTTTTAAGAGACTTAACAATTGATTAATAACTAGGGTTTGAAAGAGAGGGGGCATTTACACTTACAGATTTATCTTTGGTAGCTTTTCAAGGTGTTGTCAAACTTAAATGTTATGACATTTGAGTTTGTCAACTTCTTCAAAAAAAACCCTCAATTGATCTGCAAGTGTAAAGCGAAATTATTTCAATTTTAAGCTAATTTATGTAATTTTTGATCACGAGAAGAACAAGCAGCTTGGAATATTGTTCAAAAAAATATTGTGAAAATTATATTGTTAAATAAATGTATAAATTGATCTATGCTAGAAGGAAATTAATAAAATTGATCTTGGGCTTAAAGGCAAATAAAATTTCAAATTAGTTTTTTTTTTCAATTTCTTTAAAAAATAAAAAAAATAATTTTTACTTTTTTTACTCTCTATTGATTTGGTATTAATGTTTTTACGCTCTTTGTCATCGAATTTAACATGCCTATTAGTTTAACCTAATGGGTATTTCTTGGAAGTTGATCCTGGTTAATGTATGACTTATGTAGTCGTTGTTTTTTTTCCTTTTTTGTTTAAAGTGCAAACTTATGATGCTAAAGTAATAGCAAAAAAAGGACGTGGCGTTTTAAATTTTGAAAAATGTTAATACATTCGTAAGGTTTTTTTTTTTATAAAAAATGGACTTGTTATGCTTTTTCTTAATTTGTTTTTTAACTCTTTTTTTTTAACAGTGAGCTTATGGGATTTGATTAGCAGTGTAAACGGGGTTATAGATTCATCAGAATCAGTTATTTTTCTACAATGAAATCAGCTGTGTTTGACTTATCAACTAAGCGAAAGCTATTTGTTTGAGTGACACTGTCTTACTGAGTTTAGCTGTTGAATTCACTTAACCGAATAGTTCAAAATGTGTTTTTTTTCTCATGAGAATAACTATTGTTTTTTATTATTATTATTATGGAAAATTTTTGTGTCGTTTTTATGTTTTTGAATTTGGCAGAAATGTTACTTCAAATATATACTAAAGTGTAAAGACCCCTTAGGCTTGTAGGGCTTTAATAACTCTGTGATAGGTGAGTAGCAGCTATTTTATAAGTAATTTTAAAACTTATTTACGTTATACAAATTTAATCACTTCAAATTTATTTCAAAAATTCAAAAAATAAAGAAATGGTTTTACCTTTTACACCTTTTTCCTCTCCCCCACATGTTTTTGCTGACGTTTTCGGCATTCCTCCGCTGTATGACCTCGATAGTTGCAGAAACTGCAACGTTTAGGTTTTGTCTTCTCCATATTGATTTGTTCAATGTCCCGGCCTTTTTGAAAAAGGTCCTGGAAGCTATGAATTTCATCGCGTCTCATATGCTGACGATATTTAAAGTTTAACAGCCCATACATCATGTCGATTTGTATTTCCTCACTGTGACGTCCTTCGGGTAGTTGGGCAAATAAAGCTCTTTTTCTTATGATGAACATATGCATGGAGGTCTTCTCATCTTGTGCCTCCTGAAAGATTTCTACGTACAACTGATGTGGCGGCTTCTTGGGAGCAAAATGTTCCTGAATAAGTTCCAAACAGTTGGACCAGGTGTTCACCTCCTTGTGCACTCCCTGCCACCATATGGCGGCCAAACCGGTGAATAGCAAGGATATGCCTTTTAAGGCATCCTCATCGTCGATTTGTTGTAA
The DNA here is from genome assembly GCF_963082655.1 of Stomoxys calcitrans. Classification (NCBI taxonomy): domain Eukaryota; kingdom Metazoa; phylum Arthropoda; class Insecta; order Diptera; family Muscidae; genus Stomoxys; species Stomoxys calcitrans. Next base: position 145,680,064 of record NC_081556.1, on the reverse strand, counting down.
CAACTTGTATGTTTGAATGCCATTGATGAATTCCTCTACAGCTTCCGAATGTTGTTGGCCTGAAAATCTCACCTTACACCCGGCCATGGTATTTTTTTGTGCCTGTGATTGCGAGTCAATGGTGTCTTGAAGTTGAGCTATTAAATCGAGCAGGAATTTTTTTTCGTCATGCATGCTGTTGTCAACCTTATCTTCTGATGTTAGGGATTTGTCAACTTGATGTTTGTTCGCCATTTCCTTTAGTAAGACAAAAGCCTTGGTTCTATTGTTGCAGGCGTTATCTTCTGTTGTAGAATTTTTGTTTTCTGCCATTTCTCTCACAAACTGAAAAATATCCTTTATAGCCTGTGCCAATTTCGGTTATGTTTAAGACTTGAAATATTAAAAATTTCCAAAGTTTTTCGCTTGATAGCCGCCCCAGACGCGGTTTGTTGCACTTTCCATTGTATGGTCGTTCTAAGACTGAGGCGTTGTTGAAAATGTTGCCATTATTTATACGAATACGAAAAATGCCTGAAAAAATTAACTTTTTTTTGTTATTTTTATAAATGAAATTTGAGTATTGAAACCAAATGAGATGTATTCATCGGAATTTATTATCTAAAGGGTTATTAAATAAGGACATTTAATAGAAACCCTACATGACAAACTAAAATGTTTTTTTTTTTAAGATTTTCTCCTATATGAAGATATAAAATAAGGCATGGAGATCATAACGGAAGTTCACACAACAGGTTTTTAAAATAGGTAACTTTAATTGTTGATATTTGTAGTAGGGGAGAGAACTCTCCTTACCAGCATTGCAAAAATGGGCCATTCAAGACAATTTTTGCTTGCACTCAATTTTGGGGCGGTTGCCAATGGTGGGCCGCCCCACCCCTAAAACCTGCCATGTGAATATAGACTAATCATGCAAATATGGGATTTAACTCATTACGGCCCGCTACTCGATTTTTTCATGATCTTTGGAATACTACCTCTTATTGACCCCATTAAGAAAAATTTTAAAAAAATCTTTGAGTTATCTTAATTGGTTTCCAAGATATGGCATGGGTAGTTTTCTACCCCTTGGGCCGTACACTAGCCGAACCGGGCCCGCTCCGCCGCACCTTCTTTAACTCTCTAATATCTTTTTAGGGTGGGGACACTTCGCCCTGAATGCGGATATCGAATTCGTGCCATTGTAGCCTATGACGCTGAGCGCGTTCGAATCCTGGCGAGAACATCGGATAAAGCGGTGTTTATCCCCTCTTAATGTTGGCGACATTTGCGAGGTACAATGCCATGCATGGTCATTTAAAAAATTTTCCCCAAAGAGGTGTCGCACTGCGGGACGCCGTTCGGACTCGGTTATAAAAAAGGTCCCTTATCATTGAGTTTAAACTTGAATCGGAAAGCACTCATTGATGTGTGAGAATTTGCCCCTTTTGGTTCCCGGTGGTAATGTTCTTCCTTAGGGTAATGTTCTCATTAGGGGAGGGATGGCACCTAGGACATTTCGACTCAAATATGGATATCAAATTCGTGCTGCACTTTCAAATCCCTTTAATTTGACGTATCTTTAGGAGGAAAAGCGCCACCTAGACTTGAACGAAAATTTTAATGTCATATTCGTAATCTACTCTCTAATACTTTTCATTTGAGTCCCATATAGCCATAGTCGGCTAATATGCGCGTATGGGAGTATTTGGCGGTGAGCGACCTTCCATTACTTAGACCTAATGTTTTATGCAATATTTGTAATCTACTGCTTAATACTTTTCATTTGAGTCCCATATTGACATGAAATTCGAATATATCTGATTAGAGGAGTTTTGGGGTTGGGGTGGGGGCCCTGGGTACTTGGGCCCAAATTTTAATACCATATTCGTTTTCTGTTCTCCAATATCTTTCATTTTATACCCATATTGTGCCCATCGGACCACTTTCGGATATGGGTGGCGTTTTTGGGGTAAAGGGGAGGGTCCTCCTCCACCCGATATCTAAAAATTATATAGACAATGTTTCCTTCTAGACAAACGTACACAATCTATGAAAATTTTAAGAAAATCGGTTCAGCTAAGTATCATATAGTCGTAATGGGTCTAATGACGTTTTTGAGGGGTGGCGTGACCCCCTACACTTCGATTTGATTTTGTATGCCAGATTCGAAATCTACTTCCGAATGCCTATCATTTGAGCCCTTTTTTGATCAAATAGTCGTAATGGGTCTAATCACATAGTCATAATGGGTCTAATCAGTGGTGTTTTTGGGGGGTGGCGTGACCCCTTATACTTTGATCTGATTTTGTATGCCAGGGAGTAGATTAGTATTCGAAATCTACTCCCGAATACCTTTCATTCGAGCCCCATATCGAAATGACCGTCTAATATGTCTATTTAGGGGAGTTTCGGGGTTGAAACGGCCCGATGGGTACTAATACTCAAATTTTAATAACATATTCATATTCTAATCTCCAATACCTTTCATTTGATACCTATATTGTTCCGATCGGTCTTTTTTTGATTTTGGGTTGTGTTTTTGTCCATAAGGGGGAGGGTCCGTCCCCCTTCCAATACCGAAAAATTATATACCCTATGTTTCTTTCCTGACCAACCTATGCAATATGCGAAAATTTCGAGAAAACCGATTCTGCCGTTTTTCAGTCTAACAAACCGAGTCCCACATATCCGTGATTGGCTAATGTGGCCATTTTGGGCGTGTACTTCGATCTGAATTTGTATGCCAGATTCGAAATCTACCCCCGAATTATTTTCATTGAAGCACCATATTGATATTAACGTCCAATATGTCTGTTTTGGGGAGTTTTGGTGTTGGGGCGGCCCGATGGATACATAGACTCAAATTTAAAATTTTGATACCTATATTGTCTCGATCGGTCCTCTCTTGATTTTGGGTTGTGTTTTTGGCATAAGGAGGATGGTCCGTCTAATACCTTTCATTTGATACCTGTATTGTCCCGATCGGTCCTCTTATGATTTTGGGTTGTGTTTTTGGCATAAGGGGGAGGGTCCGTCCCCCTTCTAATACCGAAAAATTATATAGCCTACGTTTCTTTCCAGACCAACCTACATAATATGCGAAAATTTCGAGAAAATCGGTTCTGCCGTTTTTCAGTCTATACGGAATAAATAAACCGAGTCCCATATATTCGTAATTGGCTAATGTGCTCATTTTGGGCGTTTTTGTGGGGGTGGGGTGACCCTCTATATTTCGGTATGAATTTGTATGCCAGATTTGTAATCTTCTCTTTTCATTTGGGTATCAAATGAAAAGTATGCGGGATTGTCCTCATCGGTCCACTTTTGATTTTGGGTGGTGTTTTTTGGGGTAACGGTGGAGGCTCCGCCCATTTCCTATTTCTACTTACTGACCATATTCGTAATCTACTCCCGAATACCTTTCATTTGCGTTCCATATTGTCATTATCGTCCAATAAACCTATTTTATGGGGTTTTGGGGTCGGGGGGCCCTCCAGTTACTTGGTTCCAATTTTTAATATGAAATTCGTAGTCTACTCCTGAATACCTTTCATTTGAATCCCATATTGTCCCGATCGGTTTACTTTTATTTTGGGGTCGTACTTTTAGGGTAAGGGGAGGGTCCGCTCCCCCTATCGATGTCAATAAATTATATAGCCTACTGCTCCTTCCGGATCATTCGCCACAATCTGTGAAAATAAATTAATTTTTATATATATAGATTACTTAAGTTTTTGTTTCTTCAAAGTGGAGTCGAGCTTAATGACCATGAGATTTATGTTAAGCGAAAAGATTTGATTATTGAAGTTACTGAAAAGAAATTGCCTTATCAACAGATCCTTGGTCGTAGTCTTAGTAGCCTTTGGTAAACGTTCCGTTTTGAAAGGTGGCTAGACTTCCTTGTTCACTACCATCGTTTTGCTCATATCACTCGGTTGTTGAGGCTCCCGGCTATGCAGTTAATAATTGTGATACTTAAGCAACATCCTATGCAATTAGCATATGTGACTGTTGAGAAACCACAGAGAACAACACCTCCGTTCAACTGTAGGTTAATGTCTCATTCATGAAACTTTCTATCCAAATCTATTTTTAACATTATTCTCTATTATTTGACAATTAAAGTGATTGCCAATGCCCATGCGTGCAATTCAATCCATTGCAACAACCATAGCTGTCATTTTTCGACTTCCCATCCACTGCTGAGGATCATATAATGCTAAATACTGCATACTCTCGCTTACGTCTTTAATCTGTCCACCAACTAAATATCGTTCATTGAGTGCATACTATAGCCACACAAGCCACACATACTATAGCAAAAACGTTCATAACAGAATCTCTTTTTTATTTTCACCTTTATGTTTCAGAAAACAATAAGTGACACTCACCCACCTACTTTAAACGACCTGTACTGTAGTTATAGAATGTTTTTGTTGTTGTTGTGTTGGCTCGCAAAACAAATACAAAGAACGAAACAAATGCAAATGCCTCGCACGCAAAGCACATCACAAACCCTACAACACCCTCCCCTAAAAATTGATACTCTTTCTCTCACACCATCAGCTTCTCTTACTCTCACCACTAATATACTCTCACCTAGCTATGGCTTTGCATTCACGCCCATAACGAATGCGTTAGAAAAAAAAACAACAACAATTTGATGTGTTTATGTTCCTTCTTCTTGTATTGTAAATTAATTCCACATGGCTTTTCTTTAAGGGAAATTAATTTTCATATATATTAGTCGCTTCTCTGGAAAAATATCTTTCGATTGATGGGAATTTTATGAAAATCCATTCTGCCGTTTGGCCGTAATATGTACCACAAAATCGCCTTTATAAGACCTGAGATTTTCTCTCACATTTAGATCGATTATTCATTTCATTGTCTTGTGGCATTATTTTTCTTGAGGATAAAGACCACTCGGATTTATCTCTATGTCCTCGACATGTACAATAGAACCCTGGCTTGGAGAGCGTCGTGGCGCAGAGGTTAGAAGGGTTCGAAATCCTAGCAAGAACATCAAAAAATTGGCTACATTTGCAAAGTATGTAAAGTCAAATAGAGATGTCACCCTCCAGTACGCCTTTCGGGCTCGGCTATAAAAAGAAGCTCCATTATCATTGAGCTTAAATTTGAATTGAATAGCACTCATTGATATGTGATATATTCGCCCGCTGTTCCTTTGGCACTGTAGAACTTTTGCTTTTCCCTAATTTTCTTGTTATTTTCAATAAATTTTATAATCCTTTATTTTTATACCCTCCACCATAGAATGGGGGTATACTATTCTTGATCGTCGTGACATTTTAAGTCGAACTAGCCATGTCCGTCCGTATGTCTGTCGAAAGTATGCTAACTTTCGAAGGAGTAAAGCTAGCCACTTGAAATTTTGCACAATTACTTCTTATTAGTGTAGATCGGTTGGGATTGTGAATGGGCCATATCGGTCCATGTTTTGATATAGCTGCCCCATAAACCGATCTTGGGTCTTGACTTCTTGAGCCTCTAGAGGGCGCAATTCTCATCCGATTTGACTTAAATTTGAAACGGGGTGTTTTGGTATGACTTCCAACAACTTCGCTAAGTATGGTTCAAATCGGTCCATGTTTTGATAAAGCTGCCCTATTAACCGATCTTGGGTCTTGACTTCTTGAGCCTCTAGAGGGCGCAACTCTCATCCGATTTTACTTAAATTTGAAACGTGGAGTTTTGGTATGACTTCCAACAACTTCGCCAAGTATGGTTCAAATCGGTCCATGTTTTGATATAGCTGCCGTATAAACCGATCTTGGGTCTTGACTTCTTGAGCCCCTAGCAGGCGCAATTCTCATCCGATTTGGCTGAAATTTTGCACGTAGTGTTTTGGTACCATTTCACACAACTGTGTTAAGTATGGTTCAAATCGGTCCATAACCTTATATAGCTGCCATATAAACCGACCTTGGCTTTTGACTTCTTGAGCCTCTAGCGGGCGCAATTCTCCTCTGATTTGGCTGAAATTGTGTATGAAGTATTTTGTTATGACTTTCAATAACTGTACTAAGTATGACGCAAATCGGTGCATAACCTAATGCAGCTGCCATATAAACCGATCGGGGATCTTGACTTCTTGAGCCTCTAGAGGGCGCAAATCTCATCCGATTTGGCAGAAATTTTGTACAACGGTTTCTCTTATGACCTTCAACATACGTGTCTAATATGGTCTGTATCGATCAATAGCTTGATACAGCTCCCATATATACCTATCTCCCGATTTTGCTTCTTGAGCCCCTACAAGGCGCAATTCTTAGCCGAATAAACTGAAATATTACACAATGACTTCTACAATGTTCAGCATTCATTTGTGGTTCGAATCGGACTATAACTTGATATAGCTCCAATAGCATAACAGTTCTTATTCAATATTCTTTATTTGCCCAAAAAGCGATACCGCGCATAGAACTCGACAAATGCGATCCATGGTGGAGGGTATATAAGATTCGGCCCGGCCGAACTTAGCACGCGCTTACTTGTTTAATACTAGCACTCTTTAAATAACCCTTTATTTTTTTTTAATTTTAGTTATGTACCAAGACGACTGATTTCCTAGCTTCTATATGAATATTTATACACATGTATGTATGTCCATATGAGTAAGTACTTAGTCAACCTATAATAAAATAAGTAAAAGCGTGCTAAGTTCGGCCGGGCCGAATTATGGGAACCCACCACTATGGATTCTGCTAAAAAAATTTATACAAAATAAATTTATTTGTGTCTGATAGACTGGTTCCCTGGCTCAGAGAAATATACTCTGCTTGTATCAGAATGTCATATATACCTGTGGGATGGAGGGATACTAAGGTACTTTTCATTCCGAAAGCAGGAAAACCTTGCCACACGAAGGAGAAAGATTTTCGTCCTTTTAGTCTGTCATCCTTTATGCTGAAGACTCCTGAAAGGTTGATAGAAACATATCTTAGGGCCAAGATTCCTGGAGATCGCCTTTCGCGGTAGCAGCAGGCGATCTCCAAGCGCCCTCTATGTAGCCGATCTAGTCGGCTACATAGAGGGCGCTTTCAATAATGCAAAACCGACGTCAATCATGAAGGTGTTGGAGTTTCTACATTACAATTCTGCCAGGAAGACTGCTTCACAACAAATCAACCCAGTAAAAGCGACCTATTTTCAAAATAAATTTCAAACTGCAGTAGACACCAAATCCCGGCCGATACGGAATGACTATGAGCACCACACAGGCTGGAACTTTGAGCTCCGACTTGTGTGGTGTCCATCGTTATCACGGGAAGCTTAGCTGAAAGCTACCGGTCGCGTCCACAGGTTGCGGATGGTGGAAAGCTCCGTTTTTATGCGAAGTAGCTTCAAATGCGGCCGCGGGCAGTCAGCGATTTTCGAGAGGAGAGTCTCAGTGAAGAGTCAGGTGGCACTGGCTCTTAATTAAATACTGAATGCCAATGATACTCGAGATGACAAGGCGAGTTATTGGCGCCTTCAAATAACCAATGGCCAACATCAGCGTCTGTTCCCAGGTTAGGGGCGGCTGGCGGCGAGCGTCGGATCTTGGAGCAAGCGGTTCACCACAACGAGGGATATGTGTGCAAACCCACAAAACCCATGCGGTTGGGACGCTGGGCCAGTAACCCGCCCCCGGAAAACTATGACAACTACTATGAGAAACAAAGGAATAGTAAAAATGGACACCCCCAACGTTGACGACCTACGCAAACGAAAAAAGGACCATGATTTGCGGATCTGCACTTGAAATGTCTGCACTCTTTATAGAGAAGGTGCAGTATACGCGCTGGCGGATGTATTTGAGAAGTACAAGGCAGATATAACCGCCTTACAGGAAGTGCGATGGACTAGGAATGGCGTCACTACAACACCAAACGGTGACGAACTATACTAAAGCTGCCATAACACGAGACATGAATTTGGCTGCGGATTTGTGGTAAGTCGGAGACTGAAACACCTTGTCTCCAGCTATACTCCGGTGGATGAGAGGCTAGCCACAATACGCATAAAAGCCAATTTCTTTAACATCAGCCTCATTTGTGCCCATGCCCCGACGGAAGAGAAAGACGAGCAGACCAATGATATTTTCTACGAGCGCCTAGAGAGAGAATATGACCACTGCCCCGCCCATGATATTAAAATCGTTCTGGAAGATTTTAATGCGTAAATAGGGAAGGAAGACATTTTTGGTTCAACAGTCGGAAAGTTTAGCCTCCACGAGATAATGTCCAGTAATGGGATGAGGCTGATAGATTTCGCCGCTTCAAAAAACATGGTAGTTAGTAGCACCAGATTTTAACATCAAAATATTTACAAAGCCACATGGCTGTCACCCGATCAAAACACAAGAAACCAAATTGATCACGTTGTGATAGATGGAAGGCACTCATCCAGCGTGTTAGATGTACGATCGATCCGTGGAGCGAATATAGATTCGGATCATTACCTTGTTGCAGCAAAGGTTCGCACCCGTTTGAACATGGCGAGGAAAGTACAATCTGACACTGCACGGAAGCTGGATATTGAAAAGCTGCAAACACATCTGATGGCAGCGGCATACTCCACTGGACTAACCCAACTGCTTCATGAAAGCACTCCTTGTTCCCATGATATAATGGCGCAGTGGCAAACTATTGCCCACTCCATGGGAAATGCAGCGAAATCCATCCGGAAGCCTCCTCCAAAAAACCCATGGTACGACCAAGAGTGTCGAGATGCTACTGAAGCCAAGTATGCGGCATATAGACCAACCCTGCAATCAGTAGAAACGCGCCAGATGAAGGAGAGTTATCTGCAGAAAAGGAAAGAGGAGAAACGTCTATTCCGCAGAAAGAAAAGGAAAATGGAAATACGTCAGTGTAAGCGAATTGAGATGTACAGGAGTCAGAATGAAGTCGGGAAATTCTACCAAAGGATTAAACACCAAAACCGATGGCTTTGGTGCAAGCACATCCTCCTGCAAAGACAAAGAAGGAAATCGTGTAACTGACACAGATAACATGCTGAGGATATGGAAAGAACATTTTACCCAACTGCTAGTGTCCGATGTTGGCGGCGAAGAGGATACCGCAGAACCAATCCCTGATGATGGTATTGAATGTTTACCTCCTAGTCAGAATGAGCACCAAGTAGCAGTAACCCGATTAAAGAACAACAAGGCAGCAGGAGCCGACGGGTTACCAGCTGAACTATTTAAGACCGGAGGCGACACGCTGATAAGGCGTATGCATCCGCTTATCTGCGCAATCTGGCTAGAAGAACGCATTCCCGATGATTGGAGCCTCAGCATACTATGTCCCGTACACAAGAAAGGAGACAAGACGGAATGTGCCAACTACAGAGGAATAAGTCTCCTCCCCATCGCATACAAGATACTCTCGAGCGTACTGTGTGAAAGATTAAAACCTAAAGTCAATGAGATAATTGGGCCCTATCAATGTGGCTTTAGACCTGGTAAATCCACCCTAGACCAGATATTCACACTGCGCCAAATCCGGGAAAATACCCGCGAAAGACAAATCAACACCTACCATCTCTTTGTTGACTACAAAGCCGCCTTTGATACTCCTTTACGTTCAAAGGTATTTCAAGCCATGTCTAAGTTTGGTATCCCTGCAAAATTAATAAGACTTTTCAGGATGACACCTGCTGATACGCGTTCCTCAGTAAGAATAGGAAAGAGACTCTCCGAACCATTTAATACTAAACGAGGTTTCAGACAAGGAGACAGCCTATCGTGTATCGTGTATATCGGTCGGTCACCGGAAGTAGTTACTCTCGAAAGAGAGTCAGTGAAAATGGGTCTGGCAGTAAATGGAGATAAGACGAAATGGATGGTTTCAACTCCCAAAAAGCCTTGCACAACCGAGCAGATAAAAAAAATGGAGAAAGTTGGGAACCACAACTTTGAGACAGTCAGTAACTTTATCTACCTAGGCACCGCCGTAACCGAAACGAATGACACCAGATTTGAGATAAAGCGAAGAATAATACTGGCAAACAGATGCTACTTTAAACTAAGCAGTAAGCAGTTTAGAAACAAGGCCACCTCTCGACAGACGAAGACTACACTTTACAAGACACTGATACTACCCGTGCTGTTATATGGTTCTGAAGCATGGGTACTTGTGAAAGCAGATGAGGCAGTACTTGGAGTATTTGAGAGAAAGATTCTTCGTAAAATATATATGGACCAGTTTGCGTTAACGGAGAATACAGGCGACGTATTAACCACGAGCTGTATGAAATCAAAATACAACGGTTGCGTTGGCTAGGTCATGTTGTCAGAATGGATGAAGAAGCTCCAGCAAAGAAGTCTTTTGAAGGCAAACACGGTGGTACACGCAAACCGGGAAGACCAAAGACCCGATGGAAAGATCAATTTGTGGGAGACACCTCGAAACTTGGTGTCAGAGATTTTAGAATAAGCGCGGAAGATCGAGGCGCTTGGAACGCTATTCTACGTTCGGCTAGTGGAACAAATATTCTGTCATAGCCAATTAAAGTAAAGTAAGTAGACACCAAATGCAAATGGAGGGAAATTCATAACATTGGAATCGGAGATAGAACTGAACATCTAAACAATTCGCATGTTGAATTGAATGAGCTTAATGAATGTTTCGTTAATATTGAACCTGTGGAACCAATTTCGGACATATTTGAACAGCCGTGCACTCGATCCATTGAGAATCCATTTACTTTCCGTTGTGTAGATGGGAATAAGGTTTTCGAAAGCTTTTACTACCTGACTTAATACCCTACATAACAACTCTATATTGACTAAATCGATTATTCCTACTGAGTGGGTCAAAAGTCAAAGAGTTTACCTATTACTAAAGCAAATAGAGAGTACCGCCCTATAGCTATACTACCTTTCTTATCTACAACTTTAGAATGCATTATGTCTGATCAAATTAATAACTTTCTAACTGAGAATGACTTACTATCTGACAGACAATCTGCATACCGCAAGAAAAGAAGCTGCTGCACCGCTCTGTTGGATGTTAGTGAAAACCTTCGCCAAAACATGGATGACAAAATGGTGTCGTTCCTACTTCTTTTTGGACCACAGTGAAGCAATTGATACCGTTAATCATCATATTCTGATATTAAAACTGCAAAAACTGTTTAAGTATTCTCATACCGCATGTAAACTTATGCTATCATATATGTCACAAAGAGCACAAGCGGTAGTAACTGAAAGTCGTTGAACTCCAGTCTACTTGAACTATCCAAAGGCGTTCCCCAAGGATCCATTCTTGGCCCTCTACTGTTCTCTATTTATATAAATGATCTTCCGGATGTTGCCCAAAAAGTAATTGCGGATTTTTCATATAGTCGGCGTTGACAAATTTTTGCACAGCTTGTGACTCTGTAATTGCATTCTTTCTTCTGTCAGTTATCAGCTGTTACTTTTAGCTTGCTTTAGAAAAAAGTGTAAAAAAAGTATATTTCATTAAAGTTCATTCTAGGTTTTATTAAAAATGCATTTACTTTCTTTTAAAAAATCCGCAATTACTTTTTGGGCAATAGCTAACTGTAAACACACAAATGTATGCTGATGATCTGCAGCCATATATTGGTACAAAAATAGGCGATATTCAAAAATGTGTATCTGATATAAACTATGATTTGAATCAAGTTTATAACTGGGCAAAAAATAATAAACTTTGCATAAACCCATCAAAGTCGAAACTACTCGTAATTCATAGATGTAAACTAGCTATCCTGGATAATTTAATTGTACATCTTAATAACACTTCAATATCACGAGTTGGAACTGGTTGCAACTTGGGTTTAACTGCAATTCAACCTGGACTAATCACATCAGTAAAACTCTTAGCAAAGGGTATGGAATGCTGCGTAATCTGTGGGCAGTCCGCCTCTCTACACCATTTCAAATCCGCATGCTGCTTGCAAAATCATATCTGATTCCCACTCTCCTATCCAAACGAAAGAGCCTGGGTATCTCTTCGCTCATCTAAAATTTGCACGATCTATAATAGAGAACTGAAAATTGTACCACCGAGAATAAAATGCCTTAAGAACATGGATCAGCAGAGGTACTCCTCAAGGAGGTGTACCGTACTCCTCTACTTGGGTATATAGCCATAAACAAGACAGGAAATTGAACTTCAAAACCAACATTTTGGAAAGGGCAAGAAAGGCCACTCTTGCCCATATACACCTGCAAGAGAGCCATTGGCAAAAGTTGGGGATTTTGACCACGTGTCATGCATTGGTCATATACTGCAGTTGTCATATCTATTATGCTATATGGTGTTGTGGTCTGGTGGACGGTGCTGCAAAAGTCCACCTACTGCTCAATACTTAAACGGATCATCACTGCATCAATCACTGCCGTGAGGCTAGGGGAGCTTTCTCTTTGGTCATGTGGCGGCTACGGACACTTAGGATTACAACCTACCTGAGCCGCTTTTTGATAAAAATTACTGTACCACTATGCCTGATAGAACCGATTGGAACTACGATATCCCTGGTAACAGAAGTTACATAGACTTCTATACGGATGGTTCCAAACTAAACGACCAGATGGTCTTTAAGGGTGTACTCTAAAGATCTAGAACTGGTCATATCGAAGAGGTTAGCCGACCACTGCAGTGTGTATCATAGCAAAGATCCTTGCAATTAAGGAAGTGATGGAATGGCATAGATATAATGTCATTACGACGATTGGCATAAATATCTTCTCAGACAGCCAGGCAGCCATTAAATCCCTGGAGAAGGTATTTCTAAACACAAAAAACGGTCCTCGACTGTTGCAGATCTCTCAACGAGATGGCTGAACAGTTCAAAATTCACCTTTTCTGGGTGGCGGGCCACAGAGATATCCCACGGAATTCTAAAGCAGACGAGCTTGCGAGACTAGGAACTAACTAACACACTACAGGGATTCCCACAGGGAATCTGTGGGTATGCCTCTAGCGACATGCAGTCTAAGTTTTCAGGACCAGGCCCGAAGTGCAACGAATGATAGATATATAGATATGTGGCCTCATCTAGACTTGAAGAGGTCTACTGCTTTGCTGTCATTGGCTAGAACAGACGTCTCAGTCATTGTGTCCGTCCTGACAGGTCACTGTCTAATCGGAAAACATGCTGACAGAAGCTGAAGGTTGCCAGCAATGACTTTTGCAAAAGCTGTAGGGATATCGAGGAAGAAGAGACTTTAGAACTACCTACCAGTTAGAAGGATTTCCACTTTAGTTTCCCATTTCTTTGAGAACCTGAGAGATCTTCTTTTCAGATCCTAAAAAGAAAACATTTTCGAGCTTATTATAAAGATTTGAGCCAAAAATGAGAAACTCAATTTGTAAATGCCCAATTTCTCAATTTTTTTAAGGAAAAAATTCCTTTGTTGAAATATTTTTTACTTGATATTAGGAAATTTTTATCTTCAACGATAGTTTAATATATCTTTAACTTACAATTTGTTAAATGTAAACATTCGCAAGTTATTGGGCTTTTTTTAAGCGATCTGGTTCAGTGGTAGGAATAAGAAGGCATCTTCCTTCTTCTGTTCCTGTGTCTAAGTGAGTCTGATGGCAGATTGCCACTTCCTAACCTAAATTTAATTGAAGGGCATTAGTTTTGGTATGGTATGCCAAACTTCTGTCAAACTAGCAAAAATTAAAGCTTCTAGAAACCGAACAAGCATGATCGAGAGACCGGTTTACAGGGTAGCTATATCAGGTTATACAATAATTTGGACGGTATTTGGCACAGTTGTTGGAAGAGTCGTAACAGACCACTACATGCTCAATTTCTGCCAAATCGGCGAAAAAGTTGCGGCTTGTAAGGATTCAAGTAGTCAAAGCGGGAGATATCAGATTATAGATCGATTCGGACCAGTGGTTGGAAGTCGTAACAGAACACCACATGCAAAATTTCAGCCAAATCGGACAAAAATTGCGGCTTGTAAGGTTTCAAGAAATCAAATCGGGGCATGGGTTTATATGGGAGCTATATCAGGTAAAAGAACGATTCCGACCGTACTTGACACAGTTGTTGGAAGTCATAACAGAACACTACATGCAAAATTTCAGCTAAAACGGACAAAATTGCGGCTTGAAAGGGCTTAAGAAATAAAATCGGGACATGGGTTTATATGGGAGCTATTGGGTTGCCCAAAAAGTAATTGCGGATTTTTCATATAGTCGGCGTTGACAAATTTTTTCACAGCTTGTGACTCTGTAATTGCATTCTTTCTTCTGTCAGTTATCAGCTGTTACTTTTAGCTTGCTTTAGAAAAAAAGTGTAAAAAAAGTATATTTGATTAAAGTTCATTCTAAGTTTTATTAAAAATGCATTTACTTTCTTTTAAAAAATCCGCAATTACTTTTTGGGCAACCCAATATATCTAAATCTGAACCTATATGGCCCATACCCAAAGATCTAGATCAACATTAAGGATCTGTCAAAATTTCAAGCGGCTAGCTTACGCGTTCACTATCTGCTATCGTGATTTCGACAGACGGACGGACGGACATGGCTAGACCAGAACGTCAAGACGACCAAGAATATATATACTCAATGGGGTCTTAGACGAATATTTCGAGATGTTACAAACGGAATGACTAGAAAAGTATACCCCAATCCTATGGTGTGCTTCTGTTTTTTTTATACCCTCCACCATAAGATGGGGGGTATATTAATTTCATCATTCTGATTGTAACTACTCGAAATATTCGTCTGAGACCCCATAAAGTATATATATTCTTGATCGTCGTCAAATTTTATGTCGATCTAGCCATGCCCGTCCGTCCGTCCGTCTGCCTGTCGAAAGCACGCTAACTTCCGAAGGAGTAAAGCTAGCCGCTTAAAATTTTGCACAAATACTTCTTATTAGTGTCCATGCTTGATATAGCTGCTATATAAACCGATCTTGGGTCTTGACTTCTTGAGCCTCTAGAGTGCGCAATTCTTATCCGATTGGGATGAAATTTTGCACGACGTGTTTTGTTATGATATCCAACAAATGTGCTAAGTATGGTTCAAATCGGTCCATAACCTGATATAGCTGCCATATAAACCGATCTTGGGTCTTGACTTCTTGAGCCTCTAGAGTGCGCAATTCTTATCCGATTGGAATGAAATTTTGCACGACGTGTTTTGTTATGATATCCAACAAATGTGCTAAGTATGGTTCAAATCGGTCTATAACCCGATATAGCTGCCATATAAACCGATCTGGGGTCTTGACTTCTTGAGCCTCTAGAGTGCACAATTCTTATCCGATTGGAATGAAATTTTGCACGACGTGTTTTGTTATTATATCCAATAACTGTGCCAAGTATGGCTCAAATCGGTTAATAACCTGATATAGCTGCCATATAAACCGATCTGGGGTCTTGACTTCTTGAGCCTCTAGAGTGCGCAATTCTTATCCGATTGGAATGAAATTTTGCACGACGTGTTTTGTTGCGATATCCAATAACTGTGCCAAGTATGGTTCAAATCGGTCCATAACCTTATATAGCTGTCATTTAAACCGATCATGGGTCTTGACTTCTTGAGCCTCTAGAGGGCGCAATTCTTATCCAATTTGAATGAATTTTGGCACTTAGTATTTTGTTATGATATCCAACAACTGTGCCAAATAGGGTTCAAATCGGTTCATAACCTGATATAGCTGTCATATAAACAGATCTGGGGACTTTACTTTTTGAGCTTTTAGAGGGCTCAATTTCTATCCGATTTGGCTGAAATTTCGCAAGACGTTTTTTATTATTACTTTCAACAATTATGTCAAATAAAGTACAAGTCGGTTCATAACCTGATATAGCTGCCACATAAACCGATCTGGGATCTTGACTTCTTGAGCCTCTAGAGGTCGCAATTATTATCCGATTTGCCTCAAAATTTTGTACGACGGATTCTCTCATGACCATTAACATATGTGTTTATTATGGTCTGAATTGGTCTATAGGCCGATACAGCTCCCATATAAATCGATCTCTCTATTTTACTTCTTGAGCCCACAAAGGGTGCAATTGTTATTCGAATTGGCTGACATTTTACACAGGTCTCCAACATATAATTTAATTGTGGTCCAAACCGGACCATATCTTGATATCGCTCTAATAGCAGAGCAAATCTTTTCTTATATCCTGTTTTGCCTTAGAAGAGATGCCGGGAAAAGAACTCGACAAATGCGATCCATGGTGGAGGGTATATAAGATTCGGCCCGGCCGAACTTATCACGCTTTTACTTGTTTGTTTTAAATGTGAAAGTGTTTTTCTCGAACTCTATGCTCGGAGGAGTGATATCGAATGTATGTATAAACAAAGGAATTGTTGAAAAGGCGTCAAATTTCTTCATTATACCCACAATGAAGAAATTTGACGCCTTTTCAACAATTCCTTTGTTTATACATACATTCGATATCACTCCTCCGAGCATAGAGTTCGAGAAAAACACTTTCACATTTGAAACAAAAAAAAAAAAACAGAAGCACATATTTTAATGCATTAATAATTTTATCTTTTTTTTATTATCGAATATTTATTTTGTATATAATCATGTCTATGTATGTTTGCAGTGTTAGTTGATTGCGAAATTCAGTTGATCTTGCTTTGTTATGTAACTGCAGGGAAATAACCAAACTTAAGAAACGAAAACTTGTACAATTGGTTTGCTTTTGCTTCAATATTTCCAAAAGCTGTCTTCGTTTGTTTTCCACCAAATCTTATGGTCACACCACTTCCAGTTCAAATCACGCCATCCCCATTTCATGCAGTTTGTGGCTGTGGAAAATGTTCTAGGAAATAGTACTCCTGTTATGATATCCTTTTGATTTTTCCATAAGGCGATCCTTTGTGGGACTTTAGCAATTCCAGACATGGTAATGATGCGAACTCACTGTAGTCGTTTACTTAAACCGAGTACCAGCTTGTAATTGGTGCTTTTATATGCTAATTCTTTGTGTGTTTTTGAGGTATTTTCCCTATATTTTGTGGTGATAAAAAAATGTGTATGTCGGGAACTAACCTAACTTAGGGAGCGAATATCTATGACGATATACAGTTACAGTCTGGAACAAATAAATAATTGCAAAAAATTTCTTAAAGCCTCAAACATAGGATGGTATTTTCCCTATATTTATGGTGATAAAAAAACGTGTATGCCGGGAACTAACCTAACTTTGGGAGCGTATATCTATGACGATATACAGTTACAGTCTGGAACAAATAAATAATTGCAAAAAATTTCTTAAAGCCTCAAACATGGGATGGGAGCTTGACATTGCCTGACATTGAATCCATCTTCCGATTATTTTTTCGATTTTTTTCGGATTGGGTTTCAACAATCGTGTCCAGTACATATTCTCTATATCGGTCCATCACCTCATATGGCACCCATATAAACCAATCTTCATACTTAGCTTCTTGAGGGCGCAGCATTTGTCTTATTGAGTTGAAGAATGGCACGACAATTTTTTTTTTAACAACTTTCAACAGCTATATTATATTGGTTGCCCAAAAAGTAATTGCGGATTTTTCATATAGTCGTCGTTGACAAATTTTTTCACAGCTTGTGACTCTGTAATTGCATTCTTTCTTCTGTCGGTTATCAGCTGTTACTTTTAGCTTGCTTTAGAAAAAAGTGTAAAAAAAGTATATTTGATTAAAGTTCATTCTAAGTTTTATTAAAAATGCATTTACTTTCTTTTAAAAAATCCGCAATTACTTTTTGGGCAACCCAAAGAGAATCAACGAAAATGGGTTTGACAGTAAATGGTGATAAGACAAAGTGTATATGATATCAACTCCCACAAAGCCCTGTAAATCCGAGCAGATAAGGACAAGTAAAAGCGCGCTAAGTTCGGCCGGACCGCATCGTATGTACCCTCCAAGATGTATTGCGCCCTCTAGAAGCTGAAAAAGTATTATCAAGAGATCGGTTTATGTGGGAGCTATATCAGGTTAACAATCGATTTGGATCATACTTGACACAGGTGTTGGAAGTCATAACAAAACACCTCGTGAAAATTTTCAGACAAATCGGATAAGAATTGTGCCCTTTAGAGGCTCAAAAAGTATTATCAAGAGATCGGTTTATGCGGGAGCTATATCTGGTTATGAATCGTTTTGAACCATACTTGGCACAGTTGTTGGCAGTCATAAAAGTTCAGCCAAATCGAGTTCTAATTGCGCCCTCTAGCGGCTCAAGAAGCCAAGATCCGAGATCGGTTTATATGGGAACTAGAGGCTCAAAAAGTATTATCAAGAGATCGGTTGATATGGGAGCTATATCAGGTTATGAACCGATTTGAAGCATACTTGGCACAGTTGTTGGTAGTCATAACAAAATACTTAGTGAAAATTTTCAGACAAATCGTATATGAATTGTGCCCTCTAGAGGCTCAAGAAATAAAATCGGGAGATATGTTTACATGGCAGCTATATCAGGTTATGAATCGATTTGAACCATACTTGGCACAATTATTGATAGTCATAACAAAATACTTCATGCAAAATTTCAGCCAAATCGGGTTATAATTGCGCCCTCTAGCGGCTCAAGAAGCCAAGATCCGAGATCGGTTTATATGGGAGCTATATTAGATTACGAACCGATTTGAACCATACTTAGCGCAGTTACTTGAAGTCGTAACAAAACACCTCGTGAAAATTTACAGACAAATCGGATGAGAATTGCGCCCTCTAGGGGCTCAAGAAGTCAAGACCCAAGATCGGTTTATATGGCAGCTATATCAAATCATGGACGGATTTGAACCATACTTAGCGCAGTTGTTGGAAGTGATACCAAAACTACACGTGCAAAATTTCAGTCAAATCGGATGAGAATTGCGCCCTCTGGGGGCTCAAGAAGTCAAGACCCAAGATCGGTTTATACGGCAGCTATATCAAAACATGGACCGATTTGGCCCATTTACAATCCCAACCGACCTACACTAATAAACAGTATTTGTGCAAAATTTCAAGCAGCTAGCTTTACTTCTTCGAAAGTTAGCGTGCTTTCGACAGACAAACGGAGAGACGGACAGACGGACGGACATGGTTAGATCGACTTAAAATGACATGACGATCAAGAATATATTGGGTTCTCAGACGCATATTTCGAGGTGTTACAAACAGAATGACGAAATTAGTATACCCCCATCCTATGGTGGAGGTTATAAAAACAACTTTTGTATGCCGGGAACTAACCGGAATTTGAGGAGCGGATATCAATAACGATATAAGGTGCCGTCTGGAACAAATAGTAATAATAGACATGTTTTCTCTTGGCCTCAACCATAGTTTGAGGCCTTGACGTTGTATAGGGTCCCAGTGAGTTCTTGTTTATATAAAGCCCCTTATTAAACACATCTCCCGATTATTTTTCTTAAGCTTATTAAGGGCGCAATTTTTATCCGATTGGATTTCAACAATCGTGTCCAGTACATATTGTCTAGATCGCTCCATCACCTCATATAGCTCCCATATATAAACCAATATTTCGATTTTACTTCTCGAGCCACTATAGAGCGTAATTCTTATCCGATTTGGCTGAAATTTTACGCAATGGCGTATACTTTGGTAGCCAACAGCCATGACCTACATAACAAAACAGTTCGTGAAAATTTTCAAACAAATCGGATTAGAATTGCGCCCTCTAGAAGCTTAAGAAGTCAAGATCCGAGATCGGTTTATATGGCAGCTCTTTTAAAACATCGACCGATATGGCCCATTAACAATCCCAATCGATCTACACTGAAAGGAAGTACTAATGAAAAATTTCAAGCGTATATTTTTGCTGCACGCTGGTTAAGTTCTTGAACGGGCCAAATTTGGATATAGCTACCATATGGACCGATCCGCCTATTAAGGGTCTGAAGCCCATAAATACTTTAGTTATCACCCGATTTCGCTCAAAATTTGAAACAGTGAGTGGTTTTAAGCCTCTAGACTTCCGACTTAAATATGTTTTAGATTGGACTTTGGGTTGCCCAAAAAGTAATTGCCGATTTTTCATATAGTCGGCGTTGACAAATTTTTTCACTGCTTGTGACTCTGTAATTGCATTCTTTCTTCTGTCGGTTATCAGCTGTTACTTTTAGCTTGCTTTAGAAAAAAAGTGTAAAAAAAGTATATTTGATTAAAGTTCATTCTAAGTTTTATTAAAAATGAATTTACTTTCTTTTAAAAAATCCGCAATTACTTTTTGGGCAACCCAATATATATAGATATAGCTGCCATTTAAACCGATCTGCCGATGAAAGGCCTAAAGCCCATTTGAGATTTATTTATTACCCGATTTCGTTAATATTTGAAACAGTGAATTGTTTTAGCCTCCCGACATTCGACCTAAATATGGTTCAGTATGGACTTTAATTAAATATAGCTGCCATATAGACCGATCTGCCGTTTAAGGGTCAGAAACCCATAAAGATGCATTTACTAGCCGATTTAGCCGAAATTTGAAGCAGTGAGTTGTTTTAAGCCTGGAGACTTCCGACTTAAATATGGTTCAGAATGGACTATATTTAGCGGAAAGTAAGTGTGAAATTTGTATACCAAATTCGTATTCTACTCTAAAATACCTTTCATTTGATACCCATATTGTCATAATCGGTTCACATGTCCGTTGGGGTGGATTTTGGGATGGGGCGTCCCCCCCGTGTTGGTTAACCCCAACATTTTACACCAATTTCCTGTTTATGGGGTACCATTAGGTGGGATACAAAGTTTCTATCAGATCGGTGCACCCATTTCCGAGATCTGGCGTTTTTGAAAATTGGGGTAAAGGGGATGGTTCACCCCTCCTTCGGATATCAAAAATCTTAGTACCCTATTTTCCGAGGGGGCTCAAACTCTGAACGCTGAAATTTTAAACGGCGAGTTATTTTAATCCGCCCGACATCTGACGTAAATATGATTCAGATCGGACAATATTTAGATATAGCTGCCATATAGGCCGATCTCCCTATAAAGGGTCTGAAGCCCATAAAAGCTTTATTTTTCATCCGATTTTGCTGAAATTTGAAATATTGAATTGTTTTTAGCCTCCCGACATCCGCCCCAAATATGGGTCAAATCAGACTATATAGATATAGCTGTCATATAGACCGATCTTCCAATTTAGGGTCTTAATCCCATAAAAAGCTGATTTTTTGTCTGAAAATGTTACTCGTATGTGAGCTCCCGGGACCTGAATAAAATGTGATCGAGACGAGCCCCTATTAGGATATAACTACGAAGTAGGTTAGGTTAGGTTGAAAAGAGGGTGCAGATATTAATCCGCTCCATACCACTATGGACATACACCGAAGCCAGTAATCGGCTTGTTGTGCGCTTTACTTTTTTACTTGTACCACTATTTTGCTCAACAGTGGTAAGTGCAATGTGCAGTTATTGCGCAGTTATCACAAATTCACACATCAATCATTGCGATGTCTTTTTTTTATCTATACATAAAATACAGGGAAGACCCCTTTAACTCAAAAATTACATATAAAAGCAAGGCCAAAAGCATGGCCAGCGATATTTAGCAAAAGTTCGTTGCATAAGAAACCGATCGAGAATGTCAGGAATCGCTGAAATGGCCCAAATGGCCGCCATCTTAAAATACCGCAAACGTTTGGACAAACAAAGGAATAAAAGGGTTGGCTCTTTGGAGAACGAAAACCCTTCCCCCAAATCAACTTCCAATTCACCCAAATTTAGGAAGTGGGGGTGGCGTAACATGATCTTGATGTGGCAAGATGACGACTTTGTCTATGAGATAAACAACAAATGCCACAAATCTTGATATCAAGGCCAATTTTGGTCAATTCCAATCGATTTCTGGTGATTGGAACCATCTGGAGCATACAAATTCCGTCCAATAGGACTACCGAGATGTTTAGTTTACTACACAAACATTAACTAATGAAATAAAAATGTGTGCGTATTAAATGTCACCGCTTTTTCCTTATGGCCATCTTTTGGGGCAGGTGAAGTGAAGGGTTATGTGTCAATGCGAAAAAAAACGCAATCATTGCATAACATCAAATTTTATCACATCGCTTTCAAATTCGTTCGTTTTTCCTCTCTAGCCTTATTTTCTACGGCACACATTTGCCATGGCTTCAATCAGCCCAGGCCATGTGATAGGAAGGTATGCGTGGCACTGGACCTATCGAAGGCATTCGACACGGTCAGCCATGCCAAGCTATTGGAGGACATCGCTAACACGTCCCTCCATCCAGGCCTGAAACGCTGCGTTGCGAATTGTCTGTGTGGTCGCCAGTCATTTGTGGAATTACGAGATAAGAAGTCGCAGCACCGTAGAGTGAAACAGGGAGTTCCCCATTCCACCCCATGGCATGAGGTGCCCCACCCATTGTTGACATCTGTGATAGGTTGAACGTCTACCTCAAAGAACTTGACTCATATTTCGCTGCAAGAAATCTGAAGATATCTGCCACCAAATCTTCAGCCACATTGTTCACTACAAATATGCGTTAGGTGAATACTGAACTGACATGGAGAAATGTTTCCGACCGATTCCGATCACTTACTTACTTTAATTGGCCATGACAGAATATTTGTTCCACTAGCCGAATAGCGTAGAATAGCGTTCCAAGCGCCTCGATCTTCTGCGCTCATTCTAAAATCTCTCTTAAATCTCTGACAACAAGTTTCGAGGTATCTTCCACCACTTGATCTTTCCATCGGGCCTTTGGTCTTCCCGGTTTGCGTGTGCCACAGTGTTTGCCTTCAAAAGACTTCTTTGCTGGAGCTTCTTCATCCATTCTGACAACATGACCTAGCCAACGCTGCCGTTGTATTTTGGTGAGTGTAACTATGCTATCGTCGTCATACAGCTCATACAGCTCGTGGTTAATACGTCGCCTACATTCTCCATTAACGCAAACTAGTCCATATACAGGGTGGCTGATGAATATTGCTACAATGATGAATATTGCTACATTTTTTTTTCGGTGTATGGAATACATTTTTCTTTTATTCATGTTAAATTAAATTATTAAATTAATTATTAAATTATTATTATTAAATAGAAAAAAAGTTATTACATTTTTTTTTGGTAGCGGCTTTCATCAGCCACCCTGTATATTTTACGAAGAATTTTTCTCTCAAATACTCCAAGTACTGCCTCATCTGCTTTCACAAGTACCCATGCTTCAGAACCATATAACAGCACGGATAGTATCAGTGTCTTGTAAAGTGTAGTCTTCGTCTGTCGAGAGGTGGCCTTGTTCCTAAACTGCTTACTGCTTAGTCCAAATTAGCATCTGTTTGACAGTATTATTCTTCGCTTAATCTCAAAACTGGTGTCATTCGTTTCGATTACGGCGGTGCCGAGGTAGATAAAGTTCCTGACTATCTCAAAGTTGTGGTTCCCAACTTTCTCCATTTTTTTTATCTGCTCGCTTGTGCAAGGCTTTTTGGGAGTTGAAACCATCCATTTTCACTGACTCTCTTTCGATTCTCTCAAAGGCAGCAGTTACTACTTCCGGTGACCGACCTATGATGTCGATGTCGTCGGCATAGGCGAGTAGCATGCGTTCTCTTGTGATTAGCGTGCCATATCCATTCACATCTGCATCTCGTATAATCTTCTCCAGGAGGATATTAAAGAGATCACACGATAGGCTGTCTCCTTGTCTGAAACCTCGTTTGGTATTAAATGGTTCGTAGAGTCCCTTTCCTATTCTTACTGAGGAACGCGTATCAGCAAGTGTCATCCTGCAGGGTCTTATTAAATTTGCAGGGATACCAAACTCAGGCATGGCTTGAAATACCTTTGAACGTAAAGGAGTATCCAGGCAGCTTGGTAGTCAACAAAGAAATGATTTGTCCTTCCCGGGTCTCTTCCAGGATTTGGCGCAGTGTGTATATCTGGTCTAGGGTGGATTTACCAGGTCTAAAGCCGCAATTTTCTCATTGACTTTAGGTTTTAATCATTCACACAGTACGCTCGAGAGTATCTTGTATGCGATGGGGAGAAGACTTATTCCTCTGTAGTGGGTACATTCCGTCTTGTCTCCTTTTTTGTGTACGGGACATAGTATGCTGAGGTTCCAACCATCGGGTATGCGTTCTGCTAACCAGATTGTGCATATAAGCTGATGCATACTCTTTATCAGCGTGTCGCCTCCGGTCTTAAATAGTTCAGCGAGTAACCCGTCGGTTCCGGCTGCCTTGTTGCTCTTTAGTCGGTACACTGCTACTTGGACCTCATTCTGACTGGGAGGTAAACATTCTATACCATCATCAGGGATTGGTTCTGCTGTATCCTCTTCCCCGCCAACGTTGGACACTAGCAGTTGCGTAAAATGTTCTTTCCATATCCTGAGCATGTTATCTGTGTCAGTTACACGATTTCCTTCTTTATCTTTGCAGGAGGATGTGCCTGCACCAAAGCCATCGGTTTGGTGTTTTATTCTTTGGTAGAATTTCCGGACTTCATTCTGACTCCTGTACATCTCAAATCGCTCACACTCACGTGTTTTCATTTCTTTTCCTTTTTCTGCGGATTACGTTTCTCCCCTCTTCTTTTCTGCAGATAACTCTCCTTCATCTGGCGCGTTGCTACTGATTGCAGGTTTGCTCTATGTGCGCATTCCTGGCTCCAGTAGCATCTCGACACTCTTGGTCGTACCATGGGTTTCTTGGTGGAGGCTTCCGGTACCCAAGTACGGATTTCACGGCATTTTGCATAAAGTCGGCAATAGTTTGCCACTGCGCCATTATGTCATCGGAACAAGGAGTACTTTCATCAAACAGTTGGATCAGTCGAGTGGAGTATGCCGCTGCCATTATTGATCTAAACGTATCTGCAAGATCTCATCAAAATCGGTTCAAATTTAGATGTAGCTCCCGTATATATGTATCGCCCGATTTGCACTTAAATGGCCTAGTAAAAACAATTTTCAAACGATCTGTTCGAAAAAAATTGATTCAGATTTAGATATAGCTCACATATACTAGCCGCACCGGGTCCGCTCCGCTGCGCCTTTTTTAACTCTCTTTTATCTTTTTAGGGTTGGTTGGACGAAATTTAAAGCGGTGGTGATCCCCTCTTAATGCTGACGACATTTGCCCTGCAGGGTCATGTAAAATAATTCTCCCCAAAGAGATGTCGCACTGCGGCACGCCATTTGGATTCGTCTATAAAAAAAGTCCCTTCTCATTGAGTTTAAACTTGAATCGAAAAGCTTTCATTGATGTGTGAGAGGGGTGCCCCTTCTCGGTGAGAGTGCGTAAAAAAATTTCGTACGAATCGCATTGCCAATCTCCGAGATCTGGTGGTTTTGAAAATTAGAATAATGAGAAATGCTTTCTAGGGGAGGGATGGCACTCAGACATTTCGACTGCACTCCCAAATCCATTTAATGTGAACCCCATATTGCCATGGCCAGTAAATATGAAATATTTGGAGGGTGTTTTGCGATTGGGGCGGCCACCGGCACTTTGCCCTGAAAATAGATATCAAATTCGTTCTTTACTCCCTAATACCGCGGCCCGATGGGTACTCAGACCCAAATTTTAATACAATTTTCGTATTCTATTTTCCAATACCTTTCCTTTGATACCCATATTGTCCCGATCGGTCCACTTTTGATTTTGAGTGGTGTTTTTGGGTAAAGGGGGAGGGCCCACCCCCTTCTGAAATCAACAAATTATAAAGCCTATTTCTCCTTCCTGACCATATTCGCAATCTACTGCCGAATAACTTTTACTTGAGTCCCATATTGTCATGATCGTCCAAAAAACCTATTTTTTTGTTTTGGGGTTGGGACGACCCCCCCCTGTGAATTGGACCCAATTTTTAATATGAAATTCTTTTTCTACTCGTGAATACCTTTCATTTGAGTCCCATAATGTCCCGATCGGTCCACTTTTGGGTAGTACTTTTGGGGTAGGGGGGAGGGTCCGTCCCCTTCTGATATCAAAAAATTAATATAGCCTCTGTTGCCTTCCAGACCAACCTACACAATCTGGGAAAAATTCAAAGTAATCGGTTCAGCCGTTTTTGAGTCTATACGGAACAAACAAACACAAGCTGATTTTTATAAAACGACTTATTGTCCGAATTTATAATTGTACTAGTGTAGTTGTAAGATATTATATAATCAGTTCCGCCCGACTTTAGCCTTTCCCCACTGGTTAAATTTAAGAATGGTTATTCCTATCCCTACTTTATACTTGACCGTGTATTTTTTGTTTGCTCATTGTAGAGCGAACGACAATAGTACATGTCGTCACCTATTTGTGTGCGGTTGTGTGTGTGTCTGTCGGTCAGATCCCTACATTTTGTTCTATTGTTTTTTATTTGTTCACTGCAACGAATGTAGGGAAAATACCGTTGACACAGTAGTAACGAATAAAAGCAGCGAGCAGAATTATAAAAAGCCACTTTTAAGTGAACATACTGAAACATCGTTGTGTTAGTCGCTGAAAACCCGATCTAGTATCCACAGTTGTTTGTAATCATCATGTCCGGCATCGCTGAAATGGCTCAATTGGCTGCTTTACAATACAGCGCAGGTGTGGAACGTAAGCGAGAGAATAAAAAGCTTGCCTTTTTGGAACAAGAAAATCACAGTCGCAGAACAACTACCAAATCACCCAGCTTCAAGAAGTGGGGGTGGCGTAACTTGAATTTGTGGCTTGGCAAAGGCTTTGTTGGTGAGGAAATCAACAAATGCCAAAAATATTGAAATCAAATACTAACAGTTCAATTTCTGCGAACTCCAATCGATTCCTGGAACTGAAAGTTTGGATAAGCAGATGAGTTCAAATGGTTTTCACAAAGCCGTGTAGGTGTTTTGGTTTATAAACGTTTACACACATGTTTGCACATAATGGAATAAAAAATATTTATTAATGGAATCGTTTTTCTATATGGTCCTCATTTGAGGCAAATGAAATGAAGGGTTTTGGTAGTGCGGAAACAAAGGAATTATTGAAAAGCGTTAAATGTCATCACATCGTGTTTACTTCGCTCACCCCCTATCTACACTTACATATATCATTTATAGAAATGTGTACATACGGTGCTTCTGTGTAGTAGTATGCAGTATATTAGGGCAGATCGAACAAATGATATTGTCATTTATTTAAGCTTTAGGTATTTGTGCGAATACAAACACAGACAATAAATAGATAGACAAACCAGCGACTCATTGAAGAGTCACCAAGTACAAAGATTAGAAATAAACAAAGAAAATTAAGAGAAGAGAGAATTTCAGCAGAACTCTGTATGAACAACGAGTATGATTTAGCTTGTTTTGAGGGCTTCGATTGAGAGCATTTTTTTTTGATTTCGTGCTGGTACTATTTTTTTTAGGGAAATTTCCCCAATTCGTTTTTCAAATAATCAAATATACGTTTTTAACCTTTTTTCTAAAGCAAGCTAAAAGTAACAGCTGATAACTGACAGAAGAAAGAATGCAATTACAGAGTCACAAGCTGTGAAAAAATTTGTCAACGCCCACTATATGAAAAATCCGCAATTACTTTTTGGGCAACCCAATATTTGTATTGGCCTTTTAGGTAGCTAAATCTAAAAATAAACCGTTCTGAACCATATACGACACGGAAAGTCGAAAAGCCTAACATTAGTCACTGTGTCAAATTTCAGTGAAATCGAATTATAAATGCACCTTTTATGGGGTCAAGACTTTAAATCGAGGTATCGGTCTATATGGCTGCTATATCCAAATTTGTATCGATTTGGGCCAAGTTGCAGAAAGTTGTCGAAGAGCCTAAAACAACCCAATTTCGGAGAAATCGGACAATAAATGTGCGTTTTATGGGCCCAAAACCTTAAATCGGGAGATCGATCTATATGGCAGCTATATCCAAATCTGGAGCGATTTGAACCAAATTGAAGAAGAATATTGAAAATAACGAAACTCACTGTTTCAAACCTAACCTTAAATCGAGAGATCGATCTATTGGGTTGCCCAAAAAGTAATTGCGGATTTTTCATATAGTCGGCGTTGACAAATTTTTTCACAGCTTGTGACTCTGTAATTGCATTCTTTCTTCTGTCAGTTATCAGCTGTTACTTTCTAGCTTGCTTTAGAAAAAAGTGTAAAAAAAGTATATTTGATTAAAGTTCATTCTAAGTTTTATTAAAAATGCATTTACTTTCTTTT
Source organism: Stomoxys calcitrans (assembly GCF_963082655.1). Lineage (NCBI taxonomy): Eukaryota > Metazoa > Arthropoda > Insecta > Diptera > Muscidae > Stomoxys > Stomoxys calcitrans. The sequence goes on along the minus strand of NC_081556.1, from coordinate 145,651,925 downwards.
AAAAAATCCGCAATTACTTTTTGGGCAACCCAATATATGGCAGCTATATCCAAATGTGGATCGATCTGTGCCATATAGCAGAAGTATGTCGAGGGGCTTAACTTAACTCACTGTTCCATATTTCAGCGACATCGGACAATAAATGCGCTTGTTATGGGCCCAAAACCTTAAATCTGGAGATCAGTCTATGTATATGCAGCTATATCCAAATCTGGACAGATCTGGGTCAAACTAAAAGAATATGCCGATTGGCCTAACACAACTCATTGTCCCAAATTTCAGCAAAATCGTATAATAAATGTGGCTTTTATGGGCCCAAAACCTTAAATCGAGAGATCGTTCTATATGGCAGCTATATCCAAATCTGGACCGATCTGAGCCAAATAGAAGAACGATGTCGAAGGGCCTAACACAACTCACTGTACCAAATTTCAGCAAAATCTGATAATAAATGTGTCTTTTAAGGCCTAAGACCCTATATCGGCGGATCGGTCTAAATGGGGGCTAGTCCGATATAGCCCATCTTCTAACTTAACCTGCTATGGACAAAAAAAAGAAACTGTGCAAAATTTCAGCTCAATATCTCTATTTTGAAAGACTGTAGCGTGATTTCAACAGACGGACGTACATGGCTACATCGTCTTAGATTTTTACGCTGATCAAGAATATATATACTTTATAGAGCCGGAAATTGATATTTGATGTGTTGCAAACGCAAATTTGCAAAAATTTTTATTGGAAGTCGTTCGCGTACTGTATTCGCCAGCCGAAGAGAACGCGAGAGAGACCAAATTTTGACAGTTTGTAAATAGAGAACCTGCAAATTTATACTGGGACTTTTTCTGTCAGCAGAAATTTGCGACTTTGAACAGATGTTTTGTAAAGGTCAGCTGTTTTTTTTTTTTTTTGAAAAGCAGCCATTACATGAAAATACAAAAGCTAACGGCAAAATGGATGAAAAAGGTAGATTTAAGCAAAAAATAATATTTATAATATTGTTTATTGGTAATTATTAAATTTGTTTCATTTTAATTTCCTTTTAACAAAGATTCATGGCAGCAGCTAGTTTGCGGTTACTGAAAACTCGTTATAATTTTACCTCAAGTCGGTTGTTCTAAGTTTTTTTTTTTGTGAAAAATTTCCCTAAATCGTTCTTTCAGAGGTTTGACAAGGTTACCACATTTGATTTTTTTGGGTTTCTTTGGCCAAAATGTTGCCATATACATATAAAAATTAATATGGCACCAACCAATTTATCAGCTGCTTACGTACATGCTCACACACAAATCTTAGCGTGTGGACCGTACTCAAATTCAAATATGTTGTTGCGATTTCAACCAAAACCCACCCTTCGAAATTAAGAAAGGAGCGCATTCAGCTTTTATTTGTTAAAATAATAAGATTTTGTAGTATTATCATATATATTAGTTAAATAAACACAACTTTCCAAAAGCCTTTGCCAACATCTTCCACTTGTATTATGTTGTTGTAATAGAAAGAAACCAAAGCGTAACACTTTCTTTCGCAATTGTTATTACGTCGTACAGATTTATTGCAACAGCGTGTTATGAAAGAAACATTTAGTTTTTATTTATTTAGAAGTATATTTATATTTTTATAAAATTAGTTTCTTATTTATGCATCCACTATTAATATATATATTTTTTTCCACCCCGAGTACCGAATATAGTGCCAACCTATAGTTAAAATATATTCATTCGTTACGTCACTGGTACTAACTCAACTTTATGTGCGAACAACCTTTATGCTCTCTGTCATGCTTGTCATATGGTAGCTATTGTTAGTCGCATGCTAGAGAAGAAGAAGAGTTGGTTGCTTTTTTATTTCGCCAGAAGAATTATTATAAGAATTACCACAAAATTTTGCCGCAAATAAAGGGAAATTTATAGCATACAAACAAATAACATAAAAGAAACAAACGCCAAACAATTACAAGAAGATATTAAAGCCCTGTAATATCCTGCAAGGACATGACCACAAGCAGTGAGGATGTATTGCTACAAATGGGTGAGGTACGTTTCAAGAAAGGCGATGGAACCTTGTATGTGATGAATGAACGTTTGGCCTGGATGGCTGAAAATCGTGATACAGTGGCTGTATCTCATCGTTTTGCCGATATTAAAAGTGGGTAAAAGTTTGTTTTTATGGTCATCTAGATTAATGTTTTATTTGTTATTTCTTGCTTACTATAGCCCAAAAAATCTCACCTGAAGGCAAACCCAAGGTTCAGCTGCAGGTAGTATTGCATGATGGCAACACCTCCACATTCCATTTTGTTAATCGCAATGGCCAACAAGCCATGTTGGCCGATCGTGACAAAGTCAAAGAACTACTGCAACAATTACTGCCAAATTTTAAGCGAAAAGTGGACAAGGAACTTGAGGAAAAGAATCGTATATTGTCGGAAAATCCACATCTCTTCCAATTGTACAAAGACTTGGTCATAACACAAGTGCTGACCAGCGATGAATTCTGGAATACCCATGCCAAAGAGCATGCAATGAAGAAAGTTAACAAAAAGCAAAGTATAGGTATGTATGTAAGCAAGACGCCCAGAGTTTAGAGGAAGACCAAACAAGAGCAAAACACCCAAAAATTACAGAGTCAAAACTGAGGATGTTTTTTTTTCTTTCAAATTTGAGTCGCAAATTCTTACGCCTAGCAACTGGCTGAAATGTCGCTGTAAACCAGAACTGGAGTTTATTAAATTTTGCAGTCTTCGCACTCGGAGATCTGCGTCATTCACAGACAGCGAATAAACATTGTTCAGGATTTTTCGGTAATCTCTAAATATGAAAGACAGGGTTATCAGTGAGAAATTTTGAAAAGGGTGCACGAAAAAGACTTTTTCTTAAAAAAGATTCATAGAAAAAGAATTTTACTGAAAAGAGTTCACACAACACCGATTTAAATGAAGAAAAGAGTAAGAATTTGATATCCAAATTGACCCCATTACGCCCGAAGACCGCCCCACCGACCACCAAACAAATCTGCCCAAATGTACATGCTTACCGATTGGGACAATATGGTACTCTTTCGGAGTAGAGTACGTATGTTAAGTTTTAATTCGAGCACAAGTCTCTGCAAAACACCTGACGGATATATGACCATTGGTTATTTAAACGCGTCAATATCTCCAAATTGGAGAAAGATGTCGAGTGGACTAACACAACTCACTGTCCCGAATTTTGGCAAAATTGGACAATAAATGTGGCTTTTGTGGGTCTAAGACCTTAAATCGGAGGATCGGTCTATATGGCAGCTGTATCCAAGTTTGGACCGATCTGGGCCAAATTGAAGAGGGATGTCGAAGGGCCTTACACAACTCACTGTCTTAAATTTCAGCAAAATCGGATAACAAATGTGGCTTTTATGGGTCCAAAACCTTAAATCGGCAGATCGGTCTATATGGCAGCTATATCCAAATCTGGATCGATCTGGGCCAAATTGAAGAAGGATGTCGAAGGGCCAAATTTCGGCGACATCGGACAATAAATGCGCCTTTTATGGGCCCAAAACCTTAAATCGAGAGATCGGTCTATATGGCAGATATATCCAAATCTGGACCGATATGTGCCGTATAGCAGATATATGTCGAGGGGCTTAACTTAACTCACTGTTCCATATTACGGCGACATCGGACAATAAATGCGCCTTTTATGGGCCCAAAACCTTAAATTGAGAGATCGGTCTATATGGCAGCTACATTAAAATCTGAACCGATCTGGACTAAATTAAAGAAGGATATCGAAGGGCCTTACACAACTCATGTCTTGAATTTCAACGACATCGGGCAATAAATGCGCCTTTTATCGGCTCAAAACCTTAAATCGAGAGATCGGTCTATATGGCAGATTTATCCAAATCTGGACAGATATGTGCCATATAGCAGAAGTATGTCGAGGGGCTTAACTTAACTCACTGTCCCAAATTTCTGCAAAATCGGACAATAAATTCGACTTTTATGGGTCCGAAATCTCAAATCGAGAGATCGGTCTATATGGCAGCTTTATCCAAATCTGAACCGATATGGGCCAAATTAAAGAACGATGTCGAAGGGCCTAACACAACTCAGTGTCCCGAATTTCAGCAATATCGGATAATAAATGTGGCTTTTATGAGCCTAAGACCCTAAATCGGCGGATCGGTCTATATGGGGGCTATATGAAGATATAGTCCTATATAGCCCATCTTCGAAATTAACCTGCTTAGGGACAAAAAAAGAATCTGTACAAAGTTTCAGATCAATATCTCTATTTTTAAGGACTGTAGCATGATTTCAACGGACAGACGGACAGACAAGGCTAGATCGTCTTAGATTTTTACGCTGATCAAGAATATATATACCTTCTAGGGTCGGAAATGGATATTTCGATGTATTGCAAACGGAATGACAAAATGAATATACCCCCATCCTTCGGTGGTGGTTATAAAAAACCCACTTCATTTCAAATTTGGTAAAGATCAGACCAAGATTGTGGCTTTTGCAGATTTAAAAGGGCATGTCGGATGAAAGATATATATGGGAGTTATATCTAAATCTGAACCTATTTGTTTTTTTAAATCAATAGCGTTCGTCCTGGGACCAAACAAGTGAATTGTGCAAAATTTTATGAAAATCGGATAACAAATGCGACCTATACCTTGATTACAAGAATACATGGCCAGGCAGACAAACAGACGGACATGGCCAAATCGAATCAGGAAGTGATTCTAAGCCGATCGCTATACTTATCGATGGGTCTAGCTCTTCAACTTCTTAGCGTTGCAAACAAATGCACAAAGTTATAATACCCTGTACCACAGTGCGCCCTCTTGAGGCTCAAGAAGTTAAATAGGGAGATGGGCTTATATGGCGCTATATCAGTTTATGGACTGATTCAGACCTTATTTAGCACTATGTTAGATGTCATAGAAGAAGCTATTGTTCAGAATTTCAGCCTATTCGGATAAGAATTGCGCCCTCTAGAGGCTCAAGGAGTTAAATAGGGGGATTGTTTTATATGGTAGCTATATTAGTTTATAAACCGATTTCGACCTTAATTAGCACTTATGTTAGAGGTAATAGCCGAAGTCATTCTGCAAAATTTCAGCCAATTCGGATAAGAATTGCGCCCTCTAGAAGTTCAAGAAGTTAAATAGGGGGATTGTTTTGTATGGGAGCTATATCAGTTTATGGACCGATTCAGTCCTTACTTAGCACGTATGTTAGAGGTCATAGACGAAGTTATTGTGCAAAATTTCAGCCAATTCGGATAAGAATTGCGCCCTCTAGAGGCTCAAGAAGTAAAATCGGTAGATCGGCTTACATGGGAGCTATATCAGTTTATGGACCGATTCAGACAATATTAAGCATGCATTTTAGAGGTCATAGTTGCTGTGACTGTTCAAAATTTTAGCAGAAATGGATAAGAATTGCCCTCTCTAGAGGCTCAAGAGGTTAAATAGGGAGATCGGTTTATATGACAGCTATATCAGTTTATGGACCGATTCAGACAATATTCAACACTTGTTTTAGAAGTCATAGTTACACTGACTGTTCAAAATTTCAGCAAAATCGGTTAAGAATAACGCCCTCTAGAGCCTGAAGAATTTAAATCGGGAGATCGGTTTATATGGAAGCTAAATCAGTTTATGGACCAATTCAGATCATATTTGGCACGTTTGTGAGGGGTCACAGAAGAAGTCAATGTGCAAAATTTCAGCCAATTCAGAATTGCACTTTTTAGAGGCTCAAGAAATATTAACGGGAGATCGGTTTATTACTAAATTTCCCCTGAACATTCCACTAAGGAACAGGTGATACTTCTCTCATATCAATGAGTGCAGTCCTATAAAAGTTTAAGCTCAATGATAGGGGGCCTCCAAACGGCGTGCCGCAAAGAGACACCTCTTTTTGGAGAAGTTTTAACATGGCACCATAATGTAGTCATTCCGTTTGTAACACCTCGGTCAAGACCCTGATAAAGCTCCCATATAAACCGATCTCCCGATTTGACTTCTTGAGCCCTTTGAAGCCTCAATTTTGATCCGATTTGGCTTAAATTTTGCAAATAGTATTCTGTTTTGATTCCCAAAAACGGAGCCAAGCACCGTCCAAATCGATCTACAACCTGATATAGCTCCCATATTAACCAATCTCCTGATTTGACATCTTGAGCCCCTGTAAGCCTGAATTTTCATCCAATTTGACTGATATTTTGCCCTTAGTATTCTGTTATGAATCCGAACAAGGGAGCCAAGTACGATCCAAATCGGTCTACAACCTGATATAGCTCCCATATAAACCGATCTCCCGATTTGACTTTTTGAGCCCTTTGAAGCCTCAATTTTGATCCGATTTGGCTGAAATTTTGTATATGGTTTTTTGCTATGACTCCCAACAACTGTGCCAAGTACAGTTCAAATCGGTAAACAACATGATATATCTCCCATATAAACCGATCTCCCTATTTGACCTCTTAAGCCCTTACAAGCCGCGATTTTTATCCGATTTGGCTGAAATTTTGCATATAGCGTTCTGTTATGACTCTCAACAATTGCGCCAAGTACGGTCTAATCCGGTCTATATACAGATATAGTTCCCATATTTAAGCAGAATCCATGGTGGTGGGTTCCCAAGATTCGGCCGGCCGAACTTAGATCTCTTTTACTTGTTTCTAAATAAAAAATACCTTTACAATTGAAAGAGGGGAAAATTTAACAGCCTTCGGTCGGGCTTCAGATTTTCTCCTCTCTCATAGGTCCAAGGTAAAAATGACCTTTGCATTCCTAAGAGGGGGAAATTAAACGGCCTTCGTCCGTGCTAAATACTTTCTCCTCCCTCATAGGTCCAAAAGTAATATAAAGTCAAGATTTTCTAAATAAAAATCCCTTTGCTTTCCGGATAGAGGGAGAATTCGTGGTCCATTCCCGCCCGATATTCGCATGATGTCCGATTTAGGGGTGTTTTCGCGGGTGAGTGGTCCCTCAGACACTTGTCCCTGAAAATACCATTTATTTAAAATCCATATTGCCATTGGTTTAAGTAGAGTTTATAGGATGAGGCGTCCCCCCAACACTTGGCCCCAAAATTGGTTTTAAAATTAGTTTTCTACAATAATTTCAAATACCTTTCATTTAAGCCACATATTGGCATGGTCAGCAAAGTTTTACCCTTTGGGGTGTTTTTGGGGAAAGAGCGGTGCCCCAAATACATGGTCCCATATTTGGATATTCTTATTCTACTCGCAAATACCTTTATTTAAGCCCCATATTGCGATGGTTAGTAAATAATTGTCTATTATGGGAAATCGCAGATCCCCAGAAAATTGGTCCCGAAATTGGGTATCATTTCGTGCTCTAATCCCCAATACCTTTCATATTAGTCCCACATTGGCATGGTCGGGGTAAATATGCCCGATTTAGGAGTGTTTTGGGGAGTGGGGTGGTCCCCCTGAAAATATATCAGCATCGTGCTCTATTCTCATATATTTGACCCCATATTGCCATTGGTCTCAAAATTGGATATCAAAGTCGTTTTCTAATCCCAAATACCTTTCATTTAAACCCCTTATTGCAAAAGTCAGCAAATATGTCCGGTTTGGGGTATGGGCCCCAAAAACTATCAACATCGAGCTCCTCTGTCTTGAAGAACCAAATTGTCTTGGTGAGCAAATACGTCCTATTTCGGGGATGGTTTTGGCGGTAGGACGTCCCCTAGACAATTGGTCCCGAATGTTGATATCAGATTCGTAGTCTATTCCCAAAGAACTTTCATTTGAGCCCCATTTTGCTTTGGTCGTAAATTTGTCCTTTTTTGGGGATATTTTTGGGAAGGTACGGCCTGCCTAATACTTGGTCCCTCATTTGGATATTAGACTCGTATTCTACACTCAAATAGCTTTTATTTAAGCCCCATATTGCGATGGTCAGTAAATAATTGCTGTTTGTGATCTATTATGGGAAAGCGCAGATCCCCAGAAAATTGGTCCCGAAATTGGGTATCATTTCGTGCTCTAATCCCCAATACCTTTCATATTAGTCCCACATTGGCATGGTCGGGGTAAATATGCCCGATTTAGGAGTGTTTTGGGGAGTGGGGTGGTCCCCCTGAAAATATATCAGCATCGTGCTCTATTCTCATATATTTGACCCCATATTGCCATTGGTCTCAAAATTGGATATCAAAGTCGTTTTCTAATCCCAAATACCTTTCATTTAAACCCCTTATTGCAAAAGTCAGCAAATATGTCCGGTTTGGGGTATGGGCCCCAAAAACTATCAACATCGAGCTCCTCTGTCTTGAAGAACCAAATTGTCTTGGTGAGCAAATACGTCCTATTTCGGGGATGGTTTTGGCGGTAGGACGTCCCCTAGACAATTGGTCCCGAATGTTGATATCAGATTCGTAGTCTATTCCCAAAGAACTTTCATTTGAGCCCCATTTTGCTTTGGTCGTAAATTTGTCCTTTTTTGGGGATATTTTTGGGAAGGTACGGCCTGCCTAATACTTGGTCCCTCATTTGGATATTAGACTCGTATTCTACACTCAAATAGCTTTTATTTAAGCCCCATATTGCCATGGTCGGTAAAAAAGTCATATTTGCGCGGGGTTTTAGGGAAGGGGTGGACCCCCAGAAACTTGGTCCCACATTTAGATATCAAATTCGTATTCTACTCGTAAATACCTTTCATTTGAGTCCCATATTGCTATGGTGGATAAATATATCCGATTTATGAGTGTTTTTGGGGGTTGGGGTCGTCCCCCAAACACTTGGTCCGACTATTGGGTATCATATACGTTTTCGTGTCTTAAATACCTTTAATTTGAGTCCCATATTGTCGTGATTGGTTTATATATATTTGGTAGGTTTTGGGGGAGGGGCGACCCCCCTAGGTACCCCATCCGAAATTTGAATACCAAATTTTTATTTTTAGGAAACTATAAGAGAGTACACAAAATTTCGCTTACATCTTACCACACATCACCGAGATCTGGCTTTTCTGAAAATTAGGTTAAGGGGGAGGGTCCGCTCCCCCTTCAGATATCAAAAAATTTAGTACCCTATTTTTACCAAGGGTACCAAGGGTATTTCTCGAAAGAGAACAAACAAAGTTTGTTTTCATAAAATGTCAATGACGATCATATCGCCCTAATGTGTGCGACTTTTGTCGTTTTGGGAGAAATTACGCTACGCCTCCAAAAATGGCTCACAACCATCCACATTTTGGTATAGCCTTCAATATGGGGTTTTCACCCAATTTTACTTCTTGAGGTTATAGAGCCCCTATTTCCCCACCAATCCGAGACGAATTTTGGAATGTTAATTGTTGCGAACAACTCCAACCTCTGTCAATTAGAATTTTTCGTATAAAAATGCCCTCATATTAAAATTTTCCATCTCTATTCTTTACAGGAGTCTCCGGAGCCTTTCTTGCTGACATCAAACCACAGACTGATGGTTGTAATGGTCTAAAATACAATTTGACTGACGATATTATCCACTGTATATTTAAAACATATCCTGCCGTTAAACGTAAACATCAAGAGAATGTTCCCGCCAAAATGAGTGAGGCCGAGTTTTGGACGAAATTTTTCCAATCACATTATTTTCATCGCGATCGCATAACTGCTGGCACCAAAGACATATTTGCCGAATGTGGTAAAATTGATGATCAAGCGCTTAAGGCTGCAGTGCAGCAGGGTGCTGGTGATCCCCTACTGGATTTGAAACAATTCGAAGATGTGCCCTTGGAAGAGGGCTTCTGTAGTGTATCGGGCGATCGCAACACAGTCAACAGTGGCAACATAGTCCATCAGAATATGATTAAGCGTTTCAATCAACACTCAATAATGGTTTTGAAAACCTGCACAGATGTGAATTCAACGAATACCAGCAGTGCCGGCACTGGACCCCTTAACCATCAAGCCTCCAAGGATAAAGCGGAAAATGGTAGTGCCGAGAAAACCAAACAAAAAGAAAATGCCACCGCAAATGGTACCACCAACTCAAACTCATCCTCCTCCTCAGCAGTTGTGAATAGTCCCGAAAAGCCTGCCAAGCGACAAAGAATTGCCGAAAAAATCATGTACGAAGATTTGGGAGAACCTCAACTAGAGCTAGATGCCAATGGCGAGGAGGCTAAGGCAAAATCACAACACATTAATCTATGTAAAGTGGAGCGCTATCTACATGGACCCATGCCAAGTACAAACTATGATGCACATGAAGATCCCAGACGTATGGAAGAGATTCAGTATCATTTGTTATGCTCCACCGAAAGCTGGAATCAAAGAGTACCTCACAAAGTCTTGGTAAGTTCAACGGCAGCTGTAAATGCTCTGGGGGAACTGAGTCCAGGAGGCGCCTTGATGAGAGGCTTTCAAGAGCAATCAGTATCACGTAAGTCTAAAAACACTAGACTTACAGCATTCCGTTTTATGCAATGGTTTTTATCTGTGACTTTTTATAGAACTTGTACCTCCCGATTTTGAAAAGGATTTGCGTAACTTGTATTTGGCTTTGTCCGAATTGCTAAAGCATTTCTGGCATTGCTTTCCCCCCACCACTCAGGATTTGGAGGCCAAGGCCTTGAGAATGCATGAGGCTTTACAACGTTTCAAAATGGCCAAATTGCAACCGTTTGAGGTGAGCATTTTTTTTTTACATATTTTATTGCAAATTTTAATCTCGATGTGTTTTTTCTTTTAAGGATCGTTGCCAACAAAAATTGTCCCCCTTGGGTGGCACTTTAACGCAACACTTAAATCGCCTGCTACAATCGGCAAATACAAAATTCGCCACATGGCAAGAGCGCAAAATGCGGCAGCATAAATAGTTTTCATATGCCTCTAATATTTTTGAAATTATTTACAATTCCTATTTCCACAAGTGGTCATGATAACTGACGATTATATTGTTTGTCCATACTCATGACATGAACGCTTTTGAGTAAATAACGTTTTTGTTCCCATGGCTTAATGCTATTGTGATAAATAAAAGAAAAGAAGATATTTCTTAAAAAAACAAAATAGAATCAACTTTTGTCCTCAATAAATTTAAAAAGTACGCCTATTTTGGCAAAACGCAAAATTCGCAAAAAAAAGTTTTCTGCAAAAATGTTTAAATTTGTTAAAAAAAACTTATTTCAACAAAATATCCTCACATATTAGGTTTAAATTAAGTTTCCAATGAAAAATCGAATTTTTCGAAATTTTCCTATAATAAGGTCTGTTTGCGTACGTTTTCACTAAACAAGTGCAAGAGAGTAAGAACAGTTTTTAGTATTTTTTATACCCACCACCGTAGGATAGGGGGTATATTCATTTAGTCATTCCGTTTGCAACACTTCGAAATATCAATTTCCGACCCTACAAAGTATATATATTTCCGATCGTCGAAAAATTCTAAGACGACTTAACGATGTCCGTGTGTCTGTCCGTCCGTCTATTGTAATCTCCTACAGCCTTCAAAACTTGAGGTATTGAGCTGAAATTTGGCACAGATACGTCTTTTTGATGCACGCTGGTTAAGTTCTTGAACGGGTCAAATCGGACTATATTTGGATATAGCTGCTATATAGACCGATCTGCCGATAAAGGGTCTAATGCCCATAAAAGTTTTATTTTTCAACCGATTTCGCTGAAATTTGAAGCAGTGAGTAGTTGTATGACTCTTAATATAGGACCAAAATATGGTACAAATCGGACTGTATTTAGATATAGCTACTATACAGACTGATCTTCCGATAAGGGGTCTGAAGCTCATAAAAGCTTTATTTATTTCCCGATTTTGTTGAAATAAAAAATTCAACAGTGACCGCTCAGCGTCCTTGCCGAATTTGGGTGCATAAGTTATCCAATTTTCACCGGATTGTGTCGAAAGTGAGTTTTCATATATAACCGAGGTGGTGGGTATCCAAAGTTGGGACCGGCCGAACTTACTGCCTTTTTCCTTGTTTTTATTTATTTGAATTGGACAGCTGGTTTTCATCAAACAGCTGTTCAATGTTGCAAATTTCTGATGGGAAGACTTTTCAACCATTCTAGGTGTGATGGCTTCAAGGGCCAACGTATTTGGGGTATGTTGCATTTGTATGGTATCTATTGCGAAAACGCGTCTATGAAAGAAAAACCACATTAATCACGCTCGGCTACCCTGTCTATAAGCTGTACTTTTCCCAATGCATGTGTTTTCGTGTAATGACAGATTTTTTTGTCTGCGACAATTACACTACTTCCATGGTGCACATGATTCTGTGCATCTGTTGGAAGTTGCATTGATGACTTCGAATGCCAGACAACAGCAACGGCTCACGCTGCTGCTGTGTGATTGCTCCCATAATGGTTGGTGTGTGTTGGGATCTTTGGCTTTCCTTTTCCAATTGCAAAGAAAATCTATCAAAAATAGCTCGTCTCGAAAGTGAAATTAACTAAAATCAAATATTTCGGGCATTTTCTATGAAAAACACATGTGTTTCAAATTATGTGGGGTGTGGCGGTTCCTCCCCCTAACCTAAAATTTGAAAAGAACACAAGGCCTAAGATGAGGGGACCTGTGGTCCAAAATGTGGATATCAGATTAGTATTCTACTCTCAAATGCCTTTTATTTCAGCCCCAAGTTGCCATGGTTGGTAAATATATCTGATTTAGGGGTGTTTTGGGGCCTAGGAGGGGGGGGGGTGGGGTCCCCAAACACATGGTCCTAAAATTGGATATCGAATACGTTTTCTAATTATAAATACCTTTGTGTCCCATATTGTCGTGATTGGTCTATATATATATTTGGTGGGTTTTGGTGGTGGGGCGGCCCCCCTACGCGTCCCACCTGAAATTTAGACACCAAATTTTTGTTTTTCGATTACTGTTAGAGGGCACACAAAATTTTGTTTAAATCGCACCACCCAATTTCCGCGATATGGTGTTTCTGAAAATTAGGATAAGGGGGAGAGTACGAAATTTTGCACAGATATTTTTGTTAATGTAGGTCTTTGGGGATTGCAAATGGGCCCTATCGGTTCAGATTTGGATATAGCTCCCATATAAACTGATTTCCCAAATTGAAGTCTTGGGCCCATGAAAGCCACAATTTTTGTCCGATTTGGCTGAAATTCTACACATAGTGTTCTGTTATGACTTCCAACAGCTGTGCCAAGTATGGTCCAAATCGTTCAAGATCCCACATAACCTCATCTCCCGATTTAACTTCTTGAGCCCCTGGAGGCCGCAATTTTAATCCTACTTGGATGAAATTTTGTACATGGTATTATTTTTCTCCTCCCAACAACTGTGCCAAGTACGGTCCAAATCGGTCAAGAACATGATATAGCTCCCATATAAACCGATCTCCCGATTTGACTTCTTGAGCCCTTACAAGCCGCAATTTTTGTCCGATTTGGCTGAAATTTTGCACATGGTGTTCTGTTATGACTCTCAACAACTGCCCCAAGTACGGTCCAGTTCGGTCTATAACTAGATATCGCTGCCATATTTAAGCAGAATCCATGGTGGTGGTTTTCCAAGATTTGACCTGTGAGTAGTGATTTTCGTGAGTCGTGCGTGAGTAAAATTTTCGTCTCATGAGCGTGCATGAACGTAAGTTGACATAAAAATGTCGTGCAGGAGCGTGCGTAAGTAAATTTTTTTTTCTCGTGAGAGTGATTGCAAATTCAGTCCCGCGCTCATCTCTAATCTGGATTTACCTGAAGTGGAGCACCTTACAACTGTCCTTGACCAATCTTATAGTACAGGAGGATGGGCAGAATATTCCAGCTACAGATGTCTGAAAGGGACAGTATCAAGACGCTTGAGGGACTACTCCCAAACCTCGTTGGAGAATTTCCATTCGCCGAACATTCGGCACAACAACTTCAATCAGCCCAGGCCATGCGATAGAACAGTCCTCGTGACACTGGACCTATCAAAAGCATTCGACACGATCTGCCTTGCCAAACTATTTGTGGCAATGCCTGAAGCGATAGATCGCGAATTATCTGTGTTGTCGCCAGTCTTTTGTGGAATTTAGAGATAAGAAATCGAAACTCTGTAAAGTGAAACAGGGAGTTCCCCAAGACGGGGTGATATCTGCGGCACTGTTTAATCTTAAAATCGGGAGATCGATTTATATGGGAGCTATGTCAGCTTTTAAACTGATTTAAGCCATACTTGGCTCGTATGTTAGAGGTCATAGAAATCTAAATATGGACATATATGGAACATTTACAATCCCAACTGACCTTCACTTATAGGAGGTATTTGTGCGAAACTTCAAGCGTCTAACTTTGCTCCTTCAAAAGTTTGCGTGCTTTCACAGACGGACGGACATAACTAGGTCGACTTAAAATTTCATGGCCATCAATATTATGCATATACTTAATGGGGTCTGGGGTCTAAGACCCATTTTTCGATGTGTTACAAACGAAATGACAATATTAGTATACTCCCATCCTATGGTGAAGTTTTTACACAGCTGCCATACCATTTTTATACCCACCATCGAAGGATGGGGGCATATTAATTTTGTCATTCCGTTTGCAACATATCTAAATATCCATTTCCGATCCTATAAAGTATATATATTCTGGATCAGCATAAAAATCTACGACGATCTAGCCATGTCTGTCCGTCTATCTGTTGAAATGACGCTCCTGTCTTTAAAAATGGAGATATTGAGCTGAAACTTTGCACAGATTCCTTTTTTGTCCATAAGATAGGCTATATCGGGCTATATCGGACCATATCTTGATATAGCCTCCATATAGACCGATCCGCCGATTTAGGGTCTTAGGCCCATAAAAACCACTTTTATTATTTGATTTTGCTGAAATTCGGGACAGTGGGTTGTGTTAGGCCAGTCGATATCCTTCTTCAATTTGGCCCCGATCGGTCCAGATTTGGATATAGCTGCCATATAGACCGATCCCTCGATTGAAGGTTTTGGGCCCATAAAAGGTGCATTTATTGTCTGATTTCGCCGAAATTTGAGACAGTGAGTTAAGTTAAGCCCCTTGACATCCTTCTTCAATTTGGCCCAGATCGGTCCAGATTTGGATATAGCTGCCATATAGGTCGCTCTCTCGATTTAAGGTTTTGGGCCAATAAAAGGCGCATTCATTGTCCGTTGTCGCCGAAATTTGGAACAGTGAGTTGTGTTAGGCTCCTCGAAATCTTTCTGCAATATGGCACAGATCGGTTCAGATTTGGATATAGCTGCCATATAGACCGATCTCTCGATTTAAGGTTTTGGGTCCGTAAAAGGCGCATTTATTGTCCGATGTCGCCGAAATTTGGAACAGTGAGTTAAGTTAAGCCCCTTCACATACTTCTGCAATATGGCCCAGATTGGTTCGGATTTGGATATAGCCGCCAAATAGACCGATCTCTCGATTTAAGGTTTTGGGCCCATAAAAGGCGCATTTATTGTCCGATGTCGCCGAAATTTGGTGCAGTGAGTTGTGTTAGGCTCCTCGACATCTTTCTGCAATATGGTACAGATTGGTGTAGATTTGGATAAAGCTGCCATATAGACCGATCGCTCGAACCACAAAGACGCTTAATGAAATAGTCTTTGTGGTTATGCCAAACGATTGCCAACGAGAACTAAGCTTGGGAGTGAGAGAGACGAAGATAGGCATATAGAAAAAAGAAAGCGTTAAACCTAAGAATTCCATTGAAGCGTATGAGCAATCAAAATTTAATGGAACCATAACCCATAAGCTTCATAGGATAATTTTCAAATTACGATAACTCATACGTACCCCATGGGTAACAACAGAAAAATGTTATACCCTCCACCATAGGATGGGGGTATACTAATTTCGTCATTCGGTTTGTAACTACTCGAAATATTATTCTGAGACCACATAAAGTATATATATTCTTGATCGTCGTGATATTTAATGTCGATCTAGCCATGTCCGTCCGTCTGTCTGTCGAAAGCACGCTTACTTTCGAAGGAATAAAGCTAGCCGCTTGAAATTTTGCACAAGTACTTCTTATTAGTGCAGGTCGGTTGGGATTATAAATGGGCCATATCGGTCCATGTTTTGATATAGCTGCCAGATAAACCGATCTTGGGTCTTGACTTCTTGAGCCTCTAGAGGGCGCAATTCTTATCCGATTGGAATAAAATTTTGCACATAGTGTTTGGTTATGATATCCAACAACTGTGCTAAATTAGGTTAAAATCGGTTTTTAACCAGATATAGCTGCCATATAAACCGATCTTGGGTCTTGACTTCTTGAGCCTGTAGACTGCGCAATTCTTATCCGATTGGAATGAAATTTTGCACGACATGTTTAGCTATGACTTCCAACAACTGTGCTAAATTAGGTTCAAATCGGTCAATAACCTGATATAGCTGCCATATAAACCGATCTTGGGTCTTGACTTCTTGAGGCTCTTGAGTGCGCAATTCTTATCCGATTGGAATGAAATTTGGCATGTCGTGTTTTGTTATGACTTCCAACAACTGTGCTAAATTAGGTTCAAATCGGTACATAACCTGATATGGCTGCCATATAAACCGATCTTGGGTCTTGATTTTTGAGCCTCGAGAGGGCGCAATTCTTATCCCACGTGTCCCACACCACGTGTTTAGCTATGACTTCCAACAAATGTGCCAAGTATGGTTCAAATCGGTTCATAACCTGATATAGCTGCCATACAAACCGATCTTGGATCTTGACTTCCTGAGCCTCTAGAGGTCGCAATTATTATCCGATCTGCCTGAAATTTTGTGCGACGGATCCTCTCATGACCATCAACATACGTGTTTATTATGGTTTGAATCGACCTATAGCCTGATACAGCTCCCATATAAATCGTTCTCCCTATTTTACTTCTTGAGCCGACAAAGGGCGAAATTCTTATTCGAATTGGCTGACATTTTACACAGGTCTCCAACACATGATTTAATTGTGGTCCAAACCAGACCATATCTTGATATCGCTCTAATAGCAGAACAAACCTTTTCCTATATCATTTGTTTGCCTAAGAAGAGATGCCGGAAAAAGAACTCGACAAATGGGATCCATGGTGGAGGGTATATAAGAACTTAGCACGCTTTTACTTGTTTTTTTTTTATTTTTTTGTTGCCTAGTGTTGTTAATCCCAATGCTAGTGCGTGCCATAGCTAAGGTTCATTTATTGATTTTATTAATTAGCAACTCCCAGTATCCATTTCACTTGCAGTGAAATGGAGTAAAATCCAATGTTCTAATTAAAGACTTACACACATTTCTTTTGATAAATTTTAAAGCTTTAACACACTTCAAAAGAATCGCTGGCTTTAGTTTGCCAACAACGTTAGAGCAGACAAGTTTCAAGTAAAACGTTCTACTCACTCGCCGATTCAACCATCCATTCAAATAAGCAAATAATTTCTACCAGGAGAAAAGAATGCAGCAACATCTTAGAATTTTAATATTGGCGGGGATGATGTGTGCCAACTTGCCACACTCGCATAGTTCACTCTTCTTTCCCTCCAACAGTGCCTATGGTGTAAGTAGCTCATGCTTCAGTAACCAAACATAGGCCACTACTGCTCTGTCTCCCAATTCCATGCCACAGATATTTGCTGCCATTGCTGTTCCCTTGGATTTACCACATCGCAATGTTTTTATCTCTTACAATTTTGAGGCAAATTATAATTTGCCACAAACTTGGGGAATTCCACCATATGCGGTAAGTTCGAATTTGTAGCTGTTATCATAGAAGATTTCCAGAAAAATGTCTTTTGTCTTGGTTTTTTTTTTAATGTGCTAATTAATTTGAGAATAATTGAGTGAAGACTTTCTCTTCGATCTTCTATTTTTGGGTGATGAAATTGCCCATAGACCGGCATTGAAGATGAGGATTTATTCGAGGCAGCTGAGGAGGAGGCTAGACTGAATAGCGGCAAATCTTGTAGCACCAATTGCACCATATCTTCGGCGGAGGAAGTGGAGGGCAGTGGCGATGAGTTGGATGAAGCATCTGTGGAATCTTCAGGCAATTCGACCGAAACTAAAAGGAGAAGAAGAGCCATTGTGCCTTCCTTGTTGACCCGAACACACTTCTATCACATTCTCATCGATAAATTTCAGAGGTAATTTTTTAAAATTTTTTCGAAAGTAGAGCTTTAGGGAAGAATTTCTGTGATTGGGTTGGGAATAACTTAAAATGTTTGTATCTTCTCAAAAGAGCTCGTATTGAGCAAAGAAAAGAATTTAAACCAAATTCCCCTTGAAAAACATTTTTGTCCAGAAATTTATATGGAAAATTTCTGTCTAATCGGGTAAGACCTATGCTTATCGGCTGCTTAAGAAGTTTAGTCGGCTGACCGTCTT
Organism: Stomoxys calcitrans; assembly: GCF_963082655.1. NCBI lineage: Eukaryota > Metazoa > Arthropoda > Insecta > Diptera > Muscidae > Stomoxys > Stomoxys calcitrans. The sequence continues at coordinate 145,633,593 of NC_081556.1, read as the reverse complement.
ATAGGAAACACTCCAGGTGTTGTTATCAAAGTCGACCATTTTCAACTTCTCCATCCTTCTAGGGGCTATAACTTTTTGATCTATGGATCTGATTTGTAAGACTTGGGACTAGAGCTGGCAAACTATCGATGGTACCATCGATTTGACTTCTTGAGTACTTATAAGACGCATTTTTTGTCCGATTTGGGTGAAAATTTTTTTACGACTTTCAACTACTGTGCGTAGTAAGGTCTAAATCAGTCTATAAACTGATAGGCCGATTTGGACCGTACAACCGGTCTCTCGATCATCCTTCGGTTCTAAAAAGCTTTAATTTTTGCTTGTTTGACAGAAGTTTAGTATGTAGAATAAAATTATGCCCTTCAACTAAATTTAGTTTGCATAAATTTTTTGCAGAATCCATGGTGCCAAGTTCGGCCGGGTCGAATATGGATTCAGCAAAAAAAATTTCTGCCAAATCCGACAAAAATTGCGGCTTGTAAGGGCTCAAGAAGTCAAATCGGGAGATCGGTTTTTTATGGTAGCTATATCAGGTTAAAGACCGATTTATACCGTATTTGGCTCAGTTATTGGAAGTCATAACACAACACCATGTGCAAAATTTCAGCTAAATCCGACAAAAATTGCGGCTTGTAAGGGCTCAAGAAGTCAAATCGGGAGATCGGTTTATATGGTAGCTATATCAGGTTATGGACCGATTTAGACCGTACTTGACACAGTTGTTGGAAGTCATAACACAACACCATGTGCAAAATTTCAGCTAAATCGGACAAAAATTGCAGCTTGTAAGGGCTCAAGAAGCCAAATCGGGAAATCGGTTTATATGGTAGCTATATCAGGTTATAGACCGATTTGGACCGTACTTGACACAGTGGTTGGAAGTCGTAACAGAACACCATATGCAAAATTTCAGCCACTACGGACAAAAATTGCGGCTTGTAAGGGCTCAAGAAATCCAATCGAGAGATCGGTTTATATGGGAACTATTGGGTTGCCCAAAAAGTAATTGCGGATTTTTTAAAAGAAAGTAAATGCATTTTTAGTAAAACTTAGAATGAACTTTAATCAAATATACTTTTTTTACACTTTTTTTCTAAAGCAAGCTAAAAGTAGCAGCTGATAACTGACAGAAGAAAGAATGCAATTACAGAGTCACAAGCTGTGAAAAAATTTGTCAACGCCGACTATATAAAAAATCCGCAATTACTTATTGGGCAACCCAATATATCTAAATCTGTACCGATATGGCCCATATGCAATCCCCAATGACCTACATCAATATTAAGAATGTGTCCGAAATTGCAAGCGGCTAGCACTGCGCGTTCGACCGCTATCGTGATTTCAACAGACAGATAGACGACCATGGCTAGATCGACTCAGGACGTCGAGACGATCAAGAATAAAAATAATTTTTGAGGTCTTAGGCGAATATTTCGAGGTGTTATAAACGGAATGACTAGATTAGTATACCCCCATCCTATGGTGGTGGGTATAAAAAGAGTCATATCGATATGAACAAGTAAGAGCGTGCTAAGTTCGGCCTGGCCGAATCTTATATACCCTCCACAATGGATAGCATTTTTCGAGTTCTTTGTGCGGTATCTCTTTTTAGGCAAACAAAGAAGAATACAAATATTTTTTTTTGAAAAAAAAAAAAATATTTGTATACCTTCACCATAGGATGGGGACATACTAATTTCGTGATACTGTTTGTAACTCCTCGAAATATGGGCCTAAGACCCTATAAAATCGATCGTTATAAAAATTTAAATCGATCTAGCCATGTTCGTCCGTTCGTCTGTCTGTCTGTCGAAAGCACGCTAACTTTCGAAGGAATAAAGCTAGCTGCTTGAAATTTTGCAAAAATACTTTTTATTAGTGTAGATCGGTTGGGATTGTAAATGGGCCAAATCGGTCCATGTTTTGATATAGCTGCCATATAAGCCGACCTTGGATCCTGACGCAATGACTTCTACAATGTTCAGCATTCATTTATGGTCCGAATCGGACTATAACTTGATATAGCTCCTATAGCATAGCAGTTCTTATTCAATATTTTTTGTTTGCCTAAAAAGAGACACCGCACATAGAACTCGACAAATGCGATCCATGGTGGAGGGTATATAAGATTCGGTCCGGCCGAAACTTTCTCATAGTTTTTCGGGGGCGGGCTACTGGCCCCCAGAGCCCACATCGCATGGGTTTTGTGCGATTGCACATGTATCCCTTGTTGTATTTTTCTCGGTGTAGCTAAATCATGCCATAAGAATGAAATTGCTTTAGAACAACATATTGTTCCAATTAACTGTAAAATTGTTTAAAAAGTAAGACCTCAAAACGTAAGATCTGTTTATATGGTGGGCACATCCAGATATACTCCGTATTATCTCGTTTCAGTTACATATTCCGTGTTATACCAATGTTCTTAATACCTGGTATTATAAAATTTGTTGTATGACCAGTAAACAGTTTATAAATTAGATTTATTTTCATGGGAAATAATTTTTCTGTTTTATTTTCGTATCTCTTTGTTACATTTAACAGGAGTGGCTTTCAGGGTGAATCCTGCCTGCTGCGTTTGATATGTGAAACAAATTCCTCGGAATTGGGCGACATTAATGGTGTCTTGGGCAGCCTCATGCACATAATGTTCTCGTAAGTATAACAGCGAAGAAAGTTCATTTATTTTGTTCTATTTGTTTCTCTACCTCAATTCCTTTCGTTATTAAAGGCCAACTACTTCAAGAAATGAAAATCTACCTTTGAAATACTATCAAGCCGAGCTGGATGGTGTACATGATCAATGTCATCATTATGAGGAAGAATGTACGGAAAGTATATTGGATTTGATATCAACACCTTTGCATGAGATAATTGACAATATGTTAGCTAATAAAATATAAACTGAATAAACTACCGGGTTTTAGAACAAAACTGGAGTAGAACTCCAGTTGATTGGTAGGTTGGTATCACAGTGGATAAAAATTGTGATGATTGCAGAAGTGCCTATATAATCTAACCATAGCTAAACTTCTCCTTAAACCTGATATAGAAGATGTAATCACTGTAATGCAAAACATGTAATGCATGAACATGCAACGATGCACAGTGGTTTGGACAAAAATGTTTAAAAAAAAAAATTTTACCATTTTTAACGGATGGGTATGTCATCACGAAATTTTAAATGACTAAAGATAAGGTTTTAGCCAGATTAGGTACAAAGTTTCGGCAGCGTTGGTCTTGCTTAATATACTACTCTGAGATTCTCAGATTCTGATAAGTGAATTAGATTATTCAGTTGATTCCTTGATTTTTATAACTTGCAAACAATTTTCCTTTTGAACATTCCGAACTTTTCGGTTTTATATATAAAGCGGCGCAGGGATGTAGCTAGGGGGGGGGGGGGGGGGGGCATCGGGCCCGAGCGGCCACCAAAATTATTTTTTATAATGACAAAATTTTATATTTTTAATATTCTACAAAGACAATATTTTGACGAGGCCAAGGCCACCTTAAAATTATTTTTCTTAAGGACAAAATTGTAATGAAATTCTTAGTAAAAATAACGTTTTAATGAAATTTTTTCTAAAAAAAGTTTTTAATCATATTGTTCTATAGACAAAATTTCAGCGTAATATTCTCTTATGACAAAACGGGCCGGACCCCTTTCGAAGTTATTTTTTTAAGATAAAATTTCTCTAAAATTTTTTCCAAAAACCAAATTTTTATAAAAAAAAAAATTTATTAAATTTTTTCTAAACCCTACATTTTAATGAATTCTTTTAAGGACTAAATTTCAGCGAAACATTCACAAAATACATCCTAACCTCAAAAAAAATTTTTATTTACCAAAATTTAAATTTTACATTTTTTTAAGTTTTTTTTATTATTATTATGCTTATCTGTCCCAAACAACATTTTCACAATTTTTTTTCTATAGACAAATTTTAATAAATATTTTTAAACACAAAATTTTAACCTATTACGACTGACCCTCAATTCCATTGTCCGATTTTGATAAAACTTTATCTCTGTATATAAAAGAAAAGCCTGATTGACTGATTGGCTGACTGACTGATCAACGCCCAGCCCAAACGGTTAAAGCTAGAGTTATCAAAATTTGCCTCGAATGTGGGTCTTGAGTCGTAGGCAGCGATAAGATGAGGTTTTGTGATATTCATACGTTTAGGTACTAACAAGTAAAAAGGCGTTAAGTTCGTCAGGGCCGAACATATATACCCACCACCTCGGATGTATATGTATAAACCACCTTTCATCTAAATCCGGTGAAAATTGCATACCTTATGTCCCATAGCAGTTATATCGAAATATGTTCCGATTTGGACCAAATACTAATTAGTACAAGTCATTGTTCAAATGTGTATAACAAAATATTGGTCTTTTTAGTAGCTATATCTAAAAATAAACCGATCTGAACCATATACGACACAGATGTCGAAAAGCCTAACATAAGTCACTGTGTCAAATTTCAGTGAAATTGGATTATAAATGCGCCTTTTATGGGGTCAAGACTTTAAATCGAGAAATCGGTCTACATGGCAGCTATATCCAAATCTGGACAGATTTAGGTCAAGTTGCAGAAAAATGTCGAAGGGCCTAAGACAACTCACTGTCCCAAATTACGGTGAAATCGGACAATAAATGCGCCTTTTATGGGCCCAAAACCTTAAATCGAGAGATCGATCTATATGGCAGCTGTATCTGTGCCAAATTGTAGAAGTATGTCAAAGGGGCTTAACTTTACTCACTGTACCAAATTTTGGCGATATCGGACAATAAATGCGCCTTTTATGGGCCCAAAACCCTAAATCGAGAGATCGGTCTATATGATAGCTATATACAAATCTGGACCGATCAGGGGCAAATTGACGAATGATGTCGAAGAGCCTAAGACAACTCACTGTCCCAAATTTCAGGAAAATCGGATAATAAGTGTGACTTTCATGGGCCTAGGACCTTAAATTGGCGGATCGTTCTATATGGCAGCTATATCCAAATCTGGACCGATCTCGGCCACATTGACGATGGTTGTCGAAGGGTCTAACGCAAATCACTGTCCCGAATTTCAGCAAAATCGGATAATAAATGTGGCTTTTATGGGCCAAAGACCTTAAATTGACGGATCGGTCTATATGGGGGCTATATCAAGATATAGTCCGATATAGCCCATCTTCGAACTTCACCTGCTTATGGACAAAAAAAGAATCTGTTCAAAGAGTTTCAGCTCAATACGTCTATTTTTAAAGACTGTAGCGTGATTTAACGGACAGACGGACGGACATGTCTAGATCGTCTTAGATTTTTACGCTGATCAAGAATATATATACTTTATAGAGTCGGAAATGGATATTTCGATGTGTTGCAAACGGAATGACAAAATGAATATACCCCCATCATTTTGTGGTGGGTATAAAAAGTATGAAATGGTGACATTTTACCCAGGGTTCCAGCCCTGGGTAAAATTAAAGAGCGTCTCAAAAAAACAAGTTTTGCTAACAAAAATTTCCCAAAATAGTACCGGAAGTGGGAAAATGTTACGTTTAGAACCACAATTGGTACTTTTTGGTACCATGTTTGTTAATTGCGCTAGAGCTTTAAATTTGGGTACACTATGGCAACCTAAATAGGGATGCCAAAAGTGTTTTTGGACATTTAGAAACAAAAAAAGTACCAAAAATTGTACGAAACTTTGCAAAGGGCGAACGGGTACAGCTAGAACTTCGACATTTGGCTTAAATGATTGTTGTTGCGAAATAAAGGGGTTAGATGGAAAAAATATCAAAAATAGTAATGGAAACGGAAGAAACTTAGGTTTAGTACCGTATTTGGTACCATTTCATACTTTCTTTACGGATTAAACTAAAGCTCTGAAATTTAACGTGTAGATTCTACTAAGAAATATATGTTGGCTGATTTTTAACAAATCATACATTTTGGTACCAAAAAGTACGAAATAGCTTATTTAGTTTAACAGTGAACGGAGAAGGGTTAAATTAAAAAATTTGCCAAAAAATGATCGATGTCCTGCCAATATACGATAAATTGTACCAAATATGAAATGTTGAAATCGTAGAAGGGGTGGAATAAAAAGTACTTAAGTTCTATAATTTGTCTTTCTTTCTTTATCGATTGAGCTACAGATCCGAAATTTGGGATACAGGCACATCTTGGCAGCATGTACCGGACGACTAGAAGATTTTGTTGATACTCGCACATTTTGGTACTAAAACGTATGATTCTTTACGAATTGAGCTACAGCTCTGGAATTTGGATTACGGTTACATCTAGTCACTTTGTACCGAGCGACTAGAAGATTTTCTAGATATTCGTTTATTTTGGTATTAAAACGTACAAAGTGGTACTTTATTAAGAGACTAAGCTTCATCTGTTACATTAGAGATACATCTTGGCAGTTTGTAACGGATGCCTAGAAGATTGTTTTGAAATTTGTACATTTAGGTACTAAAACGTACGAAATGGTACTTTATTTACGGATTGAGCTAAAGATCTCAAAATTGCGATACAGTTACACATTAAAAGTATTTATCGGCCGACTGGAGGGTGTTTTTATACCCACCACCGAAGGATGGGGGTATATTCATTTTGTCATTCCGTTTGCAACACATCGAAATATCCATTTCCGACCCTATAAAGTATATATATTCTTGATCAGCGTAAAAATCTAAGACGATCTAGCCATGTCCGTCCGTCTGTCCGTCTGTCTGTTGAAATCACGCTACAGTCTTTAAAAATAGAGATATTGAGCTGAAATTTTCCACAGATTCTTTTTTTGTCTATAAGCAGGTTAAGTTCGAAGATGGGCTATATCGGACTATATCTTCATATAGCTGCCATATCGACCGATCCGCCGATTTAGGGTCTTAGGCCCATAAAAGCCACATTTATTATCCGATTTTGTTGAAATTTGGGGCAGTGAGTTGTGTTAGGCCCTTCGACATCCTTCGTCAATTTGGCTCAGACCGGTCCAGATTTGGCTATAGCTGCCATATAGACCGATCCGCCGATTTAGGGTCTAAGGCCCATAAAAGCCACATTTATTATACGATTTCGCTGAAATTTGGGACAGTGAGTTATCTTAGGCTCTTCGACTTCCTTCGTTAAATTCGCCCAGATCGGTTCAGATTTGAATATAGTTGCCATATAGACCGATCCTCCGGTTTAGGGTCTTAGGCCCACAAAAGCCACATTTATTATCCGATTTTGATGAAATTCGGGGCAATGAATTGTGTAAAGCCCATCGATATCCTTCGATGATTTGGCTCAGATCGGTCCAGATTTGGATATAGCTGCCATATAGATCGATCCTCCGATTTATGATGTAAGGCCCATAAAAGCCACATTCATTATCCGATTTTGCTGAAATTTGGGACAGTGTGTTGTGTTAGGCCCTTTGACATATTTCTTCAATTTGGTCCAGATCGGTTCAGATTTGGATATAGCTGCCATATGGACCGATTTCTTGATTTATGGTTTTGGGCCCATAAAATACTCATTCATTGTCCGATGTCGCCGAAATTTGGAACAGTGAGTTAAGTTAAGCCCCTTGACATACTTCTGCAATATCGCACAGATCGGTCCAGATTTGGATATAGCTGTCATATAGACCGATATCTAGGTTTTAGTTTTTGGGGCCATAAAAGACGCATTTATTGTTCGATGTCGCTGAAATTTGAGACAGTGAGTTTCAATTTTGCCCAGATCGGTCCAGATTTGAATAAAGCTGCCATATAGACCGATCTCACGATTTAAGGTTTAGGGCCCATAAGAGGCATTTATTGTCCGATTTCGCCGAAATTTGGGACAGTGCTTTGATTTAGGTTCTTCGACATGTTTATGCAACTTGGCCCAAATCGGTCCAGATTTGGATATAGCTGCCATGTAGACCGTTATCTCGATTTAAAGTCTTGGCCCCATAAAAGGCGCATTTATAATCCGATTTCACTGAAATTTGACACAGTGACTTATGTTCGGCTTTTCGACATCCGTGTCGTATATAGTTCAGATCGGTATGAGGTATATGAGTATAAGGTATGAAATTTTCACCGAATTTTGATGAAAGGTGGTTTACATATACACCCGAGGTGGTGGGTATCCAAAGTTCGGCCCGGCCGAACTTAACGCCTTTTTACTGGTTTTAATTCGTACATTTAGGCACTAAAACTTTAAAAATGTTCTTTCTTTACGGTTAAGGCTATATTAAAATTGCGATACAGCTACAGTTGGGTGTATCACGGGGAGCAGCGAATCGACCGGGCATAGGCAAGTATATTCGTAAAATAGAGAATTTATATTAGCGTATCAGTTTTTTTCCAACATTTTAATTTAAAAAAAATTTTACTTCCTAAGCCCCTAAAACAAAAAAGTAATTTTCTTAATATTTTATGACTATTTAGCGAAGAAAACCCGATTTAATGATTTTGGCATAAAATAAAACTTGCTGTCGAAAAAAGTATGACTATTTTCGTAAATTTATTGCTTATAGAAACCATCAAATGCGACTAGACATTAAAACGCATTCCAGAAATCTCACTCTTAAGAATTTTTTTTGTTTGATTTTTGGGATATAAAAAATTGTTGACTTTTGACAAGACAAATTTCCCCCCAAACACGACGGGAAAGATTGTTGTAATTGTTTTCATTCGTCTACTTTACTCCAATTCAAATTTTATTAACATGCCTCTTCTTAACTCGATCTAGAAGAGCAAGAGCCGTTGCCCTTGTATAGCGTTTGAAGCCATTAATACAACTTCCAAAAGATATTTGCAGTGTGCTGGCAATCAGTGTACATTGCAGCTCTGACTTTGACCACATGCCACCGCCGATGTGTCAGTTCCTGCACCCAATTGCTACATAATTTTCAAAAAATTAAGTTATCTTTACCAATTTCACAGAAAAACGAATTTTAGCAATTTTCATTTTTGAAAACATGTGGGTTGGGCCCCCCCAAAATAAAATCCTGGCTACGTCCCTGGAGCGGTATCTAAGGCCACATTTAGGCTTCCCCTAAGGTTTTTAAATTCATTTCTTTTGTTGTGGTTGTTAAAGCAAAGCCAAATCGAATGTTTCCACTGAACCGCGTAAAATCTTTAAAAGGTATTCAAAGCAAAATGTGTATAATTGTAATTAGAGCATTTTTCCCCATCCCATCCATGTTCTGGTTAAGGCACAATGATGCCTGGCATTGTTGCTAATTGAAAGAGTTAATAAATAAGTGTCCACAAGATGTTAAGCATTCATTCTTGCCTTAGCTTGTGGTTTCATGCAAGACATTGGAACAATGTTGCATAGAATTTTTAAAGAGATTTTTGTAAGCACTTTACTTCAACCTCTGTAAATATAGAGCACTTGTTATTGATTTTAATAGTGTCTTATAGTCAACTATGTAGAACTAGTAAGGAAAGGCAAAAGTCGGGCGATGCTGACTTTATAATACCCTACACCTACGCTATAAACACCAAAGGGGGGCTACATTTAATTCTGAACCAATTTTGATGGACCTCGGCGGATGTTACCAGTATCAAATTTCGAGCAAAGCAAATTTGTTCAATATGTAATAACTACGGTTGACAAATGACAACCCAAAATCTGACGAATATATACATGGGAGCTATATCTAAATCTGAACCGATTTCGATCAAACTTTATGGATATTGTGGAATTCGTCGAGAAAAGCGTTGTACAAAATTTTGGGAAGATTTGTCAATAAATGCCCTTGCAGTGGGTCTAGGAGTGAAAATCGGGCGATACCTATATATGAGAGCTTTATCTAAATATGAATTGATTTCTATAAAATTCACCTGTAATATCGAGAGTCATAAGGAAATCCTTCCTGCCAAGTTTCAAGAGAATCGGTCAACAAATGACCATTTTATTGCTGTATTACTGCAAATTGGACGAACATATATATGGGAGCTGTATCCAAATCTGAACCGATTTCTTTGAAATTCACCAGTAGTATTGAGAGTCATAAGAAAATCCTTCCTGCCAAATTTCAAGAGAATCGGTTAACAAATGACCATTTTATTGCTGTATTACTGCAAATTGGACGAACATATATATGGGAGCTATATCCAAATCTGAACCGATTTTTATGAAATTTACCTGTAATATTGAAAGTCATAAGAAAATCCTTCCTGCCAAATTTCAAGAGAATCGGTTAACAAATGACCATTTTATTGCTGTATTACTGCAAATCGGACGAACATATATATGGGAGCTATATCCAAATCTGAACCGATTTTTATGAAATTTACCTGTAATATTGAAAGTCATAAGAAATTTCTTCCTACCAAATTTCAACAGAATCGGTTAACAAATGACCATTTTATTGCTGTATTACTGCAAATCGGACGAACATGTATATGGGAGCTATACCCAAATCTGAACCGACTTCTATTAAATTTATCAGAAACATCGAGAGTCACAAAAAAAATCCTTTCTGCCGAATTTCAAGAGAATCGCTCAACAAATGACCATTTTATTGCTGTATTACTGCAAATCGGACGAACATATATATGGGAGCTATATCCGAATCTGAACCGATTTCTTTGAAATTCACCAGTAATATTGAGAGTCATAAAAAAATCCTTCCTGCCGAATTTCAAGAGAATCGGTTAACAAATGACTATTTTATTGATGTGTTACTGCAAATCGGACGAACATATATATGGGAGCTATATCCAAATCTGAGCCGACTTCTACGAAATTCACCAGTAATATTGAGAGTCTAACGAAACTCTTTCCTGCCAAATTTCAAGAAAATCGGCCCACAAATGACCATTTAATTGCATTATTACTGCAAATCGGACGAACATATATATGGAAGCTATACCCAAATCTGAACCGATTTTTTCCAATTTCAATAGGCTTCGTCTCTAGGCCGAATAACATGCCCATGAAGACGATCGGATGAAAATTGCGGCCTGTAATTTGTACACAAATTATCGTGGACAGACAGACGAACAGACAGACAGACAGATAGACGGACAGACAGAGAGACAGACAAACAGACAGACAGGCAGACAGACAGACGGACAGATGGACAGACAGACGGACAGACAGACAGACAGATGGACAGACAGACAGACGGACAGACAGACAGACGGACCGACGGACAGACAGACAGACGAACAGACGGACAGACAGACGGACAAAGCTAAATCGAATCAGAAAGTGATTCTGAGTCGATCGGTATACTTATCAATGGGTCTATCTCTCTTCCTTTTGGGTGTTACAAACAAATGCACTAAGTTTTAATACTCTCTACCACAGTAGTGGTGTAGGGTATACAAATGTAAGTACTAGAAAAACGAGGTATGGTTGTGATGTTGAGAGCTTCAAATTGTAGACCTGTTTTATTTTAGTACTAGTACACTGCAGTGCAATACCTTTCATTCTTGATACACTCATAGAAAAAAGTCAGCTGAAAATAGCAAACGCTGTCTGCTGATTTTTCTGCTATTACAGCAGTAGTTCTGCAATTTCAGATTAGCAGGCTTACTGCCGAAAAGTCTATTGTTTGCTAAAAATGACTGCTACTTAATTTATGAAGGGTTTGCAGAAGAAATAAAATGAAACAGAAGAATTTTGGAGAGAAAATGAGGAAAAAAGGTTGCTGTCGCACAACCACTCTGCACACTAAAGTATAACCTTTTGTTGTTTTTGATGACACACGCTGTTTGCAAAAGAATTTTGAAAAACATGCGTTTTACTACATAGTAAAACACGGTCAACGTTATTTTAAACAATACACAGCACACATGCGGAGGCCACCATAGCGCAGAGGTTAGCATGTCCGCCGTTGACGCTGAACGCCTGGGTTCGAATCCTGGCGAGACCATCAGAAGAGATTTTCAGCGGTGGTTTTCCCCTCCTAATGCTGGCGACATTTGTGCGGTACTATGCCATGTAAAACTTCTCTCCAAAGAGGTGTCACACTGCGGCTCGCCGTTCGGACTCGGCTATAAAAAGGAGGCCCCTTATCATTGAGCTTAAACTTGGATCGGACTGCACTCATTGATATGTGAGAAGTTTGTACTTGTTCCTTAGTGGAATGTTCATGGGCTAAATTTGCAATTTGCACAGCACACATGTGTCATAAGCATCAAGTAGTTACGAAGCACTTATGCGGCATTTCCCTGTTTAAAATACCTCTGCACTGCTGTTGTTCTACTTAACTACATAAACGCAAAATATCAAAAAACAAAAACAAATAAATGGGTTTCCTCGCAGAAGCGATAAGTAAAAGGGACAACATTTACATACATACATTGGGAGATCAAAGAACAAAAAAAATTTTGGCACAGCCAGATTTAAGGAAGTTTTTGAATGAGATATTGCAGTGCAAATTTGCCCACGAACATTCTATTAAGGAACTGGGGCGAACTTCTCACATATCAATGAGTGCAGTCCGATTCAAATTTAAGCTCAATGATAAGGTACCTCCTTTTTATAGCCGAGTCCGAACGGCGTGCCGCAGTGAGACACCTCTTTGAGGAGAAGTTTTTACATGGCAAAGTACCTCACAAATGTCGCCATCATTAAGAGAGGATAACCACCGCTGAAAATTTTTCTCATGTTCCCGCCAGGATTCGAAGCCAGGCTTTCAGCGTCATAGGCGGACATGCTAACCTCTGCGCTACGGTGGCCTTCGAATGAGATATTCACCAGTAGGCAAATAGAGATGTGTGTCTCATTGCACATGGCTTTTTTATACCCACCACCTAAGGATGGGGGTATATTCCTTAAAAATCTAAGACGATCTAGACATGTCTGTCCAACTGTCTGTTCAATCACGCTACAGTCTTTAAAAATAGAGATATTGAGCTGAAACTTTGCACAGATTCTTTTTTTGTCCATGTATGTGGGCTATATCGGACTATATCTTGATATAGCCCCCATATAGACCGATCCGCCGATTTTAAGAATTAGGCCCATAAAATACACATTTACTATCCGATTTTGCTGAAATTTTGGCCAGCCGACATCCTTCTGCAATTTGGCCCAGATCGGTTCAGATTTGGATATAGCTGCCATTAGACCGATCTCTCGATTTAAGGTCTTGGGCCCATAAAAGGCGCATTTATTGTCAGATTATGCCAAAATTTGGGACAGTGAGTTGTGTTAGGCCCTTCGACATCCTTATTTAATTTGGCCCAGATCGGTTCAGATATGGATATAGCTGCCATATAGACCGATCTCTCGATTTAGGGTCTTGGTTAGGCCCTTCGACATCTTTCTGAAATTTGGCCCAGATTGGAACAGATTTGGATATAGCTGCCATATAGACCGATCTTTCGATTTAAGGTTTTTGGGCCATAAAAGTCACATTTATTGTCCGATGTCGTCGAAATTCGCGACTGTGAGTTGTGTTAGGTCCCTCGACATCTTTCTGCAATTTGGCTCAGATCGGTACCAATGTGGATATTGCTGCCATACAGACCGATCTCTCGATTTAAGGTTTTGGACCCATAAAAGGCGCATTTATTGTCCGATTTAGCCGAAATTTGGGACCATGGGTTGTGTTAGGCCCCTCGACATCTTTCTGCAATTTGGCTCAGATCGGTACAGATTTGGATATAGCTGCCATATAGACCGATCTCTCGATTTAAGGTTTTGGACCCATAAAAGGCCGACCCGATAAAAGGCTTATTTGAGTTGTGTTAGGCCCCTCGACATCTTTCTGCAATTTGGCTCAGATTGGTACCAATTTGGATATAGCTGTCATATAGACCGATATCTCGATTTAAGGTTTAGGACCCATAAAAGGCATATTTATTGTCTGATTTCGCCGAAATTTGCGACAGTGAGTTGCGTTAGATCCTTCGACAGCGCTCTTCCATTGCTGCCGTATAGACCGATGTCACGACTTAAAGTCTTGGCCCCGAAAAAGGCACATTTATAATTGGATATGTCTACCAAGAAGACAAATATTTTGTTCTTCAAAATTGAACAATGACTTGTACTTATTAGACCACTCAATATCCGTGTCGAATTTGGGCCAAATGGGAACATATTTCGATATAGCTATAATGGGGGCATAAGTTATGCCTTTTTCACCGGATTATGACGAAAAGTGGTTTCCATATATACCCAAGGTGGTGGGTATCCAAAGTTTGGCCCGGCCGAACTTAAAGCCTTTGTACTTGTTTTTCCTCATATTGTTTTGACAGGTTGGCAAACCATGATGTCAAACAGTCTGAAGCCTGCCTTGCCTGGCACCTCATTTAAATAATTTTAATAGATTTTCCTATGACCAGCATTTAGTCGAAATCCCACACATATTGCAAAATACTGATGACACCAGACAAATAATTTATGCAAAATATGCCAACATCAAATTGGCAATTAGAATTATTCAAACGACATGATTAGCAATCATTGGTTCGTGATATGTTGGCACCATAGATAAGTCTATGCTATAATTAAATGTCAATGTCATAAAATAAATGCAATTTGAAAAATTTAATAGGATATTAACTTGAATAGGCAAATGATTTCGCTAAAATTTGGTATGTAGATGTGGGTAGACTCCAGGAACACGAATCAGAAGTCAGCAAAGGCTCATGGGCCCCCGGGGAACCAAAAACGCTCCTTGGGGGAAAGTGGACCCACCTATGCAATATGGTATTGTCGAGCAGATTACAAATATGCTAAAACATGTCTAAAAACTGGACCCGGGAAGGACCTACGGGGTCATAAGATTTGCATCTTGTTAACATGTGAAATATAGGTATCATATGAAAGGTACCAGGGAGCAGATTACGATAGATATGCAAAAAAAATCTTAAAATTCTATTTGTGTTTGTTTGTTTGTCGGTTTGTTCCGTATAGACTCAAAAACGGCTGAACCGATTACCTTGAAATTTTCACAGATTGTGTAGGCTGGTCTAGAAGGAAACATAGGCTATATAATTTTTTGATATCGGAAGGGGGGGGCGGACCCTCCCCTTACACCAAGAGTACTACCCGATCGGGACAATGTGGGATTCAAATGAAAGGTATTCAAGAGCAGATTACGAATTTCATAATAAAAGTTGGGTCCAAGTACCTGGGAGGCTGCCCCAGCCCCAAAACCCCTAAAATAGGTTTATTTGCCGATCAAGACAATATGGGACTCAAATGAAAGGTATTCGGAAGTAGATTACGAATATGGTCAATAAGTAGGAATAGGCTTTATAATGTACTGATAACGGAAGGGGGCGGACCCTCCACCGTCACCCCAAAAACACCACCCAAAATCAAAAGTGGACCGATAAGGACAATATGGGTATCAAATGAAAAGTAGGCGGGAGTAGATTACGAATCTGGCATACAAATTCATGCTGAAGTATAGAGGGTCACCCCACCTCCACAAAAACGCCCAAAATGGGCACATTAGCCAATCACGGATATATGGGACTCGGTTTGTTTATTCTGTATAGACTGATAAACGGCAGAACCGATTTTCTCGAAATTTTGGCATATTGTGTAGGTTGGTCTGGAAGGAAACATAGGCTATATAATTTTTCGGTATCGGAAGGTGGACGGACCATCCTCATTATGCCAAAAACACAACCCAAAATCAAAAGAGGATCGATCGGGACAATGTAGGTATCAAATGAAAGGTATTGGAAGGTAGAATACGAATATGGTATTAAAATTTAGGTCTAAGTACCCATAGGGCTGCCCCAACCCAAAAACTTCCCAAAACAGACTATTGGACGTTAATTTCAATATGAGGCTCAAATGAAAGGTTTTCGGGGGTAGATTTCAAATCTGGCATACAAATTCACATCGAAGCATAGGAGATTACGCCACCCCTCAAAAACGCCGTTAGACCCATTATGACTACATGATACTTGGCTGAACCGATTTTCTTAAAATGTTCATAGACTGTGTATGTTTGTCTGGAAGGAAACATAGGCTATATAAAATTTTTAGATATCGGGTGGAGGTGGACCCTCGCCTTTACCTTAAAAACGCCACCCATATCCGAAAGTGGTCCGATGGGCACAATAAGGGTATCAAATGAAAGGTAGTGGAGACCAGAAAACTATTTAATATGGTATTAAAATTTGGGTCCAAGTATCCAGTGGGCCCCCTCAACCCCAAAACTCCTCTAAACAGATATATTCGAAGTTCATGTCAATATGGGACTCAAATGAAAAGTATTAGGCAGTAGATTACAAATATGGCATAAAACATTAGGTAATGGGAGGTCGCCCACCCCTAAATACCACCAAATGGGCATATTAGTCGACCATGGCTCTATGGGACTCAAATGAAAGGTATTAGAGAGTAGATTATGAATATGACATTAAAATTTGAGTTCAAGTCTAGGTGGCGCTTTTCCTCTTAAAGATACCTCAAATGGGTTATTTGACCTATTATGACAATATGGGACTGAAATGAAAGGTATTTGAGAGTAGAAAACAAATTTGATATCCAATTTTGGAGCCAAGTGTTTTGGGGTACGCCCTAAAGCACCCCCCATAAAAGAAAGAAAAAAATTTCAAAAAAATCGCACCATTTGTACCTTTCATTTGATACCCATATTGCCAATGTTATCTGGGTTAAACAACAAGGGTGCAAAAAATTAAACAAGTAAAAAGGCGTTAAGTTCGGCTGGGCCGAACTTTGGATACCCACCACCTCGGGTATATACGTAAACCACCTTTCATCAAAATTCGGTGAAAATTTCATACCTTATACTCATATACCTCATACCGATCTGAACTATATACGACACGGATGTCGAAAAGCCGAACATAAGTCACTGTGTCAAATTTCAGTGAAATCGGATTATAAATGCGCCTTTTATGGGGCCAAGACTTTAAATCGAGATATCGGTCTACATGGCAGCTATATCCAAATCTGGACCGATTTGGGCCAAGTTGCATAAACATGTCGAAGAGCCTAACACTAAGCACTGTCCCAAATTTCGGCGAAATCGGACAATAAATGCCTCTTTTATGGGCCCTAAACCTTAAATCCAGAGATCGGTCTATATGGCAGCTATATTCAAATCTGGACTGATCAGGGCGAAATTGAAGAAGGACGTCGAAGGGACTGACACAACTCATTGTCCCAAATTTTAGCAAAATCGGATAATAAATGTGGGTTTTATGGGTCTAACACCATAAATCGGAGGATCGGTCTATATGGCAGCTATATCCATATCTGGACCGATATGTGCGATATTGCAGAAGTATGTCAAGGGGCTTAACTTAACTCACTGTTCCAAATTTCGGGGACATCGGGCAATAAATGAGCATTTTATGGGCCCAAAACCATAAATCAAGAAATCGGTCTATATGGCAGCTATATCCAAATTTGAACCGATCTTGACCAAATTGAAGAAATGTGTCAAAGGGCCTAACACATCTTACTGTCCCAAATTTCAGCAAAATCGGATAATGAATGTGGCTATTATGGGCCTTACACCATAAATCGGAGGTTCGATCTATATGGCAGCTATATCCAAATCTGGACCGATCTGAGCCAAATTAACGAAGGATGTCGAAGGGCTCAACGCAACTCACTGTCCCAAATTTCATCAAAATCGGATAATAAATGTGGCTTTTGTGGGCCTAAGACCCTAAACCGGAGGATCGGTCTATATGGCAGCTATATCCAAATCTGAACCGATCTGGACCAAATTAAAGAAACATGTCAAAAGGCCTAAGACAACTTACTGTCCCAAATTTCAGCGAAATCGGACCATAAATGTGGCTTTTATGGGCCTAAGACCCTAAATCGGAGGATCGGTCTATATGGCAGCTATATCCAAATTTGGACCGATCTGGGCCAAATTGACAAAGAATATCAAAGGGCCTAACACAACTCACTGTCCCAAATTTCAGCGAAATCGGACCATAAATGTGGCTTTTATGGGCCTTAGACCCTAAATCGGAGGATCGGTCTATATGGCAGCTATATCCAAATCTGGACCGATCTGGACCAAATTAAAGAAACATGTCAGAGGGCCTAACACAACTCACTTTCCCAAAATTCAGCAAAATCGGATAATAAATGTGGCTCTTATGGGCCTAGAACCCAAAATCGTAGGATCGGTCTATATGACAGCTATATCCAAATTTGGACCGATCTGAGCCAAATTGACAAAGGATGTTAAAGGGCCTAACACAACTCACTGTCCTAAATTTCAGCGAATTCGGACCATAAATGTGGCTTTTATGGGCCTTAGACCCTAAATCGGAGGATCGGTCTATATGGCAGCTATATCCAAATCTGGACCGATGTGAGCCAAATTGACAAAGGATGTCGACGGGCCTAACACAACTCACTGTCCCAAATTTCAACAAAATCGAATAATAAATGTGGCTTTTATGGGCCTAAGACTCTAAATCGGCGGATCGGTCTATATGGGGGCTATATCAAGATATAGTCCGATATAGCCCATCTTCGAACTTAACCTGCTTATGGACAAAAAAAGAATCTGTGCAAAATTTCAGCTCAATATCTCTATTTTTAAAGACTGTAGCGTGATTTCAACAGACAGACGGACAGACGGACGGACATGGCTAGATCGTCTTAGATTTTTACGCTGATCAAGAATATATATACTTTATAGGGTCGGAAATGGATATTTCGATGTGTTGCAAACGGAATGACAAAATGAATATACCCCCATCCTTCGGTGGTGGGTATAAAAAAATCGGAAGTGCGCCATGTAAAGAGCATTTTTCTCGTATAGAGAAGAAGGCGTAAAAGATCGAGACGCTTGAAAATCCAAGTTTATACCGCCAACTTCGAGCTTTTTATGGACCTAAGACCTAAAATCAATATAGGAACTTTATTTAAAACTCAATAAAAAGAAAATATTTGTTTTTATCCACTTTTCTACACCAAGATATTTTTTATTCATTTTACAAAAATTTTAATTATTAGTTCAACATAAATATTTACTCAATTTCATAATTATCACCACCTTGGTAACTTTCATCCATGTCCACATAGAAATCTTCCTTTTCTTTGTCCTCATCAACCTCACCCGAGTGGGACATCAAACGACCACTTAGGATGTTTTCTAAGAAAATAGAGACAAAATTAAAGAAATTTGGTAAGATTCCTAAAAAAGAACACACAATCACCTTCAGTCAAATGCTCCCACAAATGCTCAAAGCGAGGATCATATTTCATTTGCTGCAGTATTTCCCTCAACAGTCGAGGATCCAATTGAGACAGGTCGTAGACCATTTCCTCATCATTATTGCCCATGTATTCGCTGAAGGGGTGACCACCACCACCACCACCACCACCCACACCACAGCTGTCAGGCATCCAATCAGAGTCAAAGGCATCCTCATATTGTTGATCGGCATCAGCCAGACCTAGACGCTGTAAATCGCTCTGAAAAAGATTTCATATGATTTGAGTAAACACAAAGAAACTTTTCGCAATTGATAAAATACCTCATTCTCTATAATGAAATCCTTGATATTAGCCCATATTGGCGATGGAATGACAACCAATATCGTTGCTATAAAAATGAGCTGTTGCACCTGCATGACAGTCGGTATTTAAATGACGATCGGTCTTTGTTAAAAAACACTCCATGACAATGGGCAATACGTGACCGGTACTTCGAATCGCCGATAAACATCTTTATGGTGAATTTACTGCATTCCAGCGAGAAGTTGGCCTTGTTTATGCCCCCCTTCCTCTTTCCTCCCTTGGAGGAGGTGAATGACAATTGTGTAGCCATTAACAATGAAATGTGTTTTTCCAAAAATAATAACCACAGAGATGCATATCTGGTATTTGAGGGCTTTTTAACGTTTCACTGCACATGAAAATCGATTCGAGACCATTGATGAGTGTTTTTTTTTTCAATAACATTTGAAGGTCAGTCCGTTGGTGTAATTATTTTTACCCAACCTGTATAACTCAAAACATTTGTAATTTGTAACGATTTATGTGACAATGGAGGAAGCTTCTATTCTGGATTGCTTTTATAACTGAAGTAAAGCTAAAATTTTCCTTTTCCACGATGATTATCTGCCTATAATTAGCTTAGCCATTAGTTGTGTGGGTGAAAACACGGAAATTATGTTTTAATTTTCCATACTATTTCACAGTTCTCAGGGGGAGGGGGGGAGATTATTGATTCATGATATTTCAAACTAACTCAATATTGATTCAGCAAACTTTTCAATCCATATTTTGGGCAGCTGATTGTTGAAGAAAATTGTAAGGGTAATACATTTCTATACCCTCCACCATAGCACCATAGCATTCTGTTTGTAACTACTCGAAGTATTCGTCCGTCTGTCCGTCCGTCCGTCTGTCCGTCCGTCCGTCTGTCCGTCCGTCTGTCCGTCCGTCCGTCTGTCCGTCCGTCTGTCCGTCCGTCTGTCCGTCCGACTGTCCGTCCGTCTGTCCGTCCGTCTGTCCATCCGTCTGTCCGTCCGTCTGTCCGTCCGTCTGTCCGTCCGTCTGTCCGTCTGTCCGTCTGTCCATCTGTCCGTCCGTCCATCCATCTGTCCGTCCGTCTGTCTGTCGAAAGCACGCTAACTTTCCAAGGAGTAAAGCTAGCCGCTTGAAATTTTTCACAAATGGTTTTTATTAGTGTAGGTCGGTTGGGATTGTAAATGGGCCAAATCGGTCCATGTTCTGATATAACTGCCATATAAACCGATCTTGGGTCTGGACTTCTTGAGCCTCTATGGTGCGCAATTCTTATCCTGTGGTGGAGGGTATAAAAATCCTTCGATGCCAAAACGCACACACTGGCGGTATGCATTGACATGGAGGGGGGTTTAAGAATGTGCGGACCGACACATTGATCCAATCCTTAGACCTGTACCGGGTGGACCCGGTCCTTAGAGACTGGATAAACCATATGCTAAGAAACAGGTGGATAAATTGTGTGTCCCATGGCATAAATATTGTATAAGGGAGAAAGTGGCACAGGGCACACCACAGGGGGGCATTTTATCGCCACTCCTATGGTTGACCACTAACAATGATCTATTACTGATGCTGACTGAGGAGGGTTTTGAACCAGTCTGCTACGCAGACGATTTTATAATTCTTCTAAAGGTAAACATCCGAACGATCTATGCAGAAGGGCCGAAAAGGTCTTGCGTATGGCATAGGACTGGGCTAGACCCAGAGGTTTCAATGTTAACCCAGAGAATACTGAAATATGTCTTTTCACGAGGAAGACGAAGGTGGACCAATTTAACCCACCACGTTTTCTTAATAAGACGATTTCGATATCTGACAAGGTCAAATACTTAGGTGTGATCTTGGACAGCAAACTGCATTGGAAGTGTCACATTCGGGAGCGTACTGAGAAGGCTCACAGATGTTGGGCACTATGTAGACAGGTGGTTGGCTCGAAATGGGGCCTGAGTTCGAGGAAAGTCCACTGGCTTTGCAGGAGCGTGATTAGACCAATATTTACTTACGCCTCATTAGTTTGGTGGACTGCTATGAAGAAAAAGTTCAACATAAGGACCATACAACAGGTTCAGAGAATATGTTGTCTTGGCATAGGCGGAGCGATGAGGACCACTCCCAAAAGGGCAATACTAGTCTAGATATCCGTATAAGTGTGAGGCAGCCACTGCGGCTATGAGACTTAAGGCGATGTGAGAATGGATTGAGGAAAGGAGCAGCTCATTCCATTGCGATATAATCGAGGCAGCAATAGGAAACCTGGAAGGAAAGGAAAAGGTTTCCTATCGGATACCTGAGATGAACTTTGAATTCGAGTGCGAGGCACTGCTGCTATCGGCACAGTCTTGGATTGACGGAAACCTAGCATTGCCATCTGGAAGATCATGTTCCACGGATGGATCAAAGCTAGAGGACAGAGTGGGCCTGGTTGTTTGCAATGAGATGAACCTTAAAGTCGAGTGCGGGTCACTGCTGCCATCGGCACAGTCTTGGATTGACGGAACCCTTGCATTGCCATCTGGAAGATCATGTTACACAGATGGATCAAAGCTAGAGGACAAAGTGGGCCTGGGGGTCTACATTGAGAACTCAGGGACTGAGATCTGTTTTAGACTGCCTGACCATAATACGGTCCTGCAGGCGGAGATCCGGGTGATCACGGAATGCGTGAAGTGGTGTGGTGCTAACACAAGGACGTCTAGTGTGAACATCTTTACCGACAGTAAAATTGCCATAAGGGCAATAACAAACAGGACGGTAAGGTCACGAACAGTCTTGCAGTGTAAGAAGGAGATTAACGCCTTCTCTGAGGATGGCAAAACCCGCTTTCTTTGTTTGCTGGGCCATAACGGAGTAAGGGGAAATGAAAGCGCAGACGATTTGGCGATGAAGGCCAGAGGACTGTTGTCAATAAACTTGGTTTACCCGAAGCCTGCATGATAGAACATGTAACAAGCAAAAGGGTGGTAAGTTCGGCCGGGCTGAATCTCAACATGGATTCAAATTTGCAGATCGCTTTATATAGGATCAATATCCAGATATGGGCCAGTATGGAAGGTTAGGAGTCATAACAAAATATGACATTCAAAATCTCTTTGGTTAAGTGGCGTATCGGCGTCAACATTACTAACGACAAATTTATGTGTAACGTTTGTAATAAAGTGGAAAAAGGGAAATATATTTCCGAAATCCTTTCCAACAACTCAACAACCAAGGAATGTTAATGCGGACATAAAATTCTTTCACGTACATATATATCAATCATAATAAATGTAACTTATCGAACTTTTATTTTTTTTAGGGTATATGGAAGCATTCAGTTTTGTTGTAAGTCATGCATAAAATATAACCGAAAATTCGAAGATATGTGTTTAAGTTTTCAGGCGACAACACACATATACAGTGGAATAAAATGAAAATCTTTTGTTTGTTTCTCTTTCAAGACGAGCTCATTGATCGGAGATTTTTCTTTGCAAATGGAAAAGGAAAGACAAACAACACACACCAACCAAATAAGGTCTGAATGCTTTCAGGGCCGTTTATTGGTATGTTGTACTTAAACCGAATTTATTGCGAAAACGCCTTTATGACATAAATACCACATTAACCACGCTCGACAACCCTGTCTGTTAGCTGTACTTTTCCCAATGCATGAGTTTTTGTGTAATGACAGATTTTTTGTCTACACAATTACACCACTCCCATGGTATACACATGATACTGTGCATCTGTTGGAAGTTGTATTGATGGCTTCGAATGCTAGAGACAACGTTGACAACGATCTTTGCCCTAACAGGCAAAAAATTTGAAAATGGAAAAATTGTTTATATTCAACATCATAGCTTCTAGGGCATACTCTTTTGAAGTCTTTAAAATGAAGCTAATCTGGCCAAAATTGGTATATACTTTTTTTTGGGATACGCAATATAAGTTCGAAAATGGGCTGCATCGGACTAGATCGGTTTCTCCATCATCAATATCATCGCCGAAATCGGTCTAAATCGGATCAAAACTCGATACAAACGTTGTAGAGACTAATCCCTCGATTAAAGATCTAAAGCGCATAAAATGTTATTATACCTTACACCATTGGATAATACATCGAAATATTGATCTGAGACCCAACAAATTATATATCTGTGGAAATATCACAAAACCTCCATAACTTGAGTTGGCATATTGGCATAAAAACACTTACAAAACTCCTACAAAAAATGCATCTTATGCCCCATAGCAGCTATATCGAAATATGTTCAAATTTGGACTAAATACTTATAAGTACAAGTCATTGTTCAATTGTATATCACCAAATACTGGTTTTTTTTTAGTAGCTATATCTAAAAATAAACCGATCTGAACCATATACAATATGGATGTCGAAAAGCCTAACATAAGTCACTGTGTCAAATTTCAGTGAAATCGGATTATAAATGCGCCTTTTATGGGGCCAAGACTTTAAATCGAGAGATCGGTCTATATGGCAGCTATATTCAAATCTGGACCGATTTGGGCCAAGATGCAGAAAAATGTCGATGGGCTTAACACAACTCACTGTCCCAAATTTCGGCGACATCGCACAATAATGGCGCCTTTTATGGGCTCCAAACCTTAAAACGAGATATCGGTCTATATGGCAACTATATCCAAATGTATAGGCGCCTTTTATGGGCTCAAGACCTTAAAACGAGATATCGGTCTATATGGCAGCTATATCCAAATCTAGACCGATCTAGACCGAATTGAAGAAGGATGTGGAAGAGCCTAACACAACTCACTGTCCCAAATCTCGGCGAAATCGTACAATAAAGGCGCATTTTATGGGCTCAAAACATTAAAATGAGATATCGGTCTATATGGCAGCTATAGCCAAATCTGGACCGATCTGGGCCAAATTGAAGAAGGCCCCAAAACCTTAAATCAAAAGATCGGTCTATATGGCAGCTATATGCAAATCTTCATCGATGTAGGCCAAATTGCAGATATATGTCGAGGGGCTTAACCTAATTCACTGTCCTAAATTTCGTCGACATCGGACAATAAATGCGCCTTTTATGAGCCCAAAACCTTAAATCGAGAGATCGGTTTATATGGCAGCTACTAGCCGAACCAGGCCCGCTCCGCTGCGCCTTCTTTAACTCTCTAATATCTTTTTAGGGTGAGGACACTTTGCCCTGAATATGCGGATATCGAATTCGTGCCATTGTAGCCTATGTTGTTGAGCGCGTTCGAATCCTGGCGAGAATATCGGACAAAGCGGTGTTTATCCCCTCTTAATGTTGGCGACATTTGCAAGGTACAATGCCATGCATGGTCAATTAAAAAAATCTCCCCAACGAGGTGTCGCACTGCGCACCGTTCGGACTCGGCTATAAAAAAGGTCCCTTATCATTGAGTTTAAACTTGAATCGGAATCCACTCATTGATGTGCGAGAATTTGCCACTTCTCGGTTCCTGGTGGTAATGTTCTTCGTTAGGGTAAAGTTCGGATTAGGGGAGTGATGGCACCTCAGACATTTCGACTCAAATATGGATATCAAATTCGTGCTGCACTTCCACATTCCTTTAATTGGAGCCCCATATTGCCATTGCCGGTAAATATGAAACTTTTGGAGGATGTTTTGGGGCTGGTGTGGCCACCGGCACTTTGCACTGAAAATAGATATCAAATTCGCCGCTGGGTACTTGGACCAAAATTTTAATACCATATTCGTTTTCTGGTCTCCAATACATTTCACTTGATACCCTTATTGTGCCTATCGGACCACTTTCAGATATAGATGGCGTGTTTAGGGTAAGAGGGGAGGGCCCGCCTCCACCCGATATCTAAAACTTATATAGCCTATGTTTCCTTCCAGACAACCATACACAGTCTATGAAAATTTTAAGAAAACCGGTTCAGCCAATTATCATATAGTCATAATGGGTCTATAGGCGTTTTTGAGGGGTGGCGTGACCTCCTATACTTCGATCTGGTTTTGTATGCCCGATTCGAAATCTACTCCCGAATACCTTTCATTTGAGCCCCATATTGAAATGAACTTCCAATATTTGTGTTAGGGGGAATTTAGGGTTGCGGCGGCCCGTAGGGTACTTGGACTCAAATTTTAATACCATATTCGTATTCTACTCGCCAATAACTTTTATTTGATACCTATATTGTCCCGATGGGATCACTTTTGATTTTGGGTTGTGTTTTTGGCATAAGGGGGTGGGTCCGTTCCCCTTCCAATACCAAAAAATTATATAGACTATGTTTCCTTCCAGACCAACCTATACAATATGCGAAAATTTCGAGAAAATTGGTTCTGCCGTTTTTCAGTCTATACGGAACAAACAAACCGTGTCCCATATATCCGTGATTGGCTAATGTGCCCATTTTGGGCGTTTTTATGGGAGTGGGGTGCCCCCTATACTTCGATGTGAATTTGTATGCCAGATTCGTTATCTACTCCCGCCTACTTTTCATTTGATACCCAAATTGTCCTTATCGGTCCACTCTTGATTTTGGGTGGTGTTTTTGGGGTAACGGTGGAGGGTCCGCACCCTTCCGTTATCAATAAATTATAAAGCTTAATCCTACTTCCTGACAAAATTCGTAATCAACTCCCGAATACGTTTCATTTGAGTCCCATATTGTCATGATCGTCAAATAAACCTATTTTAAGGGGTTTTGGGGCTGGGCGGTACTAGGTAGGTACTTCGACCTAACATTCATTATGAAATTCGTACACTACTCTTAAATAACTTTCAATTGAATTCCATATTGTCCCGATCGGTCCACTTTTACATTTGGGGTAGGGGATTGGAGGTTCGTGGTCGTCAGCCCCCCGTCCGGTATCAAAAAAATATATAGTCAGTGAATCAGTCATATCTAGCCATATCCGTCCGTCTGTCCGTCCGTCCATCTGTCCGTCCGTCTGTTTGTTGAAATCCCGCTACAGTCGTTAAAAATAGAGATATTGAGCTGAAATTTTCCATAGATTCTCTTTTTGTCCATAAGCAGGTTAAGTTCGAAGATGGGCTATATCGGACTATATCTTGATATAGCCCCCCATATAGACCCATCCGCCGATTTAGGGTCTTATGTCCATAAAAGACACATTTATTATCCGATTTTGCTGAAATTTGGTGCAGTGAGTTGTGTTAGGCCACTCGACATCCTTCTTCAATTTGGCCCAGATCGGTCCAGATTTGGATATAGCTGCCATATAGACCGATCCGCCGATGTAGGGTCTTAGGCCCATAAAAGACACATTTATTATCCGATTTTGTTGAAATTTGGGGCAGTGAGTTGTGTTAGGCCTCTCGACATCCTCCTTCAATTTGGGTCAGATCGGTCCAGATTTGGATATAGCTGTCATATAGACCGATCTCTCGATTTAAGGTTTTGTGCCCATAAAAGCCACATTTATTGTCCGATATTGCTGAAATTTGGGACAGTGAGTTGTGTTAGGCCACTCGACATCCTTCTTCAATTTGGCTCAGATCGGTCCGGGTTTGGATATAGCTGTCATATAGAACCATCCGCCGATGTAGGGTCTTAGGCGCATAAAAGCCACATTTATTGTCCGATATTGCT